>NC_048581.1:19473992-19791492 GCF_013265735.2 Oncorhynchus mykiss | reverse complement strand
TAGGCTGCAGTGAAGGGTTATTTTAGCTAACCTAGGGCATTAGGCTGAGGTGAAGGGTTATTTTAGCTAACCTAGGGCATTAGGCTGAGGTGAAGGGTTATTTTAGCCAACCTAGGGCATTAGGGTGAGGTGAAGGGTTATTTTAGCTAACCTAGAGCATTAGGCTGCAGTGAAGGGTTATTTTAGCTAACCTAGGGCATTAGGCTGCAGTGAAGGGTTATTTTAGTTAACCTAGAGCATTATGCTGCTCAGACTAGGACATTCAAAGTGTCTCGGCCCTGAGGCTAGATTACAACCTAAAGACTACTCAGAAACGACTCTCCTGTGTGTGTGTGTGTGTGTGTGTGTGTGTGTGTGTGTGTGTGTGTGTGTGTGTGTGTGTGTGTGTGTGTGTGTGTATATGTCTCTGTCTGTCTGTGTGTGTTCAACTATGTGAAGAAGGTGAACGTTATGCCTCTGGGTTGTGTGGGGACAGGATGGGAGGGCAGCACTGCTTATAACACCTAAATAATAAACGTGTGCACTTGCACACACACACAAACAGACACATACACACACACACACACACACACACACACACACACACACACACACACACACACACACACACACACACACACACACACACACACACAAACAGACAGATACATATACACACACACGCAAACACACACACACACGAGCACACACACGTACAAAAACACGTACACACGTCTCTATATATGATAAATATCTGTCTGTCTCTGACAGTAAACAGCCCCATTCAGAGGGCAGGCCAGCCCACATTCAGTCTTTATCTCAGTTATCCTAGTGCAGCACGTAGTGTGTGACCATCTCCTCTCACCCAGCAGGCCTACACAGAGATGGACTACGATCAGATCCATCTCTGATCTCTAGCATGTGTGTGGGTGTCCTCTGCATAGCGGTGCCCCAGGCCTTACTCTGAGGTTACACTCGGGAGCGGCATCGCACAGTGAAACATCGGAAGCCATTCACTTCAAACGGAAGGAAAGCCAGGGAGCCGAACAGGGCGGGACTTAAGTTGGGGAAAGCTGAACTTTATTCAAATCCTCTGGGATGTCGCGTGACGTTAGTGACCAATCGAAGCTCACCACAGCTTCCAACCTCTACTGGATTGGCTGACAATGGCTGTTGATACGTAGCACTTCTTAGCGTGCTTGCTAGCACCCACATGAGGGTGAGGTTGGCGTGGCTAGGAGAGTGCCGCTTGTATAGCGCTAACAGCAGGTTACAGACAGGTTTGGAGACCTCTGGGTTATCACACTATTTGACCGGGAAGATGGCTGTAGCACGTCAGTAAAGCTGAGCTGGCTGAACACACATGCGCACGCAACACACAACACACAACACACACACACACTGGAGATAAAGAAAAGAAGGGAGGGGTATCCTAGACAAGTCTAGACATGCCTGTCAGGCTACAGCGTGTGAGGTGAATGGAGCTCCTCCAGACAGTAGTTCTACAGGCCTCTACTCCCCGCTCCCCTCCCCACCCCTCTCCACTTCACCTCTCACTGATAAAGACAACCATGCACTCTACTGCAGTCTCAGCAGCTGACCCTAGATAACCCTCCCTTACTGGAGGGAGGGAGGGAGAGGGGGGAAGACGGCAGGCACCGTTCACAGACCTATCTGTCCATCTGTCTCAAGTGAAGGTTAACCTCTTCGTGAGTAGGCTAAGGCTAGTTAACCACAATCACTGTAGGTCTATATAGTTACGGCCTCCTGTTCTTTCACACACAGAACTTGGCTGGATAAAGTTTGAATGCGTAGGCCTATTCTGATAGTGAGTCACAGCAGCTAACCACAGACACCTCCACAACCATGTGATGACTTCTCAAAGCACATTTCTCAGCCTTGATTTCTACACACGCAAGGTCAATGTAACTAAGGTTAATATCGCTCTCCTTCCCCTCCTCCAGAGAGAGATGGGGGGACAGAGAGAGAGAGAGAGGAGGAAGAAGGGGCACGAGAGGCAGAAGGAGAAAGAGAGGGAGAGAGATTGACAGAGGTAGAGACAGAGATCGACAGAGGCAGAGGGGAAAACAAGGGGAGAGACAAACAGAGCGAAGTAGAGAGAGAGTGAGAACGAGATAGAGAAGTATGTCCCTATAATTCTGTCACTGTCCATACACAATGTCCACCAAGGGTTAAATGTTCCTAACCCTCTAAAGCGTGGTTCTTTACCAGTTAGGTTTAAGAGTTAATGGTGGTAATCCCTAAAGCATGCTGGGAAGTTGTTTATCGGTCGGGTCAAAGACCTGGGCTTATGCCCTAATAGGTGACAAAAAAAATGAATGAGTCGTTTGTGGGCTTAAATACCCGAGTGGGACTTTAAACACAGGCATTCTGCACTGTAATCTCCTTTGGGGCCTCCGGAGGACAAAATAGCAAACAGGGAATATAGACCTGGTAACGGGGACTCGGTCTCATGGTTGGGTTCAATTCAGTCAAACTGGTAAGTCAACTGAAATGCAGAGTAAAAATTGGAATTAGAATTTCTGTTTACTTCCTGAATGCAATGGAATTAACCCCAACCCTGCTAGGCCTATCTCGTTACATAAATGGCATTGGATTTAATTTGCAGTGGTAGGACACTGCAACACCACACACACCAGAGTTAGCTACCGGAAGGATCATGCCAGGACGCTAACCTCAGTGTTAGTAGTGTGCTGGGTATAGATAACCTGCTAAGCTAATTTAGCACTGCAGGGGGTTGGATGGCATTAGCACCACTCCTTATGAATAGCCTAGCGCTTGCTAGCGTTAGTCCGCCAATGAGCCTTGTTGCTTTAGCTATTGATAGCCTAGAACGTGTGCTAACGTTAGCCTGCCAAAGAGCCCTGTTCTCCGGCTCATCCCATGAATAGCATTACCTAGCGTTAGCTTTACGTGTATGGGGCTCCCATCTGCATCATGCAGATTACATAATGCGTGCTGCTAGCATGCTGATGCTACCACGAAGTCCTCAGAACTCACACAAAGGAAATCAAAGCCTGGATGTTGAATGACAACAAAGGTAAATGGATGCGTAATGTTGTAGTTTGTGACGCTGATTGCATGATGATGGTACAAACAAACAAATTGTGTGGAGAGATGGTCTTCCACGCTCTCTAACCTCCACCTCTCTCTTTCCCTCTATTCTATCCATCAATCTTCCTCTCTTTCCTACGCGCAAGCCTGCCTCCAACACAAGGGCTAACCCTTCAGAGAAAAAGGCCCTCCGCACTTCTAAACCCTCCTTCGTAACCCGGCAGAATCGCCCCAAGCACTGCTCACGGCTCCTGGCCCACGCACTCCTTCTCTCTCTCTATTCATCCCTCCACAGGTTCCTCGTTTACTCTTCTCTCTTTCTCTTTAATCGGATCAAGAGAGAGTTTGAAAGGAAATAAAAAATAAAAAACTGCCCCGACAAGATGTTGAAAAATGGTTTGAAGAGAGGTTGAAAAGAGAGTTGAAAGGATGCTCAGCTGTGCACACAGACAGGCAGCAAGCGTTTATTGTGGTTGGTGTTTTTAACACTGCTCTTTTCAACCGTCACCTCCTGCAGCTACAGAGGCTGTAGTGGAGGTAGTGAGAGGTCTGTATACAGACTGTTACATTATGGTTGTGAGGTAACTGGTGTAGTGGAGGTAGTGTGAGGTCTGTATAGAGACTGTTACATTATGGTTGTGAGGTAACTGCTGTTTTAGAGGTAGTGAGAGGTCTGTATACAGACTGTTACATTATGGTTGTGAGGTAACTGGTGTAGTGGAGGTAGTGTGAGGTCTGTATACAGACTGTTACATTATGGTTGTGAGGTAACTGGTGTAGTGGAGGTAGTGAGAGGTCTGTATACAGACTGTTACATTATGGTTGTGAGGTAACTGCTGTCTAAGAGGTAGTGAGAGGTCTGTATACAGACTTACATTATGGTTGTGAGGTAACTGGTGTAGTGGAGGTAGTGAGAGGTCTGTATACAGACTTACATTATGGTTGTGAGGTAACTGGTGTAGTGGAGGTAGTGAGAGGTCTGTATACAGACTGTTACATTATGGTTGTGAGGTAACTGGTGTTTTAGAGGTAGTGAGAGGTCTGTATACAGACTTACATTATGGTTGTGAGGTAACTGGTGTAGTGGAGGTAGTGTGAGGTCTGTATACAGACTGTTACATTATGGTTGTTAGGTAACTGCTGTTTTAGAGGTAGTGAGAGGTCTGTATACAGACTGTTACATTATGGTTGTGAGGTAACTGGTGTAGTGGAGGTAGTGAGAGGTCTGTATACAGACTTACATTATGGTTGTGAGGTAACTGCTGTTTTAGAGGTAGTGAGAGGTCTGTATACAGACTTACATTATGGTTGTGAGGTAACTGGTGTAGTGGAGGTAGTGAGAGGTCTGTATAGAGACTGTTACATTATGGTTGTGAGGTAACTGCTGTTTTAGAGGTAGTGAGAGGTCTGTATACAGACTGTTACATTATGGTTGTGAGGTAACTGCTGTTTTAGAGGTAGTGAGAGGTCTGTATACAGACTTACATTATGGTTGTGAGGTAACTGCTGTTTTTAGAGGTAGTGAGAGGTCTGTATACAGACTGTTACATTATGGTTGTGAGGTAACTGCTGTTTTAGAGGTAGTGAGAGGTCTGTATACAGACTGTTACATTATGGTTGTGAGGTAACTGCTGTCTAAGAGGTAGTGAGAGGTCTGTATACAGACTTACATTATGGTTGTGAGGTAACTGCTGTTTTAGAGGTAGTGAGAGGTCTTTATACAGACTGTTACATTATGGTTGTTAGGTAACTGGTGTAGTGGAGGTAGTGAGAGGTCTGTATACAGACTTACATTATGGTTGTGCGGTAACTGCTGTTTTTAGAGGTAGTGAGAGGTCTGTATACAGACTGTTACATTATGGTTGTGAGGTAACTGCTGTTTTAGAGGTAGTGAGAGGTCTGTATACAGACTTACATTATGGTTGTGAGGTAACTGCTGTTTTAGAGGTAGTGAGAGGTCTTTGTGAGGTTAGAGGGTAGATGTGAGTGGTCTTTGTGTAGACTGTTACATTATGGTTGTGAGGTAACTGGTGTAGTAGAGGTAGTGAGAGGTCTTTGTGAGGTTAGAGGGTAGATGTGAGTGGTCTTTGTGTAGACTGTTTCATTATGGTCTGTGGCTTGCAGCATCATATTAACGCAGGATGCTGTCTCCCAGTTTAACAGAGTAGCTTAAATAGTAGCTTCTGTAATGTTTTGCAGATAAGGCTAATTAAAAGGTGGGTTTGTTTGAGAAACAAACACAGGGAAAACCTAGAGCCAAGGTGTAGTCTAATAACCCCAAACCTAAAAAAGAAAGAGCTTATTTTAGAAATATTTTTTTTTCCATGGGTAAAACACTGATCTGGCTGAGGACATAAAGTCCTGCTAGTTCGACAGTATTTCGTGGAACACACATGAGGCAGAGAGATAAAGGAGCTTTACACTATAGCTGGCCTACATTTCCTGGAACTTTTGAACAAGTCTTAAATAATGAATGACTTGACGGCACGGGCCATCCAAGATGTCTGATATACATTACATATGTTCTTAAAGGGACCGTTCAGACCCTGGCTACAGACAGAACGCCATACATTTGAAGGATGTGATCAGGACAGTATAGAACATCAGGAAAAGTATTGGTTTGGCGGTAGGTCAGTTTCAATGATGTAGGCCTATGAATAGAGGGTAATGACATTAAAACACTCATTCCTGATTAATCAACACAGATCACATTGCTACTCTGCCCCACACCCTCAACCCCACCTCCCATATGACCTAGTTATGTATGTAGCGAGCTGACAAGTGAGACTTCACATAGATATTAAACTAATTACAGATCCTTCACATAGGCTGCAGGCATCCCAAATGGCACCCAAATGGCACGGTGCATTACTTTTGACCAGGCTCTGGTCAAAAGTTGTGCACTATGTAGTGAACAGGGCACCATTTGGCACGCACCCCAGGATATTATACTATTCCAGATCCTTGGTGGAGCGCGGTGGAAAATCTCCAAGCTGACAAGGCAGTCAGGAAATGGAGACATCATGGTCATTATGAACTACGCCCTAAATGGCACCCTATTCCCTACATAGTGCACTACTTTTGGCCAGAACCTTGATTGGCCCTGGTCAAAAGAAGTGCACAACATAGGGAATAGGGTGCCATTTGGGATGCAAACACAATCATTATGAACATGTTCTCTTGTTAGCGTGACGCTGACCAATATCACCATGTCTCTTTCCAGGGATAGGAAGGATATTAAAATCCACCACTTCTTTGTTTCCAGCTTCGTCCAGCCTTATCTGAGGCCCCACAGCCACAGCCTAAATCCAAATAGACTGGAACTATTTCATGTATTTTACTGAGCAGTAAGATTGAGAGCTAAACACACCAAACACACACAGATGTTCTGTATGATTTCAATGAAGCGGACATTTAAAAAAATATATATACACTGAGTGTACAAAACATAAGGAACACCTTCCTGATATTGAGTTGCACCCCCCCCCCCCGTTTTGCACTCAGAACCCTCAGAATTCGTTGAAGCATGGACTCTACAAGGTGTGGAAAGCGTTCCATGTGTCAGGTTGGCTGGATGTTCCGTGGGTGGAGGACCATTCTTGATACACAAGAAACTGAGTGTTGTTGAGTGTGAAAAACCCAGCAGTGTTGCAGTTTTGACGCACTCAAACCGGTGTGCCTGGCACCTGCTACCATACAGTACCCCGTTCAAAGACACTTAAATATTTTGTCTTGCCCATTCGCCCTCTGAATGGCACACACACACAATCTATGTCTCAATTGTCTCAAGGCTTAAAAGTCCTTCTTTAACCTGTCTCCTCCCCTTCATCTACACTGATTGAAGTGGATTTAATAAGTGGCATCAATAGGGGATCATAGCTTTCACCTGGATTCACCTGGTCAGTCTATGACATAGAAAGAGCAGGTGTTCCTAATGTTTTGTACACTCAAGTGTAGGTTAAATCTATAATTTAAGCACAGAAAATATCAAACAGGGCATGTTGGCTTAGCTGTGTACTCTTGGGAAATCGCTATATGCCCCTGTAGATCATATGAAATAATCTGGAATGAATATATGGGCCAAACATGCAGAGCGTTGATCCACCCCCCATACATTTTGCAGATGGTGAAATGCAATATGCATGTGGCAGTCACTCTTCACAGCCCACATACATGTTACATAAATATTACATACATGCAGCCGTGTGAGTACATGAACCCTGCTCTCTGTCACGTGCACGCCCACCCGTCTTATAAAAACACACAACTAAGATAGCTTACTGTATCATAGTCACAAACACACACACACACACGCACACGAACACGAACACAGGCTCCAATGTTGAATCACGCTACCAACACAATGGCGATGTTGTTTTTCTGGTAAGGATGCCCTGTGTGGTTCAGTGTGTGTGTGTGTGTGTGTGTGTGTGTGTGTGTGTGTTTGTTGTTCTCTTTCTCTTTCATTTAGGCCGACTGCTCACTGTGCTGTCACGTGGTGACTGCTATGGTGCAGGTCACATGTTGTGCGAGCAGCACCTGACCAACTAACTGACTCAACAGGTCACGTAGCCTAATGGACAGTTTGTTCTCTATGCTTAATGTCACGTAGCCTAATGGACAGTTTGTTCTCCATGCTTAATGTCACGTAGCCTAATGGACGGTTTGTTCTCCATGCTTAATGTCACGTAGCCTAATGGACGGTTTGTTCTCCATGCTTAATGTCACGTAGCCTAATGGACAGTTTGTTCTCCATGCTTAATGTCACGTAGCCTAATGGACGGTTTGTTCTCTATGCTTAATGTCACGTAGCCTAATGGACGGTTTGTTCTCCATGCTTAATGTCACGTAGCCTAATGGACGGTTTGTTCTCCATGCTTAATGTCACGTAGCCTAATGGACAGTTTGTTCTCTATGCTTAATGTCACGTAGCCTAATGGACAGTTTGTTCTCCATGCTTAATGTCACGTAGCCTAATGGACGGTTTGTTCTCCATGCTTAATGTCACGTAGCCTAATGGACAGTTTGTTCTCCATGCATAATGTCACGTAGCCTAATGAACGGTTTGTTCTCTATGCTTAATGTCACGTAGCCTAATGGACAGTTTGTTCTCCATGCTTAATGTCACGTAGCCTAATGGACGGTTTGTTCTCCATGCTTAATGTCACGTAGCCTAATGGACGGTTTGTTCTCCATGCTTAATGTCACGTAGCCTAATGGACAGTTTGTTCTCCATGCTTAATGTCACGTAGCCTAATGGACAGTTTGTTCTCCATGCTTAATGTCACGTAGCCTAATGGACAGTTTGTTCTCCATGCTTAATGTCACGTAGCCTAATGGACAGTTTGTTCTCCATGCTTAATGTCACGTAGCCTAATGGACGGTATGTTCTCCATGCTTAATGTCACGTAGCCTAATGGACAGTTTGTTCTCCATGCTTAATGTCACGTAGCCTAATGGACGGTTTGTTCTCCATGCTTAATGTCACGTAGCCTAATGGATGGTTTGTTCTCCATGCTTAATGTCACGTAGCCTAATGGACGGTTTGTTCTCCATGCTTAATGTCACGTAGCCTAATGGACAGTTTGTTCTCCATGCTTAATGTCACGTAGCCTAATGGACAGTTTGTTCTCCATGCTTAATGTCACGTAGCCTAATGGACAGTTTGTTCTCCATGCTTAATGTCACGTAGCCTAATGGACGGTTTGTTCTCCATGCTTAATGTCACGTAGCCTAATGGACGGTGTGTTCTCTATGCTTAATGTCACGTAGCCTAATGGACAGTTTGTTCTCCATGCTTAATGTCACGTAGCCTAATGGACAGTTTGTTCTCCATGCTTAATGTCACGTAGCCTAATGGACAGTTTGTTCTCCATGCTTAATGTCACGTAGCCTAATGGACGGTTTGTTCTCCATGCTTAATGTCACGTAGCCTAATGGACGGTTTGTTCTCCATGCTTAATGTCACGTAGCCTAATGGACAGTTTGTTCTCCATGCTTAATGTCACGTAGCCTAATGGACAGTTTGTTCTCCATGCTTAATGTCACGTAGCCTAATGGACAGTTTGTTCTCCATGCTTAATGTCACGTAGCCTAATGGACAGTTTGTTCTCCATGCTTAATGTCACGTAGCCTAATGGACAGTTTGTTCTCCATGCTTAATGTCACGTAGCCTAATGGACAGTTTGTTCTCCATGCTTAATGTCACGTAGCCTAATGGACGGTTTGTTCTCCATGCTTAATGTCACGTAGCCTAATGGACGGTTTGTTCTCCATGCTTAATGTCACGTAGCCTAATGGACGGTTTGTTCTCCATGCTTAATGTCACGTAGCCTAATGGACGGTTTGTTCTCCATGCTTAATGTCACGTAGCCTAATGGACAGTTTGTTCTCCATGCTTAATGTCACGTAGCCTAATGGACAGTTTGTTCTCCATGCTTAATGTCACGTAGCCTAATGGACGGTTTGTTCTCCATGCTTAATGTCACGTAGCCTAATGGACGGTTTGTTCTCCATGCTTAATGTCACGTAGCCTAATGGACGGTTTGTTCTCCATGCTTAATGTCACGTAGCCTAATGGACGGTTTGTTCTCCATGCTTAATGTCACGTAGCCTAATGGACAGTTTGTTCTCCATGCTTAATGTCACGTAGCCTAATGGACGGTTTGTTCTCCATGCTTAATGTCACGTAGCCTAATGGACGGTTTGTTCTCCATGCTTAATGTCACGTAGCCTAATGGACAGTTTGTTCTCCATGCTTAATGTCACGTAGCCTAATGGACGGTTTGTTCTCCATGCTTAATGTCACGTAGCCTAATGGACGGTTTGTTCTCCATGCTTAATGTCACGTAGCCTAATGGACGGTTTGTTCTCTATGCTTAATGTCACGTAGCCTAATGGACAGTTTGTTCTCCATGCTTAATGTCACGTAGCCTAATGGACAGTTTGTTCTCTATGCTTAATGTCACGTAGCCTAATGGACAGTTTGTTCTCCATGCTTAATGTCACGTAGCCTAATGGACGGTTTGTTCTCCATGCTTAATGTCACGTAGCCTAATGGACGGTTTGTTCTCTATGCTTAATGTCACGTAGCCTAATGGACAGTTTGTTCTCCATGCTCAACAGGTCACGTAGCCTAATGGACAGTTTGTTCTCCATGCTTAATGTCACGTAGCCTAATGGACAGTTTGTTCTCCATGCTTAATGTCACGTAGCCTAATGGACGGTTTGTTCTCTATGCTTAATGTCACGTAGCCTAATGAACGGTTTGTTCTCCATGCTTAATGTCACGTAGCCTAATGGACGGTTTGTTCTCCATGCTTAATGTCACGTAGCCTAATGGACGGTTTGTTCTCCATGCTTAATGTCACGTAGCCTAATGGACAGTTTGTTCTCCATGCTCAACAGGTCACGTAGCCTAATGGACAGTTTGTTCTCCATGCTTAATGTCACGTAGCCTAATGGACAGTTTGTTCTCCATGCTTAATGTCACGTAGCCTAATGGACAGTTTGTTCTCCATGCTTAATGTCACGTAGCCTAATGGACAGTTTGTTCTCTATGCTTAATGTCACGTAGCCTAATGGACAGTTTGTTCTCTATGCTTAATGTCACGTAGCCTAATGGACGGTTTGTTCTCCATGCTTAATGTCACGTAGCCTAATGGACAGTTTGTTCTCCATGCTTAATGTCACGTAGCCTAATGGACAGTTTGTTCTCCATGCTTAATGTCACGTAGCCTAATGGACAGTTTGTTCTCCATGCTTAATGTCACGTAGCCTAATGGACAGTTTGTTCTCCATGCTTAATGTCACGTAGCCTAATGGACAGTTTGTTCTCCATGCTTAATGTCACGTAGCCTAATGGACAGTTTGTTCTCCATGCTTAATGTCACGTAGCCTAATGGACGGTTTGTTCTCCATGCTTAATGTCACGTAGCCTAATGGACAGTTTGTTCTCCATGCTTAATGTCACGTAGCCTAATGGACGGTTTGTTCTCCATGCTTAATGTCACGTAGTCTAATGGATGGTTTGTTCTCCATGCTTAATGTCACGTAGCCTAATGGACAGTTTGTTCTCCATGCTTAATGTCACGTAGCCTAATGGACGGTTTGTTCTCCATGCTTAATGTCACGTAGCCTAATGGACAGTTTGTTCTCCATGCTTAATGTCACGTAGCCTAATGGACGGTTTGTTCTCCATGCTTAATGTCACGTAGCCTAATGGACAGTTTGTTCTCCATGCTTAATGTCACGTAGCCTAATGGACGGTTTGTTCTCCATGCTTAATGTCACGTAGCCTAATGGACGGTTTGTTCTCTATGCTTAATGTCACGTAGCCTAATGGACAGTTTGTTCTCCATGCTTAATGTCACGTAGCCTAATGGACGGTTTGTTCTCCATGCTTAATGTCACGTAGCCTAATGGACAGTTTGTTTTCCATGCTTAATGTCACGTAGCCTAATGGACAGTTTGTTCTCCATGCTTAATGTCACGTAGCCTAATGGACGGTTTGTTCTCCATGCTTAATGTCACGTAGCCTAATGGACGGTTTGTTCTCTATGCTTAATGTCACGTAGCCTAATGGACGGTTTGTTCTCCATGCTTAATGTCACGTAGCCTAATGGACAGTTTGTTCTCCATGCTTAATGTCACGTAGCCTAATGGACGGTTTGTTCTCTATGCTTAATGTCACGTAGCCTAATGGACAGTTTGTTCTCTATGCTTAATGTCACGTAGCCTAATGGACAGTTTGTTCTCTATGCTTAATGTCACGTAGCCTAATGGACGGTTTGTTCTCCATGCTTAATGTCACGTAGCCTAATGGACAGTTTGTTCTCCATGCTTAATGTCACGTAGCCTAATGGACAGTTTGTTCTCCATGCTTAATGTCACGTAGCCTAATGGACAGTTTGTTCTCCATGCTTAATGTCACGTAGCCTAATGGACAGTTTGTTCTCCATGCTTAATGTCACGTAGCCTAATGGACAGTTTGTTCTCCATGCTTAATGTCACGTAGCCTAATGGACAGTTTGTTCTCCATGCTTAATGTCACGTAGCCTAATGGACAGTTTGTTCTCCATGCTTAATGTCACGTAGCCTAATGGACAGTTTGTTCTCCATGCTTAATGTCACGTAGCCTAATGGACAGTTTGTTCTCCATGCTTAATGTCACGTAGCCTAATGGACAGTTTGTTCTCCATGCTTAATGTCACGTAGCCTAATGGACAGTTTGTTCTCCATGCTTAATGTCACGTAGCCTAATGGACGGTTTGTTCTCCATGCTTAATGTCACGTAGCCTAATGGACAGTTTGTTCTCCATGCTTAATGTCACGTAGCCTAATGGACGGTTTGTTCTCCATGCTTAATGTCACGTAGTCTAATGGATGGTTTGTTCTCCATGCTTAATGTCACGTAGCCTAATGGACAGTTTGTTCTCCATGCTTAATGTCACGTAGCCTAATGGACGGTTTGTTCTCCATGCTTAATGTCACGTAGCCTAATGGACAGTTTGTTCTCCATGCTTAATGTCACGTAGCCTAATGGACGGTTTGTTCTCCATGCTTAATGTCACGTAGCCTAATGGACAGTTTGTTCTCCATGCTTAATGTCACGTAGCCTAATGGACGGTTTGTTCTCCATGCTTAATGTCACGTAGCCTAATGGACGGTTTGTTCTCTATGCTTAATGTCACGTAGCCTAATGGACAGTTTGTTCTCCATGCTTAATGTCACGTAGCCTAATGGACGGTTTGTTCTCCATGCTTAATGTCACGTAGCCTAATGGACAGTTTGTTTTCCATGCTTAATGTCACGTAGCCTAATGGACAGTTTGTTCTCCATGCTTAATGTCACGTAGCCTAATGGACGGTTTGTTCTCCATGCTTAATGTCACGTAGCCTAATGGACGGTTTGTTCTCTATGCTTAATGTCACGTAGCCTAATGGACGGTTTGTTCTCCATGCTTAATGTCACGTAGCCTAATGGACAGTTTGTTCTCCATGCTTAATGTCACGTAGCCTAATGGACGGTTTGTTCTCTATGCTTAATGTCACGTAGCCTAATGGACAGTTTGTTCTCCATGCTTAATGTCACGTAGCCTAATGGACGGTTTGTTCTCCATGCTTAATGTCACGTAGCCTAATGGATAGTTTGTTCTCCATGCTTAATGTCACGTAGCCTAATGGACGGTTTGTTCTCTATGCTTAATGTCACGTAGCCTAATGGACGGTTTGTTCTCTAAGCTTAATGTCACGTAGCCTAATGGACAGTTTGTTCTCCATGCTTAATGTCACGTAGCCTAATGGACGGTTTGTTCTCTATGCTTAATGTCACGTAGCCTAATGGACGGTTTGTTCTCTATGCTTAATGTCACGTAGCCTAATGGACAGTTTGTTCTCCATGCTTAATGTCACGTAGCCTAATGGACGGTTTGTTCTCCATGCTTAATGTCACGTAGCCTAATGGACGGTTTGTTCTCTATGCTTAATGTCACGTAGCCTAATGGACGGTTTGTTCTCTATGCTTAATGTCACGTAGCCTAATGGACAGTTTGTTCTCCATGCTTAATGTCACGTAGCCTAATGGACGGTTTGTTCTCTATGCTTAATGTCACGTAGCCTAATGGACGGTTTGTTCTCCATGCTTAATGTCACGTAGCCTAATGGACGGTTTGTTCTCCATGCTTAATGTCACGTAGCCTAATGGATAGTTTGTTCTCCATGCTTAATGTCACGTAGCCTAATGGATAGTTTGTTCTCCATGCTTAATGTCACGTAGCCTAATGGACAGTTTGTTCTCCATGCTTAATGTCACGTAGCCTAATGGACGGTTTGTTCTCCATGCTTAATGTCACGTAGCCTAATGGACAGTTTGTTCTCCATGCTTAATGTCACGTAGCCTAATGGACAGTTTGTTCTCCATGCTTAATGTCACGTAGCCTAATGGACAGTTTGTTCTTCATGCTTAATGTCACGTAGCCTAATGGACAGTTTGTTCTCCATGCTTAATGTCACGTAGCCTAATGGACAGTTTGTTCTCCATGCTTAATGTCACGTAGCCTAATGGACAGTTTGTTCTCCATGCTTAATGTCACGTAGCCTAATGGACGGTTTGTTCTCCATGCTTAATGTCACGTAGCCTAATGGACAGTTTGTTCTCCATGCTTTATGTCACGTAGCCTAATGGACGGTTTGTTCTCTATGCTTAATGTCACGTAGCCTAATGAACGGTTTGTTCTCCATGCTTAATGTCACGTAGCCTAATGGACGGTTTGTTCTCCATGCTTAATGTCACGTAGCCTAATGGACGGTTTGTTCTCTATGCTTAATGTCACGTAGCCTAATGGACGGTTTGTTCTCTAAGCTTAATGTCACGTAGCCTAATGGACAGTTTGTTCTCCATGCTTAATGTCACGTAGCCTAATGGACGGTTTGTTCTCTATGCTTAATGTCACGTAGCCTAATGGACGGTTTGTTCTCTATGCTTAATGTCACGTAGCCTAATGGACAGTTTGTTCTCCATGCTTAATGTCACGTAGCCTAATGGACGGTTTGTTCTCCATGCTTAATGTCACGTAGCCTAATGGACGGTTTGTTCTCTATGCTTAATGTCACGTAGCCTAATGGACGGTTTGTTCTCTATGCTTAATGTCACGTAGCCTAATGGACAGTTTGTTCTCCATGCTTAATGTCACGTAGCCTAATGGACGGTTTGTTCTCTATGCTTAATGTCACGTAGCCTAATGGACGGTTTGTTCTCCATGCTTAATGTCACGTAGCCTAATGGACGGTTTGTTCTCCATGCTTAATGTCACGTAGCCTAATGGATAGTTTGTTCTCCATGCTTAATGTCACGTAGCCTAATGGATAGTTTGTTCTCCATGCTTAATGTCACGTAGCCTAATGGACAGTTTGTTCTCCATGCTTAATGTCACGTAGCCTAATGGACGGTTTGTTCTCCATGCTTAATGTCACGTAGCCTAATGGACAGTTTGTTCTCCATGCTTAATGTCACGTAGCCTAATGGACAGTTTGTTCTCCATGCTTAATGTCACGTAGCCTAATGGACAGTTTGTTCTTCATGCTTAATGTCACGTAGCCTAATGGACAGTTTGTTCTCCATGCTTAATGTCACGTAGCCTAATGGACAGTTTGTTCTCCATGCTTAATGTCACGTAGCCTAATGGACAGTTTGTTCTCCATGCTTAATGTCACGTAGCCTAATGGACGGTTTGTTCTCCATGCTTAATGTCACGTAGCCTAATGGACAGTTTGTTCTCCATGCTTTATGTCACGTAGCCTAATGGACGGTTTGTTCTCTATGCTTAATGTCACGTAGCCTAATGAACGGTTTGTTCTCCATGCTTAATGTCACGTAGCCTAATGGACGGTTTGTTCTCCATGCTTAATGTCACGTAGCCTAATGGACGGTTTGTTCTCCATGCTTAATGTCACGTAGCCTAATGGACAGTTTGTTCTCCATGCTCAACAGGTCACGTAGCCTAATGGACAGTTTGTTCTCCATGCTTAATGTCACGTAGCCTAATGGACAGTTTGTTCTCCATGCTTAATGTCACGTAGCCTAATGGACAGTTTGTTCTCCATGCTTAATGTCACGTAGCCTAATGGACAGTTTGTTCTCTATGCTTAATGTCACGTAGCCTAATGGACAGTTTGTTCTCTATGCTTAATGTCACGTAGCCTAATGGACGGTTTGTTCTCCATGCTTAATGTCACGTAGCCTAATGGACAGTTTGTTCTCCATGCTTAATGTCACGTAGCCTAATGGACAGTTTGTTCTCCATGCTTAATGTCACGTAGCCTAATGGACAGTTTGTTCTCCATGCTTAATGTCACGTAGCCTAATGGACAGTTTGTTCTCCATGCTTAATGTCACGTAGCCTAATGGACAGTTTGTTCTCCATGCTTAATGTCACGTAGCCTAATGGACAGTTTGTTCTCCATGCTTAATGTCACGTAGCCTAATGGACGGTTTGTTCTCCATGCTTAATGTCACGTAGCCTAATGGACAGTTTGTTCTCCATCCTTAATGTCACGTAGCCTAATGGACGGTTTGTTCTCCATGCTTAATGTCACGTAGTCTAATGGATGGTTTGTTCTCCATGCTTAATGTCACGTAGCCTAATGGACAGTTTGTTCTCCATGCTTAATGTCACGTAGCCTAATGGACGGTTTGTTCTCCATGCTTAATGTCACGTAGCCTAATGGACAGTTTGTTCTCCATGCTTAATGTCACGTAGCCTAATGGACGGTTTGTTCTCCATGCTTAATGTCACGTAGCCTAATGGACAGTTTGTTCTCCATGCTTAATGTCACGTAGCCTAATGGACGGTTTGTTCTCCATGCTTAATGTCACGTAGCCTAATGGACGGTTTGTTCTCTATGCTTAATGTCACGTAGCCTAATGGACAGTTTGTTCTCCATGCTTAATGTCACGTAGCCTAATGGACGGTTTGTTCTCCATGCTTAATGTCACGTAGCCTAATGGACAGTTTGTTTTCCATGCTTAATGTCACGTAGCCTAATGGACAGTTTGTTCTCCATGCTTAATGTCACGTAGCCTAATAGACGGTTTGTTCTCCATGCTTAATGTCACGTAGCCTAATGGACGGTTTGTTCTCTATGCTTAATGTCACGTAGCCTAATGGACGGTTTGTTCTCCATGCTTAATGTCACGTAGCCTAATGGACAGTTTGTTCTCCATGCTTAATGTCACGTAGCCTAATGGACGGTTTGTTCTCTATGCTTAATGTCACGTAGCCTAATGGACAGTTTGTTCTCCATGCTTAATGTCACGTAGCCTAATGGACGGTTTGTTCTCCATGCTTAATGTCACGTAGCCTAATGGATAGTTTGTTCTCCATGCTTAATGTCACGTAGCCTAATGGACGGTTTGTTCTCTATGCTTAATGTCACGTAGCCTAATGGACGGTTTGTTCTCTATGCTTAATGTCACGTAGCCTAATGGACAGTTTGTTCTCCATGCTTAATGTCACGTAGCCTAATGGACGGTTTGTTCTCTATGCTTAATGTCACGTAGCCTAATGGACGGTTTGTTCTCTATGCTTAATGTCACGTAGCCTAATGGACAGTTTGTTCTCCATGCTTAATGTCACGTAGCCTAATGGACGGTTTGTTCTCCATGCTTAATGTCACGTAGCCTAATGGACGGTTTGTTCTCTATGCTTAATGTCACGTAGCCTAATGGACGGTTTGTTCTCTATGCTTAATGTCACGTAGCCTAATGGACAGTTTGTTCTCCATGCTTAATGTCACGTAGCCTAATGGACGGTTTGTTCTCTATGCTTAATGTCACGTAGCCTAATGGACGGTTTGTTCTCCATGCTTAATGTCACGTAGCCTAATGGACGGTTTGTTCTCCATGCTTAATGTCACGTAGCCTAATGGATAGTTTGTTCTCCATGCTTAATGTCACGTAGCCTAATGGATAGTTTGTTCTCCATGCTTAATGTCACGTAGCCTAATGGACAGTTTGTTCTCCATGCTTAATGTCACGTAGCCTAATGGACGGTTTGTTCTCCATGCTTAATGTCACGTAGCCTAATGGACAGTTTGTTCTCCATGCTTAATGTCACGTAGCCTAATGGACAGTTTGTTCTCCATGCTTAATGTCACGTAGCCTAATGGACAGTTTGTTCTTCATGCTTAATGTCACGTAGCCTAATGGACAGTTTGTTCTCCATGCTTAATGTCACGTAGCCTAATGGACAGTTTGTTCTCCATGCTTAATGTCACGTAGCCTAATGGACGGTTTGTTCTCCATGTTTAATGTCACGTAGCCTAATGGACAGTTTGTTCTCCATGCTTAATGTCACGTAGCCTAATGGACAGTTTGTTCTTCATGCTTAATGTCACGTAGCCTAATGGACAGTTTGTTCTCCATGCTTAATGTCACGTAGCCTAATGGACAGTTTGTTCTCCATGCTTAATGTCACGTAGCCTAATGGACGGTTTGTTCTCCATGCTTAATGTCACGTAGCCTAATGGACAGTTTGTTCTCCATGCTTAAAACACATGGTTAACTCCCACTTAGTCTTTGTTTTGAAGCACCCACATGGTTAACTCCCAAAAGCACCTTCATCTCAACATATCACCTCCTTCCCATAGGACAATAGGAAGTGTCACTGTCCCCCCTCAAAGCAAATTGGATGTAAATCCGAGCGACAGCTAAGACGTGAATGTAAATAAAGAAATACATTGATATTCCTGGCGAGCGGTGGACTGTAATATCTGGCCCAGTGGTGAGTGGTGACATCGTGATCTGCCACGTTTCTGGGCTTAAACACACACACACACACACACACATACACATACACATACACACACACACTACTCTCTCAGACAAATATAGGCCTGTCCTGCCAATGGCTTCTTTACACTAAAGGACTGGAGGACACTTTACTGTTATCTATTATAAAACATAGACAGATGGGAGAGAGGGATGGATGTAGGGAGAGAGAAGGGGGGGCATACAATAAGTAGTGGGGGAGGGAGAGGTGGGGAGAAACAGAGAGGGGGGGGAAAAGAGATGGAGAAAGAGAGAGAGAGGGAGGGGGGAGAGACAGTCATTAAAGATCTAACTCGTCCGTCTCTGTGTAATCTGCCCAGAAACTAGCATCTGAAGCCTACAGAAATGTATGGAATGTTGCGTCATTAGCTGGGTTACTAAAGACAGAGTGCTCCAGCTCTTCGCGGTCAAGATAACATAGACAACATCCTTGTATAGTGAAAACCCTCATTAAGCCAATAGGACAAAAGACAACAAACACAAGGACATGAAGCCTGTCTAGCTGACTAGCGACAGAAAGAAACGATCTGGGACTCTTAGACTGGTACATAGTAAATGAGAGAAAGAGAGAGATCCCTCCTTCGCTGTCTTCTGAGTCGGGGACGTCCTGTGAGGACAATCGTCCTTTTGAGTTCTTCACTGACAGGCAATTGTTATATATGTAACAAACAGCACTGAAGAATGAAAGGAATGTGGAATGTGTTCAGTGTAGAAGTGTGTAACAGCCTACTGCACTCACTGGGGATCTGAGAGGCTGGTTAGTAAGTCTCGGGAGTCGGAATTCCCTCTCGGAATTAAGTCGTATGGTGACCCAAATTCCATGTCGGAATGACAGAGAAACATTGGGAATATAACTATTCTGTGGAGGTGGGATATATCACTGAGTGTGTGGGTATGGTGGTATTCAGTGTGTGTGTGTGTGTGTGTGTGTCTCTCTTTTGGCTATTAATCATTCCCTTTTTAGACTTCTTCATTCCTTTGAGATTTGATTGGCTGGTCGAGAGCAGCACATCCTGTGGATCCGTCCCGACAACCACTGGGTTGTTTAGTCTGGAGCCACAGTGGAACTGCGTTCAAAACCACTGGGATGAATCAACACGGGACACCTGGAATATCCGGGAACCCCGCACCACATCACTCACTCGCACAGAAGAGGGTTGGTTGGTAAATAAATCCAATTGTAGGATAATTGGCTGGCAGATATACACCGTAGTCTGTTCCACCTCACGTCACGCCTGCTCACTGAACCCATGCCAAACCACAGAGAGGAATCTGCAATGACGCATGGCAACAGAGCAACACGGAGAGGGAGGGATGAGAAGGAAACATTACGAGAGAAGAGAGAGGGTGGAATGTAAGGGATAGAGAGCTGGTGTACAGTAAAAACTAAAAACCAAGTGAGTGAAAGAGAGAGCTTGAAGAAAGAGAGAGAGGTAGGCATGTGAAAGAGAGAGATACTTGTTTATTGTCTATGTCACTTGCTTTGGCCTTTTGCATTGAGAGAGAGAGTTAATAGTCAGAGTGGGGGGTAACTAGAGGTAGAGGAGGGGGTTCTGCAGGCTATGCCAGCTGTGCAGTGTCCAGGAGGTTATAGCAGGCAGGGCCCCAGTGAGACTGGGACTAAGGGGCTGGAGCTGAAGCCCATCACTAACACACATGGATTAGTTCACACGTGCCTAATATCACTCTGCTCTGTAGCTGTTAATCTGGTCCACTGGAGAGAGGGATGGAGGGGTGGAGAGATGGGGAGGGACGGGAGAGAGAGAGAGAGAGAGCAGACCCATGTGATTCTGGCGTCCACAAACCCTCTACTACTCAAAACAAGAAGTGTGGCATTCCCTCCTCAATCTCTATCTCCACGGTGACCCGTATCCCTTCCTTTATCGTTCCCTGCTTCCCCTTCTTCCATCCATTCATCTCTTTCTCTATCACCCCCCATCCACCCCTCCCTCTCGTCCCATGCCTCCCTATCTTCCCATGCCTCCACCCCCCCCCCCCCTTCTATAGTGACCTGAGATCAGAGGAGCTTTAGATTAAACTCCAATACCCAGAAGGCTTTACTGTCCTAAAACACCGCTTTGGGCTGAAACAGATAAAACCAAGGGAGATCCCGCCGACATCCAACCAACCAGATGTTGGCTTCTGGGGCACAACTGTCCTTCTGCTATCCCTGCTATCCTCTCTCATCTCACGCTGCTCTGGTTTATGCTAATACTGTACACACACACACACACACAGCTGTCTCTCCACCCCCGCCTCAAAGCCTAAAAGCATATCCACTTAACCCTGCCTTGTAACAGAGTCTAGATACAGTAGTTCACCAACCCAGGACCCTATAAGCTCTGTCCTTGTTCCGGACCACTAACTGTAAACAATGACACTCCACCGCCCACGCAAACCAACCAGGAAGGATATGATGGCGTCAGAAGATACCGCATTTTGATTGGAGGGCAACAATCCTTAAAAATCCATGATTGGTGGAAACGGAGCAGTTTCCCCTCTAGCTGTCTAAATATAGACCACAGACAGATTTATTGAGGTGGTTCATTTCCAACAGGCTTCTAGTTCTTCCTTTAACGTTGGATGATTTGGTTAGCTGGAATGCTAACCGACTGACACGCTTCTCTAGTGTGCGTCCCAAATAGCACCCGATTCCCTATGCAGTGCACTACTTTTGACCAATGCCCATAGGGAATAGGGTGCCAGTTGGGACACAAATCTAGACTAGCATCAGCAGCAGTAGCGGAGAGGACGGAACATTAGTGCATTCCGTCCTGGAACACTCCAACTAAACAGCCCCTTGGGATGTGGGTTTGGATTGTCAAGAAGCGTGACCCACGATCGTTACGGGGTGCTTGTTAAAATGCCACCACATAAGGTATCAGTTGTGGTAAAAGGCGAAAGAGGGAGAGATGTTGATTTGATTGAAAGCACTGTCGGTGTCAATTTGTGTCATTTGAAAGCTTTTTACAGACTTATCAGGGAGATATTCCAAAAACAAATCAACACACGTTTCTATTTCTATCCTTCTAAACAAACATCAGTGTGTAATCCCGCAACAAACTGGCCCTCCCGTATCCTGCACATCTTGGAATGCTGTACGAGCTAATGCAAATATCCTGCATAAACACAAACATCCCCTGTGTAAGGGCACAACAAGGAGGTGAAAATATATCCGGAGTCAAAGGTCAGGTAAGAAAGGACGAGTGTCCGGCACCTAATCCAGCTGGAGGGTGTGTGTGTGTGTGTTCACTAAACCAGCGTGCTCTTACAGAGCGACTCAGCAGAGGGAGAATGTAGGGCAGTCAGAAAGACATGCGTAACGAGGATGACCTAGAGATTCTCCTGTGTCTCCTCCACGGAGTGTGTGTGTGTGTGTGTGTGTGTGTAATGAGCTGATGTAGGACTGTGTGTACACAGTACATCTAGGTTTGTGTATGTGAGTGGATAAGTGCACGCGATGTGTCATTCAGAGTCAGGCCCTTCGTGAGACAGGTGTTCTCTGTCTCTATTCACCCTGCACACTCTCACAGCCAGAGCAGCTAATGCTACACTATGCTAACCGCTAACTAACTCCTATAACAGAATATAACTTTGCTAGCTTTGCTAATGCTAACGGCTAGAAATGCCTATTGAACTCTGCTGTGCTCCACCCTGACTCTGCTGTGCTCCACCCTGACTCTGCTGTGCTCCACCCTGACTCTGCTGTGCTCCACCCTGACTCGGCTGTGCTCCACCCTGACTCGGCTGTGCTCCACCCTGACTCGGCTGTGCTCCACCCTGACTCTGCTGTGCTCCACCCTGACTCTGCTGTGCTCCACCCTGACTCTGCTGTGCTCCACCCTGACTCTGCTGTGCTCCACCCTGACTCTGCTGTGCTCCACCCTGACTCTGCTGTGCTCCACCCTGACTCTGCTGTGCTCCACCCTGACTCTGCTGTGCTCCACTCTGACTCGGCTGTGCTCCACCCTGACTCGGCTGTGCTCCACCCTGACTCTGCTGTGCTCCACCCTGACTCTGCTGTGCTCCACCCTGACTCTGCTGTGCTCTACCCTGACTCTGCTGTGCTCCACCCTGACTCTGCTGTGCTCCACCCTGACTCTGCTGTGCTCCACCCTGACTCTGCTGTGCTCCACTCTGACTCTGCTGTGCTCGCCAGACCAAAGATCAAGTCCCTTAAGCTGCTTTTCTGAGCCAAGAAAAGCTTACAAGGCATCAAGTTGGTTGACTAGGAACAAATAGGTCCCAAATCACATGCTATTCCCTATTTAGTGCACTGCTTTTGACCAGAGCTGATAGGGTAGTGCCCTATATAGGGAATATGTTGCAATTTGGGATGAAGCCCAACTAGGGTCAGTTTGGGCCTGGCTGCAAGGCCTGACAACAGGGAGGGTGGGTATTGTTGTTGCTATGGTCGGAGGAGAATTGGGGCAAACTATGCTCTCACACGCCATGAAGGATGTAGGCCCAAGCACGTGAGAGTACTAAAGCCTGGGCCAAAAGACAAAAACAGCTGTCAATGTGAAGTCACGACTTTGGTATTGTGTCTCATTGTCTTATTGTGCTCCCCTAAAGTCATTCTGAATACTCCGCTGAGAGAAGACGAGAGGTTCTTCTGAACTTATGTTCAATTGAATGCAACACATAAGGGATAATCAATGAGGGGCAATGCGTCCAATGGAAAAGGGAGGGGGGAGAGACTGACCGTCCGCGGAGTGAAACTGACCGTCCACGGAGTTGCATTCTTTTCCAGAGGACGCACAGAACCCAGAGTTGACTACCTCTTTTATACCATGGCTATAATTTAACACATGTGCAGCTACAAATGTGTTCATTTGTATTTGTATGTAGAAATGTGTTTAGCCTCCACTGAAGTAGCTTAGTTAACTAGATAGCTACAGTAGTTGCCTTGGAAACCAAACAAATAAGACTTGGTAATTACGCTAACCAAACCATCAGTCCTAGCTTGCTTTTAAAAGCAGCTCAAACATAGAACATGTAAGAATGAACTAAAGCCATTACATACCACCATGCTGATATACTGTGTGTTATAGGGGAATAATGCACACTCTATAAAGCCCTTCAAGCCAATCAGAAACGAGTATTCAACAATGCCATGGCATACAGTTTTATATTAGAAGCTTCATCAGCATTGTTCAGAACATCACATGCATGCTATCCGATATATAACACGAGCAGACACAAAGAAATGCAGACACATAGAAATGTTTTGAGTGACAACAGAAGCAGCCGTCGTTCTGTCCCACACCATTCCAATGTCCCCTGGTAATGAGCCATGGACATTCTCATCAGACTGTGGGCCAGCCAAAACAAACACCAGGCAGTAAGGATGTAACAAGTCACCGATACGCATCGTTCCCCATTCAAATGATTAAGATAAGACTGATTCAAATGATTAAGATAAGACTGATTCAAATGATTAAGATAAGACTGTAGCCGATTCAGAACCGATTCAAATGTAGCATTCATCGGTCAGAAAATGGATTCAAACATAACGAATCGCCGGTTCTCTACAATGTTCTGCTCATATTAGTTTTTACCTTCTGAAAATACCTCTCATATTTTGTGACAACTGATGCGTCCTCTCCTTCTGTGTCAAACTGAGCCTGTTACTGTGTTGACAGTCATTGACCTACAAGTTATTTTTCATGCGGAACAACCAAGCCTAGTCAAACTGCTCACTGTGCCCAGCTTGGCGTGCTGACCAGCGCCAGGTAGGCAGCTGATCTTGCGCAAACATTAGGCTTTATTAGTTGCGTGACAACCTGTGGAATTTGCAAGGTTATTGTTATCTATGCACTGTTTTAAAGTTCTGTTCTGCATTTTTTGAAACTGCCTCATGCCAATGACTCCTTATATGGCTGTGAATGAGCTACGAATGAGCTTACGTTTTCTACGTATTCCCCAAGGTGTCTACAGCATTGTGACGTCTTTTTACGCATTTCTGTTGAAGAATAGCCGTAAGGGACCACATTTAGCAAATGGTCACATGATGTCTCCCACAGAAAATCTTGCGTAAAATACTGAGGTAGCCATTTTTCCAATCGCTTCTTATGAGAAACCAATTGCCTCGACGGATATATTATCGAATATATATGTTAAAAACACCTTGAGGATTGATTCTAAACAACATTTGCCATGTTTCTGTCGATATTATGGAGCTAATTTTGAAAAAAGTTTGCCGTTGTAGTCATAGCATTTTCCGGTCGATTTCTCAGCCAAGCATGATGAACAAACGGGAGCTATTTCGCCTACAAAAATAATATTTTTTGGAAAAAGGAACATTTGCTATCTAACTGGGAGTCTCCTGAGTGAAAACATCCGAAGTTCTTCAAAGGTAAATTATTTAATTGATTGTTTTTCTTATTTTCGTGAAAATGTTGCCTGCTGCCAGCAGAGCCTAGCATAGCATTATGCCATGATAAACTTACACAAATGCTTGTCTAGCGTTGGCTGTAACGCATATTTGGAAAATTTGAGATGACAGTGTGATTAACAAAAGGCTAAGCTGTGTCTCAATATATTTCATTTGTGATTTTCATGAATAGGAAAATTTTCTAGGGGTATTCATGTCCGTTGCGTTATGCTAATTCGTTTGAGGCTATGATTACGCTCCCGGATCTGGGATTGCTACGAAAAACGTCCAAGCGGTGAAAACCATTGGATTTGGAGATTTGACATTACTGGCTCAAACACAGTGACGGTACAAAAAACACATTACCCCTCTAATATGATAGTGGGGTGGTAGATGCCTAGTCTCCCTTATGGTTCAGATCAGAGGCCTACATAGTATACACCATAGACATACATCATTTACACACACACACACACACACACACACACACACACACACACACACACACACACACACACACACACACACACACACAGATCCAGCTCAGAGAGGCTCAGCTCATGGGCTCCATCAGCAGCAGATTTGAATTTAGAATGGAAAATGTTGGTGTATCGTATCGTTCTCTCATCAATCCCAATCCCAACAAAATGTTTCAAACCAAAACATATAATTCCTGTATCAGAGCCGATGCATCTAGATATGTATCGATTCACTTTGAAAGGGAACGATGCACATCCTTACCAGACAGGATGCCACCAAAGGGGTTGGCAGACAGGCAGACAGACGCAATGGGGAAAAGATGAGTGCAAAGGGACAACCCCGAACCCCTATGGCAGCCCTGACCACTTCAAGAATCAATGGGTAGTGGGTAATTGGGTAGTGGGTAATTGAAATGGCAATTGAACTGCAGTAAATATTGCAGATTGTACCCTTAATATACCACAGACATCTGTTTGCTGAAAGGCGTGTGAGAGAGAGTGTGTTTGCACAACCCGTTGTCATAAAGCGTAGAGGGTAAAAACTAAACATCATTTCAGCGGCACCCAACCACCACCACCACCTCCCAATTTAGGGAGTTTTTATTATTGTCTGGTGTATTATTGGCCTAATACACAATCTGAAATGAATAGGGAGGGGTGAGAGAGACGGCATCTCTAGATTTATGTTCCAGAGTAAAAGCCTGGCCCTCTTGATTACCCATAAACAGAGACATCATAAAACAACATGGCCTGTTGAACACACAGCTGGTTCAATAGGGACTACTATCATTGAATCCCTCACTAGCAGCATGTATACCGTACATACAATACTTAGCTTAGCATCACGCATAGCAAACAAGCTAATGGTAGGGTTTAGTTAGTAGAATACTAAGTGGTGCATTAGGGGCTAGGCTATTTGGTAAGCAAAATGCTAACTGACATACTACTCTAGCAAGGAAGCACCCCACAAACAAACAATCGAATGGTATAATTAAGCAATTAGGCCTGAGGCGGTGTGGTATATGGACAATACAGCCCTTAGCCGTGGCACCCCTGAGGTGCCTTATTGCTATTATAAACTGGTTACCAATGTAATTAGAACAGTAAAAATTAAGGTTTGTCATACGGTCTGATATACAGTTGAAGTCGGAAGTTTACATACACCTTAGCCAAATACTTTTAAACTCAGTTTTTCACAATTCCAGACATTTAATCCAAGTAAAAATTCTTAGGTCTTGGGTCAGTTAGGATCACCACTTTATTTTAAGAATGTGAAATGTCAGAATAGTAGAGAGAATGATTTATTTCAGCTTTTATTTTCTTTCATCACATTCCCAGTGGTTCAGAAGTTTACATACACTCAATTAGTATTTGGTAGCATTGCCGTTAAATTGTTTAACTTAGGTCAAATGTTTTGGGTAGCCTTCCATAAGCTTTCCACAATAAGTTGGGTGAATTTTGGCCCATTTCTCCTGACAGAGCTGGTGTAACTGAGTCAGGTTTGTAGGCCTCCTTGCTCGCACAAGCTTTTTCAGTTCTGCCCACAAATGTTCTATAGGATTGAGCTCAGTGCTTTGTGATGGCCACTCCAATACCTTGACTTAGCTGTCCTTAAGCCATTTGCCACAACTTTGGAAGTATTCTTGGGGTCATTGTCCATTTGGAAGACCCATTTGCGACCAAGCTTTAACTTCCTGACTGATGTCTTGAGATGTTGCTTCAATATATCCACATAATTGTCTTCCCTCATGATGCTATCTATTTTGTGAAGTGCTCCAGTCCCTCCTGCAGCAAAGCACCCCCACAACATGATGCTGCCACCCCCGTGCTTCACGGTTGGGATGGTGTTCTTTGGCTTGCAAGCCTCCCCCTTTTTCCTGGCCAAACAGTTCTATTTTTGTTTCATCAGACCAGAGGACATTTCTCCAAAATCTTTGTCCCCATGTGCAGTTGCAAACCGTAGTCTGGCTTTTTTTATGGAGGTTTTGGAGCAGTGGGTTCTTCCTTGTTGAATGGCCTTTCAGGTTATGTCAATATTGGACTTGTTTTACTGTGGATATAGATACTTTTGTACCTGTTTCCTCCAGCATCTTCACAAGGTCCTTTGCTGTTGTTCTGGGATTGATTTGCACGTTTCACACCAAAGTACGTTCATCTCTAGGAGACAGAACGCGTCACCTTCCTGAGCGGTAAGACGGCTGCGTGTTCCCAGGGTGTTTATACTTGCGTACTATTGTTTGTAGAGATGAACTTGTGTCATGCTCAAAGTAGATGTCCTAACCGACTTGCCAAAACTATAGTTTGTTAACAAGAAATTTGTGGAGTTGTTGAAAAACGAGTTTAAATAACTCCAACCTAAGTGTATGTAAACTTCCGACTTCAACTGTACCTGGGCTTTCAGCTAATCAGTACTCAGGGCTCAAACCACCCAGTTTATAATTTGTCTTAGGTACTATTTGTTTTGTGTAATGTTAACTGACGTTTTGGGAAGCACCCAGCATACCCTAACAAACAAGCTAAACCAACCAGTTTAAACTCTGGCTCTAATGCAGTAGTCTCTAATTTCACGTCTGCATGTATGAGCCAAACTGGTTTATAAGAGGCAACTAAATAATCAAAGAATGTGAAACCGAGGCGTTATCTAGTCTGGTGGCGGTGGAGGCTGTTGCTACAGTATGTGAGCATCTGGAATGTGGTTTCTGGGTTTCAGGTCCCTTTCATCTCTGTCTGCTGCACGGCTCTGTCACTACAGGGTTATCACCTCACGGACCTGCTGCGGGAGCAAGAAGAATGGAACTAGTCGCTCTGTCACTACAGGGTTATCACCTCACGGACCTGCTGCGGTAGCAAGAAGAATGGAATGGAACTAGTCGCTCTGTCACTACAGGGTTATCACCTCACGGACCTGCTGCGGGAGCAAGAAGAATGGAATGGAACTAGTCGCTCTGTCACTACAGGGTTATCACCTCACGGACCTGCTGCGGGAGCAAGAAGAATGGAATGGAACTAGTCACTCTGTCACTACAGGGTTATCACCTCACGGACCTGCTGCGGTAGCAAGAAGAATGGAATGGAACTAGTCGCTCTGTCACTACAGGGTTATCACCTCACGGACCTGCTGCGGGAGCAAGAAGAATGGAATGGAACTAGTCGCTCTGTCACTACAGGGTTATCACCTCACGGACCTGCTGCGGGAGCAAGAAGAATGGAATGGAACTAGTCGCTCTGTCACTACAGGGTTATCACCTCACGGACCTGCTGCGGGAGCAAGAAGAATGGAATGGAACTAGTCGCTCTGTCACTACAGGGTTATCACCTCACGGACCTGCTGCGGGAGCAAGAAGAATGGAATGGAACTAGTCGCTCTGTCACTACAGGGTTATCACCTCACGGACCTGCTGCGGGAGCAAGAAGAATGGAATGGAACTAGTCGCTCTGTCACTACAGGGTTATCACCTCACGGACCTGCTGCGGGAGCAAGAAGAATGGAATGGAGCTAGTCGCTCTGTCACTACAGGGTTATCACCTCACGGACCTGCTGCGGGAGCAAGAAGAATGGAATGGAACTAGTCGCTCTGTCACTACAGGGTTATCACCTCACGGACCTGCTGCGGGAGCAAGAAGAATGGAATGGAACTAGTCGCTCTGTCACTACAGGGTTATCACCTCACGGACCTGCTGCGGGAGCAAGAAGAATGGAATGGAACTAGTCGCTCTGTCACTACAGGGTTATCACCTCACGGACCTGCTGCGGGAGCAAGAAGAATGGAATGGAACTAGTCGCTCTGTCACTACAGGGTTATCACCTCACGGACCTGCTGCGGGAGCAAGAAGAATGGAATGGAACTAGTCGCTCTGTCACTACAGGGTTATCACCTCACGGACCTGCTGCGGGAGCAAGAAGAATGGAATGGAACTAGTCGCTCTGTCACTACAGGGTTATCACCTCACGGACCTGCTGCGGGAGCAAGAAGAATGGAATGGAACTAGTCGCTCTGTCACTACAGGGTTATCACCTCACGGACCTGCTGCGGGAGCAAGAAGAATGGAATGGAACTAGTCACTCTGTCACTACAGGGTTATCACCTCACGGACCTGCTGCGGGAGCAAGAAGAATGGAATGGAACTAGTCGCTCTGTCACTACAGGGTTATCACCTCACGGACCTGCTGCGGGAGCAAGAAGAATGGAATGGAACTAGTCGCTCTGTCACTACAGGGTTATCACCTCACGGACCTGCTGCGGGAGCAAGAAGAATGGAATGGAACTAGTCACTCTGTCACTACAGGGTTATCACCCCACGGACCTGCTGCGGGAGCAAGAAGAATGGAATGGAACTAGTCGCTCTGTCACTACAGGGTTATCACCTCACGGACCTGCTGCGGGAGCAAGAAGAATGGAATGGAACTAGTCGCTCTGTCACTACAGGGTTATCACCTCACGGACCTGCTGCGGGAGCAAGAAGAATGGAATGGAACTAGTCACTCTGTCACTACAGGGTTATCACCTCACGGACCTGCTGCGGGAGCAAGAAGAATGGAATGGAACTAGTCGCTCTGTCACTACAGGGTTATCACCTCACGGACCTGCTGCGGGAGCAAGAAGAATGGAATGGAACTAGTCACTCTGTCACTACAGGGTTATCACCTCACGGACCTGCTGCGGGAGCAAGAAGAATGGAATGGAACTAGTCGCTCTGTCACTACAGGGTTATCACCTCACGGACCTGCTGCGGGAGCAAGAAGAATGGAATGGAACTAGTCCGTTTGATAAACTTGACAAAATGGAACTGGTGAGTGTTCCATGCCAGAATCCAGAGTGCAGTGCGGCTGGCTTGGACAATTCACTGCCAAACGGGCTTATTAGGCCCGTGACATATAAAGTACGTTATTTGCTTACGGCATGCAAATATAGGGATTAGAAGTTATATTCAGAGTTTTTCGTGTTTTTTCTTAAAGGGCCGGTTTACGATTGCTCCATGAATGAAACTAATTTCTCTCATTTAATATTGATTTATACCCTGCAACAACACCACTCGCTGTGGCCTAGGTCTGAATGTCATGTGGTGGGTTGAAGACCTTGTCAACAGCAACTAGCAGGTGCACTTGGCTGCTACAGTGCTGTTTTAGCATACTGCACTGAGCAGGGGATGTTCCAAACCAGCTAGGCAAGCACATCACTTAGTTACACCGGTAAAAGCCTACAGACGTAGGAGCTTAATTTGATCACCCTGTCGTAGGAGATCTTCCCTTTTTTTTTACTTGTAGTGTATTTGAGGTTTAAAAAGGCTTCTGAAGTTTGTAATTTCCACTTTGACATTTCAGACTTGATTTCCCTTACAAAAACATCCATTAATTATAATCCACATATTCATTCACATTTTCAGTTGCTGCAGGATTATTTTCCTGCTGTAGCAAACTGGCTCAAATGAAGATCCTACATCTGTACGTCTCCTCATCACTTATCTCGGCCACAACCCACACAGAGCCACACGCTGCATCAGCACTGACGATGCAAAGCCATGTGGGCACTATCTGCCAGAACCAGTCTCTGTGGCAGGATGGTAGGATGGCATGGTATCACAAGAACACAGGACAGTCATGAGATGATATGACATCATAACCATGTCTGTTTAACTAGTTAGTTGGTCATCCAACACATCTCCTCTCCCAATGTCCCTGTCATTTAGAAAAGTCACAAAATAAATAAGGAGGTGGTATGTAATTAAACGGATTGCTTGTGGCTACATTATGAGATGAGTGGGCTTGTTTTTACTAGACATCCTCCGCAGCCTCGTATTATTGATGGTTTCCAGGTGAACCCTTCCAGACCTTCCTCTCCTGTCAGGCGATTGATGAAGCCTAAACACTCCAAAGTAGGCGGCTGAACTCCAAATCTGATAAGGGCTTCTAAGGATCCACTGGGTTCTGTCTGTACAAAGCAACCATGAAACCCTGGGTGTGTCTGAAATGGCACCCTATTTACTAAGCAGTGCACTATTTTTGACAGGGGACTAAATTGTACCATATTCCCTATATAGTGCCCTATGGGGCCGGATGAAAAGTTTTACACTTTATAGGGAATAGGGTGCCATTTGAGATGCTGCAAATGCCTCTGGTTTCAGGCCCAGTCTGCTGTGCTTGCACCCTACCCTACCCTGCCTAGCTGTAACTGTGTAACTCAAAGCCCTTAGCAATGGCCCCATTGCATAACCCAATGTACTGTAGAGTAGTGAACCCAATGTACTGTACAGTGGAGACTCAACATAGAGAGAGGAGGGAGGGCAGAGAGAGAGAGAGAGGAGGGAGAGAAGAGAGAGAGAGAGCGGGGGCAGAGAGAGAGAGAGGGGAAGGGAGGGCAGAGAGAGAGAGAGGACAGAGAGAGAGAGGGCAGAGATAGAGAGAGGGGGAGGGCAGAGAGAGGGGGAGGGCATAGAGATTGAGAGAGAGAAAGGGCAGAGATAGAGACAGTACAGAGACAGAGAAAGGGAGAAAGAGAGGGCAGAGAGAGAGAGAGAGGCGGAGTATAGGAGAGAGGAAGGGAATGTCCTTAGATTAAGAGGAACTAGGTCAAATCTTACTTTTGGTTTTAATAACCTGTTGCTGGGTAAAGTTGCCTGGTGGAAAGCTCCAAACTGGCAAGCTAAGAGCAAGTGCTTTTTCAGTGCAATTTGAGGGGCTAGTTGGACTTTTCAGTATAGATTTGGACAAGTTTACTTTTTGTTTTAAGTCTAATAAGTATGAAAATGAAAGACCAACTCACCTGTTCTTCTCCAACTCATTATGTGTAGACCTGCAAACAGAAAAACAAGAAAGGAACTTGTTAACCAAGGAACCAACACATCGCAAAGACCTGTGACATTTCAACACATCCAATAATTAAACAAGCTTCAATGCAAAAGTCAATAGGCCTATCTATTCTAACAAACAGCCACGGATTCAGATGAGGGCGACAGTGTATAGGTGGCATACTGCACTTACTTTGACTTGGTCTGATTAGAATGAATTGGACTGATCAATTAATCCCAATTGAGAAGTACTGTACAAACCAACAACACACACACACGGGCCAGCTGGACTGTGATGTACCATACCAAGACCGTGCCGAGAGTCAGTGTGCACTATGAACTGTGCGATTGGTCGATACGCCCGGCCAGGCTTCAGTCCCATACAAAGGGCCTGTATCGTCACACACTTCAACCTCCTCTTCCTCCAACAGTGCATAGCCCATGTAGCCCCATGTATATGGCTGCCTGAGTGTGGCGTGTGTGTGTGTGTCAGTCCAGGCCTCAGACTCAGTGCTGTGTTAATAATGCAAAGTGATTCAGTGGTCCCCTAAGAGCCTCTTTGTATGGCAACACATTGAAGATAATCAGGCCCTCCTGCCTTGGCCTAAATGGCCTGCCTGCCCGCCCAGTGTGTGTGTGTGTATGAGAGTGTGTGTGTCTTTTTAAACAAACTCCTCCTCAGCTCCTCAACCCACTCGCCGCAGGGAGGAACCGTTTATTGGTTCCCAGGTCATATGGGCACTTCTCTTTATTGGAGGGGGACTATTACAGTCGCAACATTTTCACACACAAAAAAATGGCCTCTGCCTGCAGTGGCTGACCTGATTGGATAGCTGACTGTCCTGCTACAGGGAACAAGGGACGAGCGCGGAAGAGAGGAAGGAGAAAGACAGAGTTGGAGGAAAAAAGACGCTGCCAGGTTACAAGGGATTCTGGGAAGTTGGCACCTCTTCAGAGCGACTCCAAATCCTTTTTTTATGTTTAATTATTGATGTAAATAAAAAAGACCATATGTCTCCATTAGAATACATTACCACCGCTGCTGCTCGTGTGTTTATTGTGTATGCAAGACTGGGTTAACAACTGAACCGCGACAGTCATTTCTCATTAACAGGGTCTCAGGACCAGGGAAGCCGGTCTCTGCTAAGCCTGCCATCATTGCCGAGCAAGACCAAAGATTGCAACCAATTTCCTGTGCTAACTTTAAATAATTATGTAGAAAAACATCATCCTCAACCCAAAATATTTTTGCAACTCTGTGGTATAAATAAACAGCAGTGCTGGGCTCTGCGTGTTAGGCTACACACACACTCATGGACACACAACCTATACCCACCACACACACAAGCGTATCTTGATGAATCCAAAAGGTTTTTATCTATAGAGCCTATAGTCCACCAGCCAGCCAGGAGCCAGACTCCATGTATTTGTGTAAATACCACAACATTTACAGCTCGGCTCATAAACTGTACAAAGCCGTCTGGTATACAACGTTAAAACTTTATGCCCCTGACAGTTTATTTCTCCCCTGTAAAAAAATGACGGAGAGCTATTAAAGGGGTGCAGACAAACTGTGTCTGCTGCTATTGAGTTGTTCTAATGGCGGCTGACGACCAACAGTCTGAATCAGTGACATCCCCAGCCCGCCACGCACCAACGGAGGGTCCATCAGACATGACCTAGATCAATACACAACACAGTATCATTTCCATGATGGCGAGCGTCAGACTCCTCTTCCACTGTTGTTGTTAGCCCAGGCTACTGTTGGCCAACAAAAAACATAACAGCACCATGAAAACAACTGTGCACGGTGTGCTGATGTGGCATTTTGCATCACTGGTCAAGATTATTTAGAATGTTGACTATCTGGATATCCCTCTCCCCAAAATACATTTGTGATATTTATTTGAATAGTGAAATCATTTTGAGCTAATTCTAAAACTACTTGAAACATTTCAAATAGTATTTGAACCCTGGTTCAGGCTTTGTAGTGTTTGGGCAAAAAACAAAACGTGCACCCTTTGGGGTCCCGAGGACTGAGTTCGGGAAAGGTTGCACTAGCCTACACAGTAGACAATAGTGTATAATCACCCTCTACAGTAGGTTTACAGGACACATCAAATCAGCTATCAGAGAGCGATCAGAATGTCTGTAGCTATAGCTCAACAGATACGGATGACTTGAATGGAGGAATGGAGGATCCCTGCAAGATGAGATAAACATGTTCCTGCTGTATAGGGCGAAAGAGGGACAGAGAGAGTGAGATAAGCCCGTCACCTATAAGCCTCAACATGCTACAAATGAGGAGGCCTTACCTGGCCACACACACACCGGAGCCAATCTGATCACTATCGTTGCCATGCATAACTAGGCGACACTATAGCTGTGAGTCAAATGTTGGTTCCTGTTTTTCATTCCTCTCACGTTTAAGATGAAAAAGACCCTCAGTCTCTCAGTAGGATTGAATCATGGCTGGCTGTCCATGACGGATGTATAAGTAGAGGACAATAGTCAGTCCATGTTCTTAACCCGAAAACACCACCTTACGCTATTAGAGTCTATACAGCCTCTAGTCTTCAATGCATTTTCCTCTGAAAGAGCATTACGTGCAGTAGTATCAATCTCATCTAAGGCTCTTTGTAGAATGTCATTCTAATGGCTAATGTTTATACATTAGAATAAACTGCATAGACATTTAAGTTATAATCAGATTACACATATAAATTGGGGGGGGGGGGGGGTCATAAAGCCACATCGACAGTCTTTTAAAAGGTTCTATGTATTCACCTTGCTTGTGCCTGCATACAACACCAGCCTGCCTACATACAACACCAGCCTGCCTACATACAACACCAGCCTGCCTACATACAACACCAGCCTGCCTACATACAACACCAGCCTGCCTACATACAACACCAGCATGCCTACATATAACACCAGCCTGCCTGCATACAACACCAGCCTGCCTACATATAATACCAGCCTGCCTACATATAATACCAGCCTGCCTGCATACAACACCAACCTGCCTACATATAACACCAACCTGTCTGCATATAACACCAGCCTGCCTACATACAACACCAACCTGCCTGCATACAACACCAGCCTGCCTGCATATAACACCAACCTGCCTACATATAACACCAGCCTGCCTACATATAACACCAGCCTGCCTGCATATAACACCAGCCTGCCTGCATATAACACCAGCCTGCCTACATATAACACCAACCTGCCTGCATACAACACCAGCCTGCCTGCATACAACACCAACCTGCCTACATATAACACCAACCTGTCTGCATATAACACCAGCCTGCCTACATACAACACCAACCTGCCTGCATACAACACCAGCCTGCCTGCATATAACACCAACCTGCCTACATATAACACCAGCCTGCCTACATACAACACCAGCCTGCCTACATATAACACCAGCCTGCCTACATACAACACCAGCCTGCCTACATATAACACCAGCCTGCCTACATATAACACCAGCAGCAAATAGGAGCTTTTTCCCTTCAGGGTTGGGGATTAAAGTAACCAAATATTATAGCTTGGGAAGAGTATAGCAACATATAGAATTAACCAATGTTTCAACACTGTAAAATGGCAAACAGTTGTAAGACTGTAATAATGACTATATTATAACCAAGTATGATTTGTTTTGTACATAAAATAATTTAAAACCCTGTGGTGTTCATCTGTTTTTCCATCTCCATCTGTAATTTTCTCCCAGTCCCTAACCTCCATCAGTTTGACAATCAGCTGATGATAGCAGCTCGATCTGCTAGTGCTACCCCATGCCCCAAGCAAAGAGTGCCCTAACATTCACTCTTTGTAGGCTACACGGTCTTTATTCCACGTGTATATTTTATGCTTGGACAATTTCTCTGAATATATGTTAACTCCCGCTTATAACATGCCACGATGTTCTATAAGTGAGCTTACATGCTGCGACAGAGGGCAGAAGTAGGTTAAGACACTCAAGTGGTGTTGTGGCAACCACATCTAGGCTTGTTTTACCAGCAGTTAGGCTACAACGTTGCACTGACAGTCGAGTGATATCACATTATGGCAGCATTGTTATCGGTCATTCAGCTTATTATTGAGAAAGTCAAATGAATGACAGTTAATTTATTTGTTTAGATCAACATACATAACCAGGTAAATAACACATTGGCATCGCATGCATGCTTGAAGCTATTGATCAACAAAAGTGCCGTTTTTCTTACCTGTTATGGTTATTGTGGAACTTCTTGTTTCGACATTTATTTTGCCTCTGGTAGTTCGTGTTCTGAATTGACGACGGAAACGTCGATGCATATCCGTGTTCACACTCTGTTGAAATACAATTGTGGTTAGGGCGAGTTGGACCGTCCCCCACCACATGCAACATTTTGTAAACAACGGAAAAATATATACAATGTCGGTGCTAGGTCATCTGAATATATGGGGCAACTCATGCCACCCACACATCTACCGTTTACGGAATGAATAGTTTGTTTTTCGGCGATGACGCTTGAAAACAGCATCAACACACACACAGAACACTCACATAGCCTAGCTACATTTGTCTGTGGTGTATTTTAAAGTTGTCAAACATGACAAGCAAATTATTTACAACTCTGAAACGACACAAATTAACCTACATAATCAAATGAACGTCATCTAACCACAAATGTGTAACGTGTTTTTATTTTGCATACCTTTCTCCCTTCTATCAAGATATTCTGCCGCTTCCAATAACCTCTGGATGTTCATCAACTGCACTGCCGTCATTCTGCTGGAGCTAGCGAACGTTAGCGAAACCTTTCTACAACTTGTGATACTATTTCAAAGACAGGTACTATTGCGGTTCAAGATCCAAAATCGGAATAATTGTTCCTCGTTGAGTATAACACAAAACGTTACTTCATGAATGTCTTCGTCTTGTTAGCTATTTTGTTTGCTGGCTCTGTAATTAAAAGCCCTGTCGAAAAATATCTGCCCAGTTTTAATATGCAACACAGGTAGCAGCCTAGTGATTCAGGTTTTCAGCCGTTTCAAAAATCGAAAAACGAGTGTGGCAAAGTATTCAAAGTATTCAGGAAAAACAGTTACAAATGGTATAAAATGAATAGAAACTACATCAAATGTCCACCCAAAGCCTGAAAAGTCCCTGCTGCTGCCTGTGTTCAGTCCTCCCAGTTTGTTTACCCAGCTCCACAGCTGAGGGGCGAAGACCTATCACAAGCTGGGGGCTGGTCTCGACGCAAAGCTTTATGGGATATGTAGTCTTTATTCTACTGATCAATTCAATTCAAGGGGCTTTATTGGCATGGGAAACGTGTTAACATTGCCAAAGCAAGTGAGGTAGATAATATACAAAAGTGAAATAAACAATACAAATGAACAATAAACATTGCACATACAGAAGTTTCAAAACAATAAAGACATTACAAATGTCATATTATATATATAAATACATCAAACATGAATATTGTCCACTGGACTGCAGGTCTGTATGCTATTCTTGATGATCATATCTCTTCTCGCTTTCATTTCTGGCACAAAAAGACTGCAAGTCCCATGAATCAACACCAGAGTGGGGGTGTACCAGCCGACTGAAGCCAGGCCCAGCAACAAATTACATCACCGCAAAGGAGACGTTCGATTGGTGATACCTTGTGACAGGCATCTCATGCGAACTTGCACTTGACCAATCACAAAGGGATTTCGCGCCATGTGGAAAACCCGCAAGTATCAGGAAGCAACAACAATCGGGTAGGAAAAAGAGGAGATGAAAGTGTTGCACGAAAGATCTCATTATTTGTTAGATAATAAGAGAACAGTAATCCATTTTGTGTAACTTTGAAACTTAATTATTATATTACACTTTTTGCAATAACCTGATACATAAATAGTGTACAAAAGAAAGTATTTTTTATTTTAAAAATCGAATAATGTAGGCAAGCATCTAATCAACAAAATCATTTTGAGATTGAGATTTACAGATTGTGAAACTATTGCACAATGAACCTAAATATAAAGCAATACAACTGAAACCAGGTGCTCTAGGCTAGCGTCAAAATAGTGAGAAAAAGCATCCTATTTTAAATATGTGCAAACATCTAACAATAGGCCTATCTCTCCCCCCCAACAATCGAGCTGTTTAGGCTACAGAGAAAGATGCGGGGCACTATGACGTCACCCAAAAATGAGTTGGAGGGCGCTGCGATGCTGTGGTCAGATATATCTAATCTCAAAGTAGTGGCCAATACAATGTTCTGTGCACCCACACCCAAAACCATTGTGGGGTTTAATCAATCTAGGCTTTGTCAGTGGCCTGGCCTATGTGGTGAAATAGGCCTATGTGGTGAAATAGGAATTTAGGATAAATTATGAAATTGTTACAGTGAGCAGGTGCAAAGCAAATTATGCTTTGTAGGGGTAGAAAAACGTACAACCAACAAAAATAAATATATCTTAATCATATCAGAAATTTAGGCTACAGGGAAAGTAATAGATAATGTATTACATTCAGAATATTATGCTATTAGTGCAGTGCAATATCAGCGCGAGTGCATAATAATGCATGAGAATAATAAGTAGATCAGTTGAATGAACTCAGCCCTTTGTTGTCTCGCGTCTGTTGACAATGAAACTCTTGTTTCCCTGAATATTACTGGGGGGGAACCGTTACACAAAATAAACTTACTTCCATCCTTCCTCTCGGCGTTCTCGATAAAACTTGCTGCTTCCAGCAAAACTTGAACGTTTTTCAGAAAAGTATCAATCTGACTCAATGGAGAAGAAGCGCAGTCTCTGGAGTTGAATACGTCATTGATAGAGCATCTAGACATATCAAAATCTTGCCGATCCATAGACGTTTCGGAGTCCAAAAACACATATTCGCTCTTCAACTCTCTTTTCTGCCTATCACTTCTGGCCATTTTCGTTCACTTGGACTGCTTTGCCGGCTACTTTTCCAGTAGGAAAATAAACTGAAAGGCAGCTAGCAGTAGAGGCTCCTTTGCTTCTTGGTGGTGATAAGGGCTTTTATGAATGCAGGTTACAATGCACGAAACGGTGCTTGGAGGATTGTGGCGCATGGGGCACACGGAGAGCCTGCATCTGCCTGATGAACGCCGCATGGTCCTGGCGCCGGCTTTTCAAGGTATGTTCCTGCCGACGGTTGTCTCTACGTCTCTTTGGCCCCCAGATTTTGTAGACTACAAACAATATTACTCCAATATTTCTTTATGATAGCAACAGAATGAAAACTATTAGAGTTGGTGGATAAGGTGGCTGTAAGCACTGTATGCAATACGATTATATTTTGGTGTTCCTTTTGACTCATGGAGGCTGTTTTGTTCACATCACTAAGGTAATGTGAATGAAGGATTACTTTAATAGGTCACATTCATTTAGTCTATATTCAGACTATTGTTGTCTTTCTGGACCAGGTCCAGGTGTATGCAACATGTGACTGAAAAGGTTTGGCATGGGTCCTCAGATCCTCAAAATGTGCTACAGCTGCACCATCGAGAACATCCTGACTGGTTGCATCACTGTCTGGTATGGCAACTGCTCGGCCTCCGACCACAAGGCACTACAGAGGGTAGTGTGTACAGCCCAGTACATCACTGGGGCCAAGCTTCCTGCCATCCAGGTCTATACCAGGTGGTGTCAGAGGAAGGCCCTAAAAATTGTCAAAGACTCCAGACACCCTAGTCATAGACTGTTCTCTCTGCTACCGCACGGCAAGCGGTGCCGGAGCACCACGTCTAGGTCCAAGAGGCTTCTAAACAGCTTCTACCCCCAAGCCATAAGACTCCTGAACAGCTAATCAAATGGCTACCCAGACTATTTGCATTGCCCCCCTCCCCTCTTTTACTCTGCTGCTACTCTCTGTTATTACCTATGCATAACCACTTTAATAACTCTACCTACATGTGCATATTACCTCGACTAACCCCCGCACATTGATTCTGTACTGGTACCCCCTGTATATAGCCTCACTATTGTTATTTACTGCTGCTCTTTAGTTATTTGTTACTTTTATTTATATATCTTTTAGGTCTTTTTCTTAAAACTGCATTGTTGGTTAAGGGCTTGTAAGTAAGCATTTCACTGTAAGGTCTACTACAGCTGTTGTATTCGGCGCATGTGACAAATAAAATTAGTTTTGATGTATGGCCTGCCTGAATAGGCTAGAAAAAACTCCAGTCTTCTCGAACTTCAACCAGGAAGGAGCATTCCTTTGAAAAAGAGGGAAAAGTACTCAATTTTTTTGTGTGACTGCCTGGAATGGAAGGAACTGATTACCCTTGATTCTTTGCCCATTTCCCAGGAGCCTTTTAGCTTTTTACAGCACGAGATAGTTCTTTTTACCCGGTACATAGCCTACATGTTGAGACAGAGCTCTCTCCTCTTTGAAATCTACTTCAAACACACACACACACACACACACACAAACACACATACACACACACACACACACACACACACACACACACACACACACACACACACACACACACACACACACACACACACACACACACACACACACACACACACACACACACACACACACACATACACACACACACACACACACACACACACACACACACACACACACACACACACACACACACACACACACACACACACACACACACACACACACACAAACACACACCACTTCAAAGCAGCAGCAGTGGGCCATGGGTGTTTGATGTAAGGTTCACAGAGAAAGGTTTTAAGTCCAACGCACAAGGGAACCACGACAGAGTCCATCCCCTCTCTGTCATGCCCTGCTGCGTAGAGGGAAAAGAGGAAGGAAAGGACGTAAGCCATTTGAGGGACAGAGCTAGCTGCCCTGGTCTGGTCTGCTCTGGCTCAGTGGCCTTGTTTGAAGGTGTTGCATTTATGAAATGAATGGATCTATAAATAAAACGCTCCAGAATATTAGTAGGCCTATATACGAGTAGCTTATGTAGGAGTTTCAAATTCAGAATTCTATGAGTTCTTTACCATTCAGCCATCAGATTTTCTACTAATGCTCCTTATAGGACACATCACTGCACTCTATACTCCTCTGTAAACTGGTCATCTCTATATACCCGTTGCAAGACCCACTGGTTGATGCTTATTTATAAAACCCTCTTAGGCCCCGCTCCTCCCCTATCTGAGATATCTACTGCAGCCCTCATCGTCCACATACAACATCCGTTCTGCCAGTCACATTCTGTTAAAGGTCCTCAGAGCAAAGCACTGGGTCGCTCGTCTTTTCAGTTCGCTGCAGCTAGCGACTGGAACAGGCTGCAACAGACTCTCAAACTGGACAGTTTTATCTCAATCTCTTCATTCTAAGACTCAATCATGGACACTCTTACTGACAGTTGTGGCTGCTTTGTGTGATGCATTGTTGTCTCTACCCTCTTGACCTTTGTGCTGTTGGCTTTGCCCAATAATGTTTGTACCATGTTGTGTTGCTACCATGCTGTGTTGTCATGTTGTGTTGTCATGTTGTGTTGCTACCATGCTGTGTTGTCATGTTGTGTTGCTACCATGCTGTGTTGTCATGTTGTGTTGCTACCATGCTGTGTTGTCATGTTGTGTTGCTACCATGCTGTGTTGTCATGTTTTGCTGTTATGTTGTTGTCTTAGGTCTCTCTTTATGTAGTGTTGTGTCCCTCTTGTTGTGATGTCTGTTTTGTCCTATATTTATATTGCATTATTTTTAATTTTTTAAAATCCCAGACCCACGTCACCGCAGGAGGCCTTTTGCCTTTGGGTAGGCCGTCATTGTAAATAAGAATTTGTTCTTAACTGACTTGCCTAGTTAAATAAAGGTTAAATTAAAAATAAATAAATCAAAATAACTTCCCTGTGTTTCGAGGTAAATGGGTGCAGTTTGTTCATTGTAATATGAAGTCTAATATTTGACCAATCAGATATCCAAGATGGAACAATGGAATATCCCAAATCATAGGAGTCAGACTTTCAATTGCTAAAGTGGACAGACAGACAGCGCTGGTCTCCAGTGTGGGAAAAAGGCTTATGAGAAGGCCATAGCTCGGGGCTGATTGAGTGGTGTCTGAAAAAGCCAAAGACACACTACTGACCCACTAAGGGGTGGAACCATGCCCCTTACAAAACACACACACACACACACACACACACACACACACACACACACACACACACACACACACACACACACACACACCCCTGACCCACCACCAAGGGGTGGAGTCATGCTGTTTACAACCCTCCAACCCTCCTCTTATGACACGGGTCAACCCTTCCCCTCCAAGTTATCATTTAAATTAAAACAAGCTCTATGTTCTTTAATTAAAGGGTAATTCCCGTGACAAAACAAGGGAGCCTAGCTTACACACACTCCCGCACGCACGCCCGCACGCACGCACGCACGCACGCACACGCACACACACACACACACACACACACACACACACACACACACACACACACCCTTGCTTTAAGCCATAGATGATGACTAACAAACCATGCAGGGTGGGTCCCCCAACACCAGGGCACCAGTGGATAACCCAGGTCAACTATTCCAATAACTACAGCTCATTCTTCTAGGCTTAACTGGCGACCATAACAACCAGCTCATCCCTTACAGCGAGGCCTAAGGACAGACTCAGACTGTTGAAATGGCATCCTAGTAGTGCACTATAGGGGTTATACTAGTACACTAGGAAATAGGGGGCCATTTCAGATTGTCCCTAAACATGTTGAAATGCTATGCCAAGACTAATGTCTCAATTGGGGATATTAGGGCTGTTTTTGTAATGAAAATTGCAGCCCGGAATTCTTGTCAAAACACATTAAATGAGTCATATCAGTTAACTTGTTTTGATTAAAAACAGTGGGCTGTAATGGAAACTGGGGGCATGATACACCTTCAGTAATGTTGGGGAAACAATCTCTGTTAATGTCTGAGTAGGTGGTTAGCATTTAGTTTCAGGATCCCATCATTTTGTCCACTGCTGGTGAATTTACCGGAAGCCTCTTATTTCCTGACCCGTTTTTGCATCATTTTTTTGTCATCCTCACACTTCAGTGTCTCTGTGGAAGGGACATATTAGAAGCATTGATGAAAGAGAGAGATACAGAGAGAAAGAGAGAGGTGGGGGAGAGAGAAAGAGAGAGAGAGAGAGAGAGGGGCAGGAGGGATAGAGGCAGGAAGAAAGAGAGGGGAGAGAGAGGGGAGATGCATTGGCACAATATAAAACACAGTAATAATCAGGTTTCAACTTTATTTGTCCCAGAGGGCAATTGGTTTTGCAGGAAAGGAGCATAAAAAACAACATTGAACATATAATATCCATATGGCTCACAATAACACACAGTTATGGGTTTGGGAATGAAGAGAGGGTTAGACAGAGAGAGAGAGCGAGACAGAGGGAGAGAGAGAGTGGGGAGGGAGAGACAGAGAGAGAGAGAGAGGGAGAGAGAGACAGAGAGAGAGAGAGAGAGAGAGAGAGAGAGACAGAGAGAGAGAGAGAGAGAGAGGGGAGGGAGAGACAGAGAGAGAGAGAGAGAGAGGGGAGGGAGAGACAGAGAGAGAGAGAGAGAGAGAGTGGGGAGGGAGAGACAGAGAGAGAGAGAGAGGGAGAGAGAGAGACAGAGAGAGAGAGAGAGAGAGAGAGAGAGAGAGAGAGAGAGAGAGGGAGGGAGAGAGAGAGAGAGAGAGAGAGAGAGAGAGAGAGGAGGGAGAGACAGAGAGAGAGAGAGAGAGAGAGAGAGAGAGAGAGAGAGGGAGAGAGGGAGAGAGGGAGTGGGGAGGGAGAGAGAGAGAGGGGGGGAGAGAGAGAGAGGGAGAGAGAGAGTGGGGAGGGAGAGACAGAGAGAGAGAACGATAGGGGGGAGACAGAGAGAGAGAGTGGGGAGGGAGAGAGAGAGAGAGAGAGTGGGGAGGGTGAGACAGAGAGAGAAGGGGAGAGAGCGAGAGAGAGAGAGAGGGAGAGAGAGAGTGGGGAGGGAGAGACAGAGAGAGAGAGGGGAGGGGGAGAGAGAGAGAGAGAGGGGGAGAGGGGGGAGAGAGAGAAAGAAAGAGTGTGTGTATGTGTCTATGTTTAGACCTCCATCGTCCGTCGCTCATACATAGCAGGGAATTCAAGTCAATAATCATTATATTCATGTAATTGAGGATATGGACAAAACAACAACACAACGACTAAGAGGAAACCTCTACAGAGGGTAAGACACACAGAGAGAGATAGAGAGAGTGACAGAGAGACAGAGAGACAGATAGATAGAAAGAAAGAAAGAAAGAAAGAAAGAAAGAAAGAAAGAAAGAAAGAGAGATACACTGACACAATATAAAACAAACTTTATTATTACTTCCCTGCAAAACCTCAGTGACATTTTGGTAAATGTCAGCGATTCACATCATTCTCCTCCGAGGACACCTACAGCACTGGCTGTTTATGGGTAATTAGCTAACATCCGTCAGTTATCTAGCTACCGACATTTTAACTCACTGAGAGGGAGAGAGAGAACTCATCACATGACATGTCACATGACGCTGCTGCTGTTTACGATCTGTCGCTTTGTTCCGAGTTATATGTACATATCTACCTCAGTTACCTCGTACCCCCTGCACATGGACTCAGCACTAGTACCTGTGTATATAGACACATTATCACTACTGTGTATCTACACTATTATTACTTTTATTATTACGTTTTACTTTTCTTTGTCCATTTTCTTTCTCTCTACATTGTTGGGAAGGGCCGTAAGTAAGCATTTCACTGTTAGTCTACACCTGTTGTTTATGAAGCATGTGACGAATAGCATTGGATTTGATTTGATGTCTTCTGATGGAAAACATGACCCTTCAGATTGACCTCAGTTACGACACGTAAGAGCTGTCACTCAACAGGCCTTTTTACATCCCTAAAGTCCTATCTTTGACCCCACACAAGCCCTCAAAAGTACTCTTCTGTTTTAGTGTCACACTCCCAACACCCTTTGACCCCAAAGCCCATTTAAAACAGGTGTGTAAATCAACTCTGTTCTTCCTATTTGGTCTGTCCTCTTGTCCACTAGTGTTGTTAACAGGGACCCTGTTTAACCCCTCAGTGTGTGTGTGTGTGTGTATGTGTGTGTGTGTGTGTGTGTGTGTGTGTTTGAAGTAGATTTAAAAGAACATGTACATGTCTCAACATGTAGACTATGTACCGGGTAAAAATAACTATCTCGTGCTGTAAAAAGCACAAGGTTTCCTCTTAGTCGTTGTGTTGTTGTTTTGTCCATATGCTTAATTACATGATTGTAATGATTATTGACTTTAATACCCGGCTTATGTGTGAGCGATGGACGATGGAGGTCTACTCCACACACACACACACACACACACACGCACGCACGCACGCACGCACGCACGCACGCACACACACACTCAAAGAAGCACACACACGCGTAAAGAAGCACACACACACACACACACAAACACACACACACACACGCAAATCCTGTTTGCCCATTCCTGAAAACAAATAAGTTACATGATTTGTCTCTGTTTGTTCCATTGACTGACACCCACACTAAGTAAAGCCAATACAAGCTAGCTTGTACAGGTGTCTGTGTGTACTCTATCCCACGGGCATTCAGAGACATCGTCCGTCATGACGGCGCTTTCTCATAAAAGCAACACAACAGTGGGAGTGACAAAGTGTTTTGTTGGTGGGAGTTTTTCACTTCACATGACCTCCCGTTGACACCAGCTAGCTAGCTAACAGTTACGTCAGCTAATCAATGTAGCTTGTTTTCCCATGGGCCCAACAAGCTATAGACCTACGGGTCTCTCTGATTTGTCAGGGATTGTACCCTAGATGTTAATCTCTCCAATTATGTGACTGATCAGACATCAGATATCAGTCAGTCAGGCCCATTTTCTTTTGTTTGGCTAATAGGTCTTCCTGAAAGACTTCCTGTATATTATCTTGGGCTTAAAGGATATTCTCATTCTGATGCTAGGCTACAGCTCAAGTCCCCAATACTCTGCTGCTAGGCTACAGCTCCAGTCCCCAATACTCTGCTGCTAGGCTACAGCCCCAGTCCCCAATACTCTTCTGCTAGGCTACAGCTCCAGTCCTCAATACTCTGCTGCTAGGCTACAGCCCCAGTCCCCAATACTCTGCTGCTAGGCTACAGCTCCAGTCCCCAATACTCTGCTGCTAGGCTACAACTCCAGTCCCCAATACTCTGCTGCTAGGCTACAGCTCCAGTCCCCAATACTCTGCTGCTAGGCTACAGCCCCAGTCCCCAATACTCTTCTGCTAGGCTACAGCCCCAGTCCCCAATACTCTGCTGCTAGGCTACAGCCCCAGTCCCCAATACTCTGCTGCTAGGCTACAGCTCCAGTCCCCAATACTCTGCTGCTAGGCTACAACTCCAGTCCCCAATACTCTGCTGCTAGGCTACAACTCCAGTCCCCAATACTCTGCTGCTAGGCTACAACTCCAGTCCCCAATACTCTGCTGCTAGGCTACAACTCCAGTCCCCAATACTCTGCTGCTAGGCTACAACTCCAGTCCCCAATACTCTGCTGCTAGGCTACAGCCCCAGTCCCCAATACTCTGCTGCTAGGCTACAACTCCAGTCCCCAATACTCTGCTGCTAGGCTACAGCTCCAGTCCCCAATACTCTGCTGCTAGGCTACAACTCCAGTCCCCAATACTCTGCTGCTAGGCTACAACTCCAGTCCCCAATACTCTGCTGCTAGGCTACAACTCCAGTCCCCAATACTCTGCTGCTAGGCTACAGCTCCAGTCCCCAATACTCTGCTGCTAGGCTACAGCTCCAGTCCCCAATACTCTGCTGCTAGACTACAACTCCAGTCCCCAATACTCTGCTGCTAGGCTACAACTCCAGTCCCCAATACTCTGCTGCTAGGCTACAACTCCAGTCCCCAATACTCTGCTGCTAGGCTACAACTCCAGTCCCCAATACTTTGCTGCTAGGCTACAACTCCAGTCCCCAATACTCTGCTGCTAGGCTACAGCTCCAGTCCCCAATACTCTGCTGCTAGGCTACAGCTCCAGTCCCCAATACTCTGCTGCTAGGCTACAACTCCAGTCCCCAATACTCTGCTGCTAGGCTACAACTCCAGTCCCCAATACTCTGCTGCTAGGCTACAACTCCAGTCCCCAATACTCTGCTGCTAGGCTACAACTCCAGTCCCCAATACTCTGCTGCTAGGCTACAACTCCAGTCCCCAATACTCTGCTGCTAGGCTACAACTCCAGTCCCCAATACTCTGCTGCTAGGCTACAACTCGCATTTTCATTGTGACTCTATTTTCATTACGACTGTTTTCATTGTGACTCGATGTTCATTCTCACAGACACAGTCACACACGCTGCACTCACTCACTCACTCACACACACACACACACACACACACACACACACACACACACACACACACACACACACACACACACACACACACACACACACACACACACACACACACACACACACACACACACACACACACACACACACAAACACCCAACCTGTAGAAAATGGAAACCTGTTGGAAGAGAGTGACTTCTCTCTGTCCCCAGGCAATTGGCCTTTTGCTTGTGGTGACCATTGTTTCAGTATGTTCCCATGAAGTGACATCTGGTGACAATGGGAAAGAGGAAAGAAAGACACCCTGCCCCTCACACACCCTTACACACACACCCTTATACACACACACACCCTTATGCACGCACGCACGCACGCACGCACGCACACACACACACACACACACACACACACACAAAGAGAGAGAAACACAAAGGCAAAGTCACGCATGCATGTCCAAGAGCACACACAAACACGCACATACAAGCACTTTCAAGGGAGAGTGAGAGACAGACAGACAGACAGACAGACAGACAGACAGACAGACAGACAGACAGACAGACAGACAGAGACCTAGATAAAGTGAGTGCAATACAGAAGAGACACAGACACACACTGAGAGAGACATAAAGAACAGACACACACTCAGCATGTCACCTCTCCTCTCATAATGAAACGGTTTGCTTTGGTCTTTCAGCTAACCTGTCATCAACCAACAGCCACAGGCCCTCAGACTGCTGTCTCTATCTCCCCCCCCCCCCCTCTCTCTTTTTCTATATCTCTCTCCTTCTCTGTTTCCTTCTCAATTCAATTCAATTTAAGGGCTTTACTGGCATGGGAAACGTATGTTTACATTGCCCTCAGACTGCTCTCTCTCTCCTTCTCTGTCTCCTTCCTCTCTCTCTCTCTGTCTCTGTTCTCTCTCTCTGATCCTCTCACCCCCCCCTCTCTCTCTCGCTCTCTCTCTCTGTCCTCTCTCTCTGATCCTCTCACCCCCCCCTCTCTCTCCCTACTGACCGTGCGCTTCCTTAAAATGTTCCTCCTGTCCTGTCCAGCAGAATTAACCAGGAAGTCATTGGCGGTGTGTCTCTCTGTGCAAATTAGAGGGGAAGAGGAGAAGATTAAAGAGAGAGAGAACAGGTTGAAAGAGCTGCTAATGACCTGGAATGGATTGGGGGAGGGATGGAGGAAAGGAGGGAGGAAGGGATGGAAGAGCGAAGGCAGGGAGGGAGGAAAGGGAGACTGTCATCTCTCAGTCTCCCTTGCTCAGACTCCTTTTTGTCTGTCTCTGTCTCAGTCTGTCTCTATATCTCTTTCTTCCCCTCCTCCTCTCTTTCCTTCTCTCATTTCTCTGTAATTCCTGAGTTAGAGTCGGTGGCCCTTGAGACATATATGGTGTGATTCTTAAAGTGCTGAGTGGACCCACATGAGAACAGGAGGAAGAGAGGAGGAGAGGAGAGGAGGAGTGCTGTGGGAATCCTCCCTCTGTCGTTTTCACAGCCCTTCCACTCGTCACCACTCCCACTTCCTGTCCCTTATGAAATCCTGACGATTGCGCACACACACGCATGAACACAGACACACACACACGCATGAACGCAGACACACATCGGCACACCCACACACACAAGCACGGATTGAGCGTGATCCTCCGTCCTGCCATTGGTGGCGTTTTCTTCTTATTTCCCAGTTGGGCCAAGTACCTTTATGTGTTTCTCTCCCTCAATGTTTCCATTGTGTCGTTTTATTCCTTTAGTGTAAACACAGTCCATTTTCAGGTTTCATGACAAACAGCTCACTAGAGTACAGACGAAAAACAACAACTGCTGCAGTGTGAGTCTATCTAGGAAAGCTATGCTCTTCAATGATGTCAAGTTTGGCCTTTCCATGGGTACATTCAATTCCTGTTCACCAGTCTAATGGTGATGAGTCAATGCATGGAAGATGGCTGGCTGGTGGTGATTTGATTAAACCAACACATTCAACCCACACTTATCCTTTCCCATTCTCTCACTCCTTCTCCCACTATCCCTCTGTCCTTCTCTCAACATACTCCTCCCAGCCAGGTCCCCCGTGATACAAGTCAGTATTCCACGTCCATCCATGTCTGGGGACGTCGGGAGATGAGGTGGGAACTGGCCACTAGGGGCAACAGTGAGCACTGTTACCTTCAAGTAGGTTTCGGTTTTTCTAGGGTGTTGTGGATGGGGATGGTGGATTCCAAAGGTTGTATGTTCAAATCCAGCAATAGAAAGTTTTTTTTTTTTGTTTTAAGCCAATCCTTAACCCTTAACCCTTAACCCTTAACCCTTACCTTAACCATTCGGACTTAATGCCTAACTTTAAGAATTCCGAGCTACTGCCTATACTTAACCCTAACCTTAAAAATTCAAAGTTAATGCCTGAACGTAACCTTCAACACTAAGAAATGTAATGTAATGAACAACTTAGAAATGTTATGTTTGAGAAACATGGGATGAACGTCTAATCTTGACGTGAGACTGTGAGAGCGTGTAGCTCCTCCTCCCCCATTCCACCTTTTCTCTCTCTCTACTCTCTCCCTCTCTCTGAAACACAGGACAAAAAGTCGCACCTAAATACCCTCTTCCTCCTTCCCAATATCTCTCTCTCCAATATCTCTCTCCCCTCCTGTCCCCGGTGAAGGACAGACTCTGCAGTCTGCAGATTGAGGACGCTGTAGAGTGGTAACCTTTCCCTGGCTCCTCTCTGATTTCATTATTCCATTATGGGAGAGACTTCCACCATGGCTATCCCATTAGGTTAAGACTCAGCCCAGCGGGAGAGGAGAGGAGAGGGAGGACGAGCATGCAAGCAGCCAGCCTGGCTGTGTGTTTAGGGTGTGGGTGTGTGTGTGTGTGTGTTTAGGGTGTGGGTGTGTGTGTGTGTGTGTGTGTGTGTGTGTGTGTGTGTGTGTGTGTGTGTGTGTGTGTGTGTGTGTGTGTGTGTCGAGGTGTGTAAGGGTAGGGAGAAGAAGAGGCCCAAAGTTAAGCGCTGCTGTCTGGAGAAAGAGATTGACATGCAAATGATCCCATATTTACCAACCAATGGGTCGTCAGTTCCAAGGACTTCCTCTGTCTGGAGGAAGCTTTCAGCTGGATCAGGCTGTAATACGACTGTAACACCTCTGGAACTACAGCACTAACGTTTAGAATGAGTTAGTTATAGTACGCTGACGGATCTCTTAGTCCGTTATCAGATCTAAGTTTATTGGTCTCGTAAACAGATTTGCTGTTGTTGTAGCGGTTGCAGTGAAGTGCTTATGTTACCAGCTCCAATGGGACAGTAGAATGTCTGGTAAACACAATACAAATACAGAAATAATTGAATAATCTAAACAAGAGATCAGAACGAGTCCCCCTCCAAAATCTTGCAGTTACTTTGACCCAGTCAGTGGTGGGAGTGAAGCGGTCTGGGTAGCTATTAATCATTCTAGGATTCTAAAGCCGGAGTGTTGCCCCAGACAACAGCGACATCATCATCTAGGCCTCATGATCCGCCCACTTCACATCACTCTGACATTTTAACCGCCCCATTTAGCGAGAAAGCTTTTTGGTGGTGCAGTTAGGGGGGACCGTTTAAACTGGAGAGACACTCACACACACATAGGAAGCCCCCCCCCCCCCACACACACACACTACCCCCACCCCAGTCTGAGTAGCCCAATCTATCTCTCTAATTCCATCAACCACCCATGGCCCAGTCCAGTATCCTCATTGCCTAATCTACCAAATCAATCTATTGGTCAGGAACTATGGGAGCTCTTTCCTCCCTAAGAACCAGGATGGATGTAACCCTGGTACCCAGAGGGCTGAACAATAGGAGCTCAGCCCAGGCAGGGAGAGTGCAGACCAGGGATCTTCCCCATAGCCCCCATAGCCAAAACTAGGTTTCCCATTCACTGGAAGCCAGTTAGCCTCAGACAATGAAGGAATGAAGGGGGCTCTATTGCAGTGAGTGACAGGGCCAGTAGAGAGATGAAGGGGGCTGTTTTCTCTACTTCTCTATTGCAGTGAGTGACAGGGCCAGTGGAGAGATGAAGGGGGCTGTTTGCTCTACTTCTCTATTGCAGTGAGTGACAGGGCCAGTAGAGAGATGAAGGGGGCTGTTTGCTCTACTTCTCTATTGCAGTGAGTGACAGGGCCAGTGGAGAGATGAAGGGGGCTGTTTGCTCTACTTCTCTATTGCAGTGAGTGACAGGGCCAGTGGAGAGATGAAGGGGGCTGTTTGCTCTACTTCTCTATTGCAGTGAGTGACAGGGCCAGTAGAGAGATGAAGGGGGCTGTTTGCTCTACTTCTCTATTGCAGTGAGTGACAGGGCCAGTAGAGAGATGAAGGGGGCTGTTTGCTCTACTTCTCTATTGCAGTGAGTGTCAGGGCCAGTGGAGAGATGAAAGGGGCTGTTTGCTCTACTTCTCTATTGCAGTGAGTGACAGGGCCAGTGGAGAGATGAAGGGGGCTGTTTTCTCTACTTCTCTATTGCAGTGAGTGACAGGGCCAGTGGAGAGATGAAGGGGGCTGTTTGCTCTACTTCTCTATTGCAGTGAGTGACAGGGCCAGTGGAGAGATGAAGGGGGCTGTTTGCTCTACTTCTCTATTGCAGTGAGTGACAGGGCCAGTGGAGAGATGAAGGGGGCTGTTTGCTCTACTTCTCTATTGCAGTGAGTGACAGGGCCAGTGGAGAGATGAAGGGGGCTGTTTGCTCTACTTCTCTATTGCAGTGAGTGACAGGGCCAGTGGAGAGATGAAGGGGGCTGTTTGCTCTACTTCTCTATTGCAGTGAGTGACAGGGCCAGTGGAGAGATGAAGGGGGCTGTTTTCTCTACTTCTCTATTGCAGTGAGTGACAGGGCCAGTGGAGAGATGAAGGGGGCTGTTTGCTCTACTTCTCTATTGCAGTGAGTGACAGGGCCAGTGGAGAGATGAAGGGGGCTGTTTGCTCTACTTCTCTATTGCAGTGAGTGACAGGGCCAGTGGAGAGATGAAGGGGGCTGTTTGCTCTACTTCTCTATTGCAGTGAGTGACAGGGCCAAAGCAGATTCAGCCAAGGCCTGTAGATACAGACAGAAGGGAGGGTTCCCTCTCTCTCCCTGTCCTCCATTGAGCATCTGTGCTTAATTAAAAGAAGCCCCCCATTCATCCCTTTTAGTGTCCTCGTCTCAGAATGGTGAGTTCATGTGTATTGTGGTGATCATCCTAACCTCCCGGTCATCATCTCTGCCTGCTGATATTTTCCTCCTGGGGATTTGAAAGGCCCTGGTCAAAAGCAGTACACTACATAAAGAATAGGGTGTCATTAAGGACAAAGCCTAATATTGTTTAGTGCCTCATTTCTATGGGGGATTACACTCTGACACTGGGAGGATTTCTCCTTTTTTCATTCCTTATTTTTTCATCCGTTCTGTGCCTCCGCTTGGACATTAAAATGAGTTATGACCGTTGGCAGTTGAGTTGTTATTTTGTCTACACAGAATAGTTGATATTCAGAATGAAAACCAATGAAAACCCATTGTTGTCAGTTGTCAGTTAGCGGACTTTGCTGAAAACAACTTTACGGAGAATTATTGCCCTGCCTGAACAATTCAAACATTATCCCTCCTTCAAGGACAATCAGTCAGTCAGTCAGTCATTTTTGTCCCAAGTCTTGAGACGGGACAATAAGCTATGTGAACTATTCTACAGAATCAATCAACGAGGGCAAAGACACACAGGGCCTCGTTGTGTGATTGCGAGAGAGGGAGTGGGAGAGAGAGACAGAGCGAAAGAAAGAGAGAAAGAAAAGAGTGAAAAGTTGATATTTCATACTGGGCAACAGCTGCAGGAGAGTAGAGGCCACAGCCTCAAACTGAAACACATTCTAGTTCCCTTCAGACGGTGAAGTGACTATTTGCATTGACTGCTCAATAAGTTCCAGTATTTTCACCCAGATGGGAAGAGAGAGAGGAGAAGGGAGAGAGGGGAAGAGAGAGAGGGGAAAAGAGAGGAGAAGAGAGAGAGGAGGAGAGAGAGAGGGGAATAGAGAGAGGGGAAGAGAGAGAGGGGAAGAGAGAGAGGAGAAGAGAGAGAGGAGAAGAGAGAGGGGAAGAGAGAGGAGAAGAGAGAGAGGAGAAGAGAGAGGAGAAGAGAGAGGAGAAGAGAGAGAGGGGAAGAGAGAGAGGGGAAGAGAGAGAGGAGAAGAGAGAGAGGAGAAGAGAGAGGGTAAGAGAGAGAGGGGAAGAGAGAGAGGACGAGAGAGGAGAAGAGAGAGGAGAAGAGAGAGAGGAGAAGAGAGAGGGGAAGAGAGAGAGAAGAGAGAGGAGAAGAGAGAGAGGAGAAGAAAGAGAGGGGAAGAGGGAGAGGGGAAGAGAGAGAGGAGAAGAGAGAGGGGAAGAGAGAGAGGACGAGAGAGGAGAAGAGAGAGGAAAAGAGAGAGATGGGAAGAGAGAGAGGAGAAGAGAGAGGGGAAGAGAGAGGGGTAGAGAGAGAGGAGAAGAGAGAGAGGGGAAGAGAGAGAGAAACATACAGACAAAGACAGAGAGACAGACGGAGATAGAGAAGTAGAAAGAGAGAGAGAGAAGGAGACAGGAATATAGAGCCAAGACCTAAACTCCCTCTGCCTCACCTCCCCCTCTCCTCTCCAAATAATCCCTCTCTTCTCCCTCTCTTCTCCCTCACTGGGCAGCCAGGCATGCTGGCTGGCTCGGGGAGTCGACTAGAGGGGGTGTGTGTGAAGCAGGGAGAAGGGGGGCGCCAGACCCCAGACAAAGGGTGCAGATGGCTACTCCTCCACAGTTTTTGTAGTCAGGGACGTAACAGACGCCTGTGAAGGGAGCATGCCCTCCTATTGAGTTTATTTCAGTCCCCCGTTGAAAGGCTTGACGGAGACGGGTGCTTAGAGAGCTGAGCCCCCCCCCCCCCCCCCCTCTCCCCTCCCTTACTGCGGTCACCTGACCCCCCGACCCGACCAACCCCCCCACTCACTGGCCCACCACCTACGACCTCTATGAGGTTACATGTACAGACATGAACAAGGGAAGGTGTTGGATGGAGAGAAAGAGAGAGAAAGAAAGTGGACTTACGTGCCTGTCTTGAAAACATGTATTGTTTATATTACTTAGTAATGTCATTAGGATGATTCAAGGACTTTGCTGTTGCCTTAACTGTTAAAGGTTCAACCTGAGCCACAGAAGTCACTGTACCGTGATGGCACCTTCCCCCCAGTGTACTTTCAGAAGAATGTGTTCTGGTAATATTTGTGCTTGTCGGTCAGGCCTGGATAAGAGTACCACCATTTAGCCTACTAAACAAATACCTAACTGACCGTTATGAATGTTGCAATAATGTTTGTAAAATGAGTAGTTGGATCCTGGATGCTGATTGTACGAGCAGCGTTCGAAGCCGTGCTGGGTAATGAATGATTATGAATGTTGTGATAATGTTTACGATAAACCCTCCAACGTACATCTTTTAGTTTGGTAACACAGCATGTACCTGAACAGTACAGGATTCAATAAGGGATCGTCTGTAGATGATTACAGATCATACACAAGGAAGATACAGCCTCTCAGTGCTTGAGGCGACACTACAAACACCCTGGTTCGAATCCGGGCTGTATCACAACCGGCCATGATTGGGAGCCCCATAGGGCGGCGCACAATTGGCCCAGCGACGTCCGGGTTTGGCCGGGGTGAGCCGTCATTGTAAATAAGAGTTTGGTCTTAACTGACTTGCAGAGTTCAATAAAGGTTCAATAATGGTTCAATAAAATAAATATAAAGCCAAAATAAAGGAAACACTTGATTAAACGAGGGATACAAAGTATATTGAAAGCAGGTGCTTCCACACAGGTGTGGTTCCTGAGTTAATTAAGCAATTAATATCCCATCATGCTTAGGGTCATGTAATGAGCAGGCCATTATTTTGGCTACCATGGCTATGCCCCCATGGGATGACAATGCCCCCATCCACAGGGCACGAGTGAAAGCATGAAAAGGATGTAAACTATATGCCATGGCTTTTTCTAACATACTGCCTCTGGAGTACACCACCCCATGGCCGACTGCCCTATATCCAGTCTGCCCTACATCCAGTCTGCCCTACATCCAGTCTTACAGAGCAGGATCCTATATCATGACCCACTGGAGGCCGACACTGACTTAACTCAAGGGATCCTCCGTGTAGTGAGGGGCTTGACAACCTGGGATTTGTTGGGTGAGAGAGAGAGAGAGAGAGAGAGAGAGAGAGAGAGAGAGAGAGAGAGAGAGAGAGAGAGAGAGAGAGAGAGAGAGAGAGAAAGCATGCGTGTTTGGGTATGTATGTTGGGTGAGAGAGAGAGAGAGAGAGAGAGAGAGAGAGAGCGAGAGAGCGAGAGAGAGACTGAACTGAGCTGCACTTCCTAACCTCCTGCCCAATGTATGACCACACAGATCCACAAAGAATTCGAAAACAAATCCAATTTTGATAAACTCCCATATCTACTGGGTGAAATTCCACAGTGTGCCATCACAGCAGCAAGATGTGTGACCTGTTGCCACGAGAAAAGGGCAACCAGTGAAGAACAAACACCATTGTAAATACAACCCATATTTATGCTAATTTATTTCCCCTTTTTTTCCCCATTTGTACATTGTTAAAACACTGTATATATATGAAATTTGTAATATCTTTATTGTTTTGAAACTTCTGTATGTGTAATGTTTACTGTTAATTTTTATTGTTTATTTCACTTTATATATTCACTTTATATATTATCTACCTCACTTGCTTTGGCAATGTTAACATGTTTCCCATGCCAATAAAGCCCTTGAATTGAATTGAATTGAGAGAGAAAGCATGTGTGTTTGGGTATGTATGTTGGGTGAGAGAGAGAGAGAGAGAGAGAGAGAGAGAGAGAGAGAGAGAGAGAGCGAGAGAGAGAGAGAGAGAAAGCATGTGTGTTTGGGTATGTATGTTGGGAGAGAGAGAGAGAGAGAGAGAGAAAGCATGTGTGTTTGGGTATGTATGTTGGGAGAGAGAGAGAGAGAGAGAGAGAAAGCATGTGTGTTTGGGTATGTATGTTGGGTGAGAGAGAGAGAGAGAGAGAGAGAGAGAGAGAGAGAGAGAGAGAGAGAGAGAGAGATGTAGTCATGTGAATGTATGAGTGAGTGTCCAATCCAATCAAAGTTTATTGGTCACGTACACAGCTTAACCAATGTTATAGCTGGTGCAGCGAAATGCTTATGTTGCACCTAACAATGCAGTAAAATGTCCACAAAAAAATAAAGACAAATAAATCAAGAAATGTCGTAACGAATCCAATTAACAACCCAAATAGCACTAACTGTGATCCAAATCCTATCTATACGTACTGTGTGTGTGTGTCACCAACCGGCCTGTGAAAAGAGGTCATTGCAGCCACAGGGGACTGAGTGGAGGGGGCTAGGAAGGAGGTACGTGATCACGATAAAGGCTTTCATAGAGACGGCACCATGTCTTCTCTCTCTCTCTCCTTTCTCTGTTCCCCTCCCTTTCTCTTTCTCTCTCTCTCCTTTCTCTGTTCCCCCCTCTTTATCTTTCTCTCTCTCTCCTTTCTCTGTTCCACTCTCTTTCTCTCTCTCTCCTTTCTCTGTTCCCCTCCCTTTCTCTTTCTCTCCTTTCTCTGTTCCCCTCCCTTTCTCTTTCTCTCTCTCCTTTCTCTGTTCCCCTCCCTTTCTCTTTCTCTCTCTCTCCTTTCTCTGTTCCACTATTTTTCTCTCTCTCTCCTTTCTCTGTTCCACTCTCTTTCTCTTTCTCTCTCTCTCCTTTCTCTGTTCCACTATTTTTCTCTCTCTCTCCTTTCTCTGTTCCACTCTCTTTCTCTTTCTCTCTCTCTCCTTTCTCTGTTCCACTATTTTTCTCTCTCTCTCCTTTCTCTGTTCCCCTCCCTTTCTCTTTCTCTTTCTCTCCTTTCTCTGTTCCCCTCCCTTTCTCTTTCTCTTTCTCTCCTTTCTCTGTTCCCCTCCCTTTCTCTTTCTCTCTCTCTCCTTTCTCTGCTCCCCTCTCTTTCTCTTTCTCTCTCTCTCCTTTCTCTGTTCCCCTCCCTTTCTCTTTCTCTCTCTCTCCTTTCTCTGCTCCCCTCTCTTTCTCTTTCTCTCTCTCTCCTTTCTCTGTTCCCCTCCCTTTCTCTTTCTCTCTCTCTCCTTTCTCTGTTCCCCTCCCTTTCTCTTTCTCTCCTTTCTCTGCTCCCCTCTCTTTCTCTTTCTCTTTCTCTCCTTTCTCTGTTCCCCTCCCTTTCTCTTTCTCTCTCTCCTTTCTCTGCTCCCCTCTCTTTCTCTTTCTCTCTCTCTCCTTTCTCTGTTCCCCCCTCTTTATCTTTCTCTTTCTCTCCTTTCTCTGTTCCCCTCCCTTTCTCTTTCTCTCTCTCCTTTCTCTGCTCCCCTCTCTTTCTCTTTCTCTCTCTCTCCTTTCTCTGTTCCCCTCCCTTTCTCTTTCTCTCTCTCTCCTTTCTCTGTTCCCCTCCCTTTCTCTTTCTCTCCTTTCTCTGCTCCCCTCTCTTTCTCTTTCTCTTTCTCTCCTTTCTCTGTTCCCCTCCCTTTCTCTTTCTCTCTCTCTCCTTTCTCTGTTCCCCCCTCTTTATCTTTCTCTCTCTCTCCTTTCTCTGTTCCACTCTCTTTCTCTCTCTCTCCTTTCTCTGTTCCCCTCCCTTTCTCTTTCTCTCCTTTCTCTGTTCCCCTCCCTTTCTCTTTCTCTCTCTCTCCTTTCTCTGTTCCCCTCTCTTTCTCTTTCTCTCTCTCTCCTTTCTCTGTTCCCCCCTCTTTATCTTTCTCTCTCTCTCCTTTCTCTGTTCCACTCTCTTTCTCTCTCTCTCCTTTCTCTGTTCCCCTCCCTTTCTCTTTCTCTCCTTTCTCTGTTCCCCTCCCTTTCTCTTTCTCTCTCTCTCCTTTCTCTGTTCCACTCTCTTTCTCTCTCTCTCCTTTCTCTGTTCCCCTCCCTTTCTCTTTCTCTCCTTTCTCTGTTCCCCTCCCTTTCTCTTTCTCTCTCTCTCCTTTCTCTGTTCCCCTCCCTTTCTCTTTCTCTCCTTTCTCTGTTCCCCTCCCTTTCTCTTTCTCTCTCTCCTTTCTCTGTTCCCCTCTCTTTCTCTTTCTCTCTCTCTCCTTTCTCTGTTCCACTATTTTTCTCTCTCTCTCCTTTCTCTGTTCCACTCTCTTTCTCTTTCTCTCTCTCTCCTTTCTCTGTTCCACTATTTTTCTCTCTCTCTCCTTTCTCTGTTCCACTCTCTTTCTCTTTCTCTCTTTTCTCTGTACCCCTCCCTTTCTCTTTCTCTCCTTTCTCTTTCTCTCCCACCCCCTCAGCCTCTCACCCCCTCAACCTGTGGGTGACTACTGGCATGCTCTGGGGGGGGGGGGGGGATACAGACCTCACCCTCCTGACAGTGATGCTGCATCATCCGTAGAGGTCAATAAGGTATGACCCCTGTACTGTGAGTTCTGTCTCCAGGGTGTTCCGTCTCATTGTACTGCCTATCTCCACAGTGGCAGGCTAATGGGAGGATCGATTTCTTCTAAGTGACACTGATTAATGGCTTGGTATCCTTCTCGTCTCTGTCTTGCTGTCATAGTGTCTGTCTGTCCACTAGCTGAGCAGGCCACACGCACCACATGTATGTCCCCAAAATATATTAGGAGCTTTTACCAATGAAGAATGCTATTTTGTTTATTTTCCTTCGCCACAATTATATTCACATCTAATAGCACATAGTACAGTATAAGTAGTTATGTACAGACAGACAGAATATGGAATCTTTTAGGCTGTCCTGGTTTGTCTTTTGCCTCCATCTCCTTTACCTCTACTACCCCCGCCCAACACCATGTACCTCTCTCTCAATTCAATTTCAATTCAATTCAATTTAAGAGCTTTATTGTCATGGGAAACATGGGTTAACATTGCCAAAACCAGTGAGGTAGATAATAAACAAAAGTGAAATAAACAATAAAAAATAACAGTAAACATTACACTCGCAGAAGTTCCAAATAGTTAAAGTACAAAAGGGAAAATAAATAAACATTGGTTGTATTTACAATGGTGTTTGTTCTTCACTGGTTACCCTTTTCTTGTGACAACAGGTCACAAATCTTGCTGCTGTGATGGCACACTGTGGAATTTCACCCAGTAGATATGGGAGTTTATCAAAATTGGTTTTGTTTTCGAATTCTTTGTGGATCTGTGTAATCTGGGGGAAATATGTCTCTCTAATATGGTCATACATTGGGCAGGAGGTTAGGAAGTGCAGCTCAGTTTCCACCTCATTTTGTGGGCACTGAGCACATAGCCTGTCTTCTCTTGAGAGCCATGTCTGCCTTCAATGGCCTTTCTCAATAGCAAGGCTATGCTCACTGAGTCTGTACATAGTCAAAGCTTTCCTTAATTTTGGGTCAGTCACAGTGGTCAGGTATTCTGCCACTGTGTACTCTCTGTTTAGGGCCAAATACCGTTCTAGTTTGCTCTGTTTTTTTGTTAATTCTTTCCAATGTGTCAAGTAATTATCTTTTTTTGTTTTCTCATGATTTGGTTGGGTCTAATTGTGCTGTTGTCCTGGGACTCTGTGGGGTGTGTTTGTGTTTGTGAACAGAGCCCCAGGACCGGCTTGCTTAGGGGACTCTTTTCCAAGTCCATCTCTCTGTAGGTGATGGCTTTGTTATGGAAGGTTTGGGAATCGCTTCCTTTTAGGTTGTTGTAGAATTTAACGTCTCTTTTCTGGATTTTGATAATTAGCGGGTATCAGCCTAATTCTGCTCTGCATGCATTATTTGGTGTTTTACTGAGGATATTCTTGCCGAATTCTGCATACAGAGTCTCAATTTGGTGTTTGTCCCATTTTGTGAATTCTTGGTTGGTGAGCAGACCCCAGACCTCACAACCATAAAGGGCAATGGGTTCTAGAACTGATTCAAGTATTTTTAGCCAGATCCTAATTGGTATGTCAAATTTGATGTTCCTTTTGACGGCATAGAAGACCCTTCTTGCCTTGTCTCCCAGATCGTTCACAGCTTTGTGGAAGTTACTGACGGAACAGTACTGCAGACTGTTCTAGTGCCCTCCAATTCGTTGATATATATGTTGAAGAGGGTGGGGCTTAAGCTGGATCTCTGTCTCAGCCTCCGGCCCCGTGGAAAGAAATGTGTGTTTTTTGCCCATTTTTACTGCACACTTGTCTCTCTCTGTTTCTCTCTCTCCTTTCTTTCTTTCTCTTTCTATTTTCCTCTCTTTTCCCACCTATCTGCTCCTCCCCTCCTCCTCCCCCTGGTTGCCCCACAACCTGATATTAAAAAGGGATTAGAGCACTGAGAACAACATGGGTAATTTCCTGTTGGAGAGAACTCAACTAAACTCTCTCTCCTCGCACTTTCACTTCCTCCTTTCGCTCTCTCTTTCTCTCTCTCCGCCCAGACAGCCGGGCCTGTAGAGATTTGGAAGGAGACGATGGAGGGGTGGGATGGGGAGGGAGGAAATGTAAGTGTGACTCCCCAGAGACTCTCCTTCTGTCAGGGTGAGAAAGGAGAGGATAGGAGGGGGGAGAGGATTCTTCCTGTATCCGTTGTCTTCCTCTCCTATTCAGAACCTTTACTGATGAGGGATACATCTGTACTGACTGTACTGAGACCCTCCCTGACCTGACATACACACACACACACACACACACACACACACACACACACACACACACACACACACACACACACACACACACACACACACACACACACACACACACACACACACACACACACGCACGCATTCCCACCTCTCCTACTCACACATCCCCACATATCCCCGCACTCGCTGCCAAACATACACTGTCAAATGTGTCCATTGTGAAGAAATGTTGCTGAAGACACTGGAGATCAGGGCAGAGGAGGGAGTGTGTGTGACCAGGGCTGCGAGGAGAGCAGAGCAGGACAGGACAGAGCAGGACAGGGCAGAACAGGACAGGGCAGGACAGAGCAGGACAGAACAGGACAGAGCAGAACAGGACAGAACAGAACAGGACAGAGCAGAACAGAACAGGACAGAGCAGAACAGGACAGAGCAGGGCAGAACAGGACAGAACAGGACAGAGCAGAACAGGACAGAGCAGGGCAGAGCAGGACAGGACAGAGCAGAACAGGACAGGGCAGGGCAGAACAGGGTAGGAAAGAGCAGGACAGAGCAGGACAGGGCAGAACAGGGTAGGAAAGAGCAGGACAGAGCAGGGCAGGACAGAGCAGAACAGGACAGAGCAGAACAGGGTAGGAAAGAGCAGAACAGAGCAGGACAGGGCAGAACAGGACAGGACAGGACAGAGCAGGACAGGACAGAGCAGAACAGGACAGAGCAGGACAGGACAGAGCAGAACAGGACAGAGCAGGACAGGGTAGGACAGAGCAGGACAGGACAGGACAGAGCAGGACAGGACAGAGCAGGACAGGACAGGGCAGGCATTGGGTCCTGCAGTCCATGGCCTTTTCACAATTGCATTCTCCTTGCGTCATCTCTCCTCGTTTCCTTCTCAAAACCCATTGGACGAGAAGGCCGGAGGGGAGGGACCTTTGGCTTTCTCATCCAATTGGTTTTGAGAAGGAGACGAGGAAAGAGGATGCGAGGAATATGCAATTGAGTGCCATCTGGTCTTCTGGCCCAACCCAGCTCAACCTAACTAACCCAGTCTGGTTAAGCACAATATCGCATGACATCTGACACGTTCTGACCTTAGTTCTTTTAGTATGGTCGGGGCGTGAGTTGGGTGGGTTGTCTATGTTCGTTTTTCTATGTTGTGTTTTGTGTTTGGCCTGGTATGGTTCTCAATCAGAGGCAGGTGTTGTTAGTTGTCTCTGATTGAGAATCATACTTAGGTAGCCTTTTCCCACCTGGTTGGGGTGGGAGATTGTTTCCTGTTTTGTTGTTTGTGTCACCATTCAGGACTGTTTCGGTTTTCATTTCCATTCACTTTGTTATTTTTGTATTGAGTCGTGTTCAGTTATTATTAAAGTATCATGGACACTTACCACGCTGCGTATTGGTCCGATCCTTGCTACTCCTCCTCAGAAGAGGAAAGTCGTTACAACATCTTACTGAGCCATCTGAGTCTATAAGAGATTATAAACTGGGTGGTTTGAACCGTGAATGCTGATTGGCTGACAGCCGTGGTATATCACACTGTATACCGTATGACAAAACATGTGTTTTTCGTGCTCTAATTGCGTTGGTAACCAGTTTCTAATAGCAATAAGGCACCTCAGGTTTGTGGTATATGGCCAATATACCACGGCTAAGGGCTGTATCCAGGCACTCCGCTTTGCGTTGTGCGTAAGAACAGCCTTTAGCCGTGGTATATTGGCCATATACCACACCCCCTCGGGCCTTATTGCTTAAACAACATCATGTCATTGTGGTTAGGGGGAATCCATGCCACTGACTCCTCTCACTCTCTACTTAATTTATATCTTTCATCACAATGGTAGTGAAGCTTCTTTTAAATCTATATCTAGACTAGCTAGTAGTCAAATGCAGAAGCATTAAACAGAGCCACAGTTATCCTGTTCAGAGCTGTGAAGGAAACAGAATTTGCATCCCAAATGGCACCCTATTCCCTATATAGTGCACTACGTTTGACCAGGCCCCAGTGCACTACAAAGAGAATAGGGTGCCATTTGGGACACATAGGAATCATCAGAGGAACCACTCAACCATCTATAAACACAGGACCCAGGCTGACAGAGAGAGAGAAAGCATCTGTCTGTACAGTCTCATCTAGGAGGTGGCTTTTTTATTTCTGAACATGTACAGTTACACTGCATTAAGCAGGGGCAACGCAGACAGGGCACGGGGTTGGTGGTGGGTGTTGAGCGATGGGTAGAGAGAAGGGGTGATGGGTAGAGAGAGGGGGTAGAGACATAGGGGAGAGGGTAGAGGTTGGGGAAAGAGGGGGTAGAGACATAGGGGAGAGGGTAGAGGTTGGGGAAAGAGAAGACAGAGAGAGAGGTGAGGGGATATAGTGAGAGGGGTTATTGAGTGGGTAGAGAGAGGGGACCGGATTCTAGAGAGGGATAGAGGGGGTAGAGAGAGGGGACCGGATTCTAGAGAGGGAGAGAGGGGACCGGATACTAGAGAGGGATAGAGGGGGTAGAGAGAGGGGACCGGATTCTAGAGAGGGATAGAGGGGGTAGAGAGAGGGGACCGGATTCTAGAGAGGGATAGAGGGGGTAGAGAGAGGGGACCGGATACTAGAGAGGGATAGAGGGGGTAGAGAGAGGGGACCGGATACTAGAGAGGGATAGAGGGGGTAGAGAGAGGGGACCGGATACTAGAGAGGGATAGAGGGGGTAGAGAGAGGGATAGAGGGGTTAGAGAGAGGGATAGAGGGGGTAGAGAGAGGGAACGAGGGGGTAGAGAGAGGGAACCGGATATTAGAGAGGGATAGAGGGGGTAGAGCGAGGGGACCGGATACTAGAAAGGGATAGAGGGGGTAGAGAGAGGGGACCGGATTCTAGAGAGGGATAGAGGGGGTACAGGGGGGTTTCCTTTAGTGAGGGGATAGAGAACTGGGGGCGGGGGTACAGGGGGGTGAGAGGCAGTGCCCCTGTGCTTCTGTTCTCCAGACAGAGTCGTGCTGTGAGTGTCACAACCATGAGCCGGGGCTCATCCAGATGGTTGCACAGCCAGGGGGAGTCGACATGATACACACACAGTTCTACGTACATTTGTGTGGCTGAATTTTTGGACTGCCACCCCTTCCCCCCATGAAACAGACTCCCCATGACACGGGTTAGCATTAACATAGTAGCATCTACAGAAGGCCAGGCACCACTCAGATGAATATGGAGGAACAAGGGACCGCTAACAAGATGATTCTACTGAATAGACCCCTCCCCCATGACATGTTGACACGTGCTAGCAAAGTATCCCCATTCATAACATCTATAGTATGGACTCCAGTAGACACTTAACAGCTTCCCTCATGACATGGACTAGTAGGACAGTAGGCTAGCCCCCCTCCCCATATGCTACTGTATGACTGTGTGGAACTGGTCAACAGAGGCCATTGTTTGGGTGCTACCCTCAACAGACACCACAGCACCGTGACCCCCCCCCCCCCCCCCCCCCCCTCCTCATCGAGTGTCAGTGTGTCCAGTAATATTGGATATGTGTATATACAGTATATATCAGTGGAGGCTGCTGAGGGGAGGACGGCGAATAACAATGTCTAGAACGGAGTGAATGGAACGGCATCAACCCAAGTGTTTGATGCATTTGATACCATTCCACTCCAGCCATTACCACGAGCCCGCCTCCCTAATTAAGGTGCCACCAACCTCCTGTGGCATATATACCTCACATGCGGCTCATAACAAGACTAAGCCATGTTTATCTCTCCATAAAGATCATTTAAATATACAAGCAAGCATTAGGCAACGAGTTGACGTTGACGAGCAAGAATTGGTCTGAGAATTGTACACTACTGATGTACACTGCATCAGAACTCTGCCTTTAATGTTCAGTGTAGCAAAGTCTACATTTACTCAACACAGTGGCATTATCAAATCACACTCATTAACGTCAGGGTCAGAGTTCAATGCAATGATTTCTGTCGACAAATCACAGAAGGGAACACTTAAGGGAAGAGGGTGAGAAGAGAAGAGAACGGGTAATGTTGCTGTACTCCACTAAGTCTTAGCCACTCTCCCCTCCCCCACACACACTCCCGGTGGGATTTAGGAAGCACATAAAGTCATGGTGAGTTGCATGTATATTTTAGATTTTATTTATTTGCAGAGGAAAAATGCAGTCAAGGCACAACGGCACACACACCCCCGCAGCCCCCCCCCCCCCCCCCCCCAACAACTCCACTAACAGTCCCATGTTTACCGTGCAATAAAGTCGGCATTTTGCGTCAACGCTGTGCACTGTAATTGGTTAACGTCAGCATGAAACGAGCTCGTGGATTGATTCTGTTCAGTTCCAGTTCTAGAAGGTTTGACAGAGTCTCTTTGGGGGTGATGCGTACACATTACATGTGACAGATACACATACAACTAGGCGTGTCAGAGAAGGAATATCATGGTGGATCGCAGTCAGTAGTTTAGGTCCTTCTTTTCAAGATGTCCTATTTGTGCCTTTGCCATCGTCCCACACTCCCCCTCTCTTTCACACACAGCCAAGCAACAACAAACATACATGCAGCCATATGGAAGTTATCCTGTGCATTATCAATACATACATATATATATATATATATTACAAAATATATGTCACCCGCTCTGTGCTATATAATGGTTGGTTGATTGATTGAAACTTAATATTTGTTCAGTAGCTTCTCCATCACCTCCACTCCGTCTCAGTATAATGTCTGGACATCTGCTTCTGGCCTCCAGGTTTTACACCAAAGGTGATTTTGCATAATTTGACAGTTCATCTTTCATATGGACAATGTTCTCTATATATCATTGAAACCTGCATAATACGTGTGTATACTGGTTTTGTATTTACAGGATAATATCAGTACACCGAGAAACAACGTTCAGAAACCGTACAATATATTTGATTGCGTCCCCCATGTGCACACTGGATCTTTTCGTTTACGAGTTCAACTTAAAATGATTGTGGATGGATTATGTTCAACATAAAGACAGACAGTTGGAAGAATGATACGAGTGTTCATGAACGAGGACTGTAGGTGATGATTGCGCTAAAATAAATTGAATCGGAATTAAAATTTCTTCTGGCACTAAAATGACTCCATAAAAGGAGTCCGCCACTTCAATCAGTTTAACAAGACATGGAAATGAAAAATAAAGCTTCCGTTTCTTAAAATACAGTTTTATTTTGTGAATTCACACTGATTAGCAACACATCTGAAAGCAACTCCATTATAGAAGAACCATTTCTAATAGGATCTTTGTTCACAGGTCACAGGTCGGGCTTGGCTTGGCTCATTACTTGCATGCTAAAGCGATCCTTTCTTTTTTTTATCAACAGAAACAAAATGGTGGACAGAGGCATTAGTTAGTAAAACAAAGGTGCAAACGGTCGGTAGATGGGAGAGAAAAGTAAACAAATGCAAATTCAATCCATCTGAGAGCGGCGCTCGTACTGTAAATGGTTAATAAGGAAGGAGAAACCTAGTACTTGGGAAACGAAAAAGACTGAACCTGTCTGATACAAATGGAAAGATGAAAAATAAGAACTGTGTCAAAAAGGAGAAATGGTATGAAAAAATGGGTACAATTGTGAGTAATTCTAAAAATGTGGTGTGTTGATGTCATAGTTCTCCCTAAAACCCCACCCCACACATACACTTTTACATTTTCTAAAACTCACGCACCTCAACCCCTTTTTCCAGCTGTTCATGTAACTGTGAGACCAAAAAGCTCAACTCTGCTGTGAGACAGATGATAGGGCTATTTACACAGCTAAAGATGTGCCTCTCTCCTTCCCTCATTTCATCCCTGTCCTTCTCTCGCCCCATCCCACTCTCCTTCCCTTCCTCCCTCCTTCTCTCGCCCTATCCCTCTCCTTCCCTCCCTCCCTCCTTCTCTCGCCCCATCCCACTCTCCTTCCCTCCTTTCACCCCTCTCTCCTTCTCTCGCCCCATCCCACTCTCCTTCCCTCCCTCTCTCAATGTTCCAAATCCAATAGTTCACATTGCTAGCTGGGATATTGGTACATCTCTATATTAACTGTGTTCCTCTGTGTCTATATGCCACTTAGTCATCACTCGTCCATGACTTATATCTTCTAGAGAAATAACACGAGTTCCAGTTTCCACAACCGACAACGTCGTGAAAGGCGCTGTTGAGATGCAAATAAAAAGAGAAACTAAAGAGAAAGGCTAAAGAGGCTACGCAAACAACTACGAGCTGTCAAAGTGGTCTTATGAGCAGTCATAGGCATGACATAGGGGTGACTTATAAGAGGCCTAATGACAATCCGGGGAGCACTCCTGCTAAATTTGACGCCCGGGTGCGGGCAGGATAAGATTCTCAACCCTTGTCTCATGATTTAAAATATAGGAGAAAAATATAGTATAAGGCTTAAAAAAAAAAAAGTCACACACAAAATACACCCCATAGCAACAACGGCGCCAGTTCCACGCTCAAGGCCCATGATGTTTTACATTTTATAACTGAAGATACTTTTTGTATTTTGGGACCTGTTTTATGTATTTTGTTGTTTTTTAACTGAGAAATAATATTTTTTTCAAGCGTGACACAAATCTAGATCTTTTTCTTCGGAAACAACTCACTTTCCACAACCTAAAGTGGTCCTGCTCCTGCCATCTACTTTCTTGCTTCTACAGATTCTATTGGTTCTTCTGCTTCTAGAATCTCCTTCATAGTAGAAACCACCTGCAACTACATTGTGTTATAGTCCGTCCACAGTAAAAGTGCAGCACAATAAAATACTAAATATATAGTTAAAAATCTATACCCAACATATCCAGTTTCCATATATCTCAGTTATAGAGTACTTTTTGTAATCTGAACAAGAATATCATTTGAGAGAAACCTGCAGGCAACACTAGAGCAACGTAGTCAGCCATATAAATTCAGATTCTTGCAAAAACATGCGTAACATCTTGTATTTCTCTGTAAAAGTATAGAAATGAGCACAAAACTGAGTGAGATGACTACTACCAAACTGTGTTCGATAAAAACACTACAATGTAATATTATTCAATGAGATGACATGTTTTTATGATCTAAATGAGATTAAAAAGTATATAAATGATGATTCTTCACTAAAACGTGATTGTTTTTTTATTCCTTTTAGTTTGGCAAAATAAAAATGAAATTATTAAGAGGAGAGGACAATAAAAAAAATGGTAAGTTTATAGTGAATCAGTGGTGAACAACAGATGAAGGTCGGAGGTCGACTAGAAGAGAGCTCGGTAATGTAAAGACAGATTCACTTTTAACAGAAGGTGAGAGAGGAGGAGGAAGAGGAGCAATAAAAAGAGGGATGAAAGAGAAAAACGAAGCGAGAGGCAGAGAGAGAAAGCGAAAACAAGAAGCAAGAGTGAAAGAAAGAAAAGCTGTAAATTTAAAACCATCTCAAAACCATTTTTCCAGTCTGACTATTTCTCTGTGGCCTCTCTGATTTCAGTCCTCTATGGATTGAAGAAGCAGACCTCATATGAGGAGAAAATCTAAGTGAAAAGAACATGGTGGTTGTTATGGTTACCATAAGGGCGGAAAGCGTTTCCGTACGCTAGCTAGTCGCCATATTGTGCAGTTTAATAATACCACTGATGCATATCTAGACCCGCCAGTGTCGGCTGGAGATTATGAAGCAAGGAATACGATTGGCTGATTCTAATTGCATAATCAACAATTAGCCAATGGCAGAGAAGAAATAACATAATCAGCCAATGGCAGTAAATATTGAACATGGGGGAGGAGTCAGTCGTTGCAGCTTTATCATTTTAGTCCTCGCCTTCCCAAATCAATGAGCCTTCACTTCTAGGAAGAGAATCCTCAACTCAATTCATCACTTTTCGCACAAGTCTAAAAAATGTTAACTTAAAAGAACAGTTTGTTAAAAAATAAAATCAAAATAAAATCTTTTTAAAAAAAATGACAAAAGAGGACACTGACAAAAACAAAACTAAAATAAAAACAGACAAAAAAATAAAATAAGAGGGGTCCCCCCTTTCTTCTTAAACTGTATATAGGCTTTAATATCACTCCCTCCATCTCTCTTTCTCTAGGCCTCCATTTTCTCTTTTTTTTTGTTCTTCTTGAGGAAGGAGGGAGTGCGGAACTTCTTCTTCTTCTTGTTGGGGGACTTGGAGGGCGAGCTCTCGGGGGAGAGGGCGGAGTCTTCGATCTTCTCGCCGGTGCGGACCTTGACCTCAATGCTCTCCACGCTGGTGGTCAGCTGACTGACCCTTTTGCTCAGCTCGTCGTTCACCTCATGGTCGCCGCCATCCTTGCCGTTCTGCATCGTGTGGTTCTCTGGAAAGAGCAGGGGAGAGGGGTCAGAGGTCAGACAGGGTAGACCACCACCAACCCCACAACAATAAACCTGATTCTGTGTCTGCTACAGACCTGTATACTATGTTGTTTGACCACAAAATATGTTCAGGTCCTACTACGGATAACTTTTCCAAATTCCCAGGTTTTTCAGAAATCCTGGTTGGAAGACACTGGAATCAGGAAGAAATAACCAGGGAATCTGGGAATCCTCCAACCGGGATTTCTGGAAAACCTGGGAATTATGGGGAAATTGCAACCCTAGGTGCTACATTTACCATGAACCAAGAGCAACCTAGGAGAGGGTGTCACCTGATGTCACCTACCCTATCTGAAATGTGTTACAGCTGGTATCTATTAACTAATCAACACAAGTTCAATGATCACCTTTTTCAATAAAGTGCATTTCACAGCCAATGTTAATGTGACCGTGACTATGTACTGTACGGGGACCCAGTTACCACACAAAGAGGGTATCCTTACAAGCACTGTGCCGCTGTTCTATTACAAGAGCATTTCAATGTACTACAATGAACCAACGTGTGACATCATAAGAGGCTGTTGAGCAACAACCGACCCGACTTGGCCCCCACAGGAGAAGAACTGGTTGACTTAAGTCAAAAACTGTGTCACGAATTGTGTCGCACGCACACACACACACTCACACGGAGCAGTTTACTGTGGGGAGCTGTGTTGATGGCTACTCTAGTGTTCTGTAGTTACGTGGTGTTGGTGTTTGTTGTTCAAAGGGACAGGAAGTAGTTACTACAGGAAGTAAAACTGAGTCATTGTTAATGATTAAGAGGAAGTAAGACACTATAGAATTGGTACTGATTAAACATCGTAAAGTTGATTTCCCAATAGCAATGTAGTAGGTTTCCATATGACTTTGTTATTATATCTATTATCTATTATAACATTTGAGGTAAAAGTGGAACCAAAGGAATGTAGAATGTGTTTTTGACATAATAAAACACAGCACAACCTTAGTAAAGCCTGTTCTGTTGAAACGCACACAAACAAACACATTTCACAACGTTCTCTCTCTCTGTGTGATACCTTCTTTAGCTGGAGTTATTTGCGGGGACTGAGTTTGGGACAGAGACTGAGAGAGAGTGGAAGCGTCGTTGGAGGTTAGGTCGTGCTCGTCATCTGCAGGAGTGGGTGAGGGTTTGGGATGAGGGTTGAAGGGGTGGGAGTAAGGGGTCAGGGGGTGAGGAGGGGGAGAGGGTTTGGGATGAGGGTTGAAGGGGTGGGAGTAAGGGGTCAGGGGGTGAGGAGGGGGTGAGGGTTTGGGATGAGGGTTGAAGGGGTGGGAGTAAGGAGACAGGGTGTGAGGAGGGGGAGAGAGTTTGGGTTGAGGGGTAAGGGTGAGGGAGTGGGTTGGTAGGAGTAGGGTTTGGGGGGAGAGGGGGTGAGAGAGGGAAGTGAGGGTTTGGGGGGTGAGAGATTAGTGTTGACACACATGTTAGAGGCAAGACAGCACAAACAGATCTGGGACCAGGCTACGTTAGGGTACATGGAACGTAGTGTTCGTACAGTACCTCCAGTACATACAGTGAGGAATCTAAGGGGTTAACGTGGTTCATCTAACCACCAGGTCATTCATCTGATACTATTAGTTTATAAGTACACATCGATACAGTGACATTCCAAAAACCCCATTCATTATCACAGTGGAGTTCTAGCAGTAACATTACAGACAGACAGTCATTCTATACACAACATCATAGTATACATAACAGCACACAGTATTACTGTGAGCACAGACATGCAGAGGAACATTCTAGAAGGAGCATAAGAACATTCTATAAGGAGCATAATATGGAATCCAGATTGGACTGGTGTAGAGTAGGTGGGGATAGGGGGGTGGATGGTGTCATGGCAACCGGGCCCACTCATACAGTGGGTGTGAAAACCTGCTGTGGGCCAGTCTGTCTGTTCTGTTGGCCGCCTTAGTCATAGGATGTAGGGATGGTTCCCTGTTGCACACACACGTTACTACAGGCAGGGGTTTTACCATCTTGACTGCAAGATCAGGAACAACTCTCACTACAAATGGTGTTGTGGCTTATAAAACGGGTTCGGAGACATCTGCAATCTGATTGGCTGAAATGGGGCTCCAAGCCATTGACAATTCCTTGTTATCGGACTGTCTATGAAAGTAGTAGCAGTTTTTACTGGAGTGGAATACTACTCATTTGACTTGTGTATAACATGGTAGGATAGATGGCTGGTGGGTATTTCTCTGTGGTTCTGTATGTGTGTGTGTGTTTCTCTGTGGTTCTGTATGGGTGTGTGTTTTTCTGTGGTTCTGTATGGGTGTGTGTGTGTGTGTGTTTCTCTGTGGTTCTGTATGGGTGTGTGTGTGTTTCTCTGTGGTTCTGTATGGGTGTGACTTCTCTGTGTGACTCTCTCTTACCACTCAGCCCCAGCTGTCTCTTCTCTACGTTCATCGTGTATTCGTCCATCTCTTTCTCAGACAGCTGACTGAAGGGGTTAGGAGGTAGAGGAACCATCTGGTCATCCTCTGATGCCACATAGGGCTGGAGAGAGCGAATGGAGGGAGAGAAGAGAGAGAGTATGCAGGGAGAGGAGAGAGAGTATGGAGGGAGAGGAGAGAATGGAGGGAGAGAAGAGAGAGAATGGAGGGAGAGAGTGGAGAGAATGGAGGGAGAGAGTGGAGAGAGAGAGAGAGAGTGGAGAGAGAGAGAGAGAGTGGAGAGAGAAAAGAGAGAGAAGAGAGAGGAGGGAGAGAAGAGAGAGGAGGGAGAGAAGAAAGAGAGAGGAGGGAGAGAGGAGAGAGAGAGAGAGACAGAGACAGAGAGAGACAGAGACAGAGACAGAGAGGAGACAGAGAGAGAGAGAGAGAGAGAGAGAGAGAGAGAGAGAGAGAGAGAGAGAGAGAGAGAGAGAGGAGGGAGAGAGGAGAGAGAGAGAGACAGGAGTTAACATAAGACTCCCCATGGACAGATCCATTCCCAGATGAGGACCAGAGTGAGTACACTAATGCCAGTTCATCGTAAAACACAACACACACTAACACACCATTCAATAGAAATGGGCATATCACACAAACACACTCCAATACTTTCAAATGACTTACCAACAACAGGGAAAAACAATGATTAAGGGACACTGTCAAATATGAATGCTGTTCTGGCACAACCACATCAGAACATGCACAACACACATTTGGTGACATAAGGAAGTAGGTCATTCATTGGTGGAGTGCACTATCATGCGTAAACACTCCACTTCACTCCCACCTCCAGAAACACACAGACAGTGATGATGTGACCTAACAGGACAACAACTGAAAGGACAAACAGGTGAAACAGAAATGCACTAACACTGCACACTGTAGTATTCAGCCTGTAGAGACATTACCTTCACACGGACCGGCTGATCCTTCAACACATGACATACACCATGTAGGGAAACAATATTTCACAAGTGATCAAATCTCGTTTCATCTCAACTCTGATAACAGGCAGAGAGACCTGGATTGTGTTATTCCCTTGCTATAAGATGATACCAATCACCAAAATGCTGCCAAGAAGATCCAAAAGGATGAAGTTATTCACCAAAGTTGGCACTTTGAAGGAGGATGTCATTACAGAATCCCAGAGCCATGGAGATGTGTATTTCTGGTTCTAAACAATACATGTAATTAGCCCCACCTACTGGTCAAGGTTGGCAAACGCAATAACAAATAGCTAAGCCTGTCTAGCCTGGATGATATGGTTTACTTAGCAAAATCCTGAAGGATGCTCACAGTTTACAGACTGCCTTATATAGCCTATAATTCAAAAGACTGTCATATATTGAAATACTTTAGTTGTTGTTTGTGACACTGTTATGGATGTATCACCAACAGGACTTCAGGCCAAGTGGCAACAGATATATTGGTTTGTCACACAGAGTTGCCGCTCACCATTCGAGGTTCGTCCAATGGGATGCCTGCCAGGTGGTGAGAGCGAGGTCCGGACGTCATCATGTCGAATCTGTTCTGCTCTCTGATCTGTGATAGGACATAACAGTGACATCACTTACAGCTACACAACCAGGAAGTGCATGGTAAGGATTGTGGTTCTGATAGGGTGGTGGAAGGCAGAGAAGGAGCTGACAGAGAGGAGTTAAGTTGAAGTTGGCCTTAGTGCTCCAGGGTCAGTTTTGCCTTTCTCCTACTGATGTTTATGGTTAAGATGCATGGAGGGTAGCTGATCCTAGATCTGTGACTTACTCGGTTTCTCTTCTCCAGCACCTCGCTAGGGTTGGTGTTCATAGGGACAAACTGATTGGGGTCCTCGATCCGGATTGGAGTGCCGCTGCTGTTGCCACCTTCCTCTGACTTCATCCACTGTAGAGAACAGAAAATACAAAGACATAAACCAATCAGACACAGTCCATATCAGACACAGTCCATATCAGACACAGTCCATATCAGACACAGTCCATATCAGACACAGTCCATATCAGACACAGTCCATATCAGACACAGACCATATCAGACACAGTCCAATCAGACACAGTCCAATCAGACACAGTCCATATCAGACACAGTCCATATCAGACACAGTCCATATCAGACACAGTCCATATCAGACACAGTCCATATCAGACACAGTCCATATCAGACACAGTCCATATCAGACACAGACCATATCAGACACAGTCCATATCAGACACAGTCCATATCAGACACAGTCCATATCAGACACAGTCCATATCAGACACAGTCCATATCAGACACAGTCCATATCAGACACAGTCCATATCAGACACAGTCCATATCAGACACAGTCCATATCAGACACAGTCCATATCAGACACAGACCATATCAGACACAGACCATATCAGACACAGTCCATATCAGACACAGTCCATATCAGACACAGACCATATCAGACACAGACCATATCAGACACAGTCCATATCAGACACAGTCCATATCAGACACAGTCCATATCAGACACAGTCCATATCAGACACAGTCCATATCAGACACAGACCATATCAGACACAGACCATATCAGACACAGACCATATCAGACACAGTCCATATCAGACACAGTCCATATCAGACACAGTCCATATCAGACACAGACCATATCAGACACAGACCATATCAGACACAGTCCATATCAGACACAGTCCATATCAGACACAGTCCATATCAGACACAGTCCATATCAGACACAGACCATATCAGACACAGACCGATCAGACACAGACCATATCAGACACAGTCCAATCAGACACAGTCCAATCAGACACAGTCCATATCAGACACAGACCATATCAGACACAGTCCATATCAGACACAGTCCATATCAGACACAGTCCATATCAGACACAGTCCATATCAGACACAGTCCATATCAGACACAGTCCATATCAGACACAGTCCAATCAGACACAGTCCATATCAGACACAGACCAATCAGACATAGACCAATCAGACACAGACCAATCAGACACAGACCATATCAGACACAGACCAATAAGACACAGTCCATATCAGACACAGTCCATATCAGACACAGTCCATATCAGACACAGACCATATCAGACACAGTCCATATCAGACACAGACCATATCAGACACAGTCCATATCAGACATAGACCAATCAGACGTAGAACAATCTGTCTAGTTCAGCTGGAGGGAAAGGCAGCCCAATTTGGATATTTTTTTCATAAATTGCTTTTGACCAATCAGAGCAGCTCTGAAAAAGATCTGATGTGAAAAGATCGAAAGTGATTGATCAAAAGACTGATTAGTGGAAAAATTGGGCTGCCTGTGTAAACGTAGCCAAGGTGAACTTGCTGGTATTCCTTTCAGAGTCATTAAATGTGGTAATATCACAAAGATGTAATTCTCTAACGTACCAGGAGAGGGCAGTCTAATATAAAGTTTCACCAGAATGTGTCTCAGAGAACGTCAGATTGGCTCTAGACTAGCAACTGAGCTAGTCAGGACTAAGACCTGCACAACACAATGTGTAGACATGAACAGGGAGCTCTGTTTCTTCATCAACACTGACCATATGTGTGTCTGTATACAGTATGAGTACTGACCATGGTCCTGGTGTGTTTATATAGAGTGTTAACCCTCCCTATAGATGAGTACTGACCATGGTCCTGGTGTGTTTATATAGAGTGTTAACCCTCCCTACAGTATGAGTACTGACCATGGTCCTGGTGTGTTTATATAGAGTGTTAACCCTCCCTACAGTATGAGTACTGACCATGGTCCTGGTGTGTTTATATAGAGTGTTAACCCTCCCTACAGTATGAGTACTGACCATGGTCCTGGTGTGTTTATATAGAGTGTTAACCCTCCCTATAGATGAGTACTGACCATGGTCCTGGTGTGTTTATATAGAGTGTTAACCCTCCCTACAGTATGAGTACTGACCATGGTCCTGGTGTGTTTATATAGAGTGTTAACCCTCCCTATAGTATGAGTACTGACCATGGTCCTGGTGTGTTTATATAGAGTGTTAACCCTCCCTACAGTATGAGTACTGACCATGGTCCTGGTGTGTTTATATAGAGTGTTAACCCTCCCTACAGTATGAGTACTGACCATGGTCCTGGTGTGTTTATATAGTGTTAACCCTCCCTACAGTATGAGTACTTACCATGGTCCTGGTGTGTTTATATAGAGTGTTAACCCTCCCTACAGTATGAGTACTGACCATGGTCCTGGTGTGTTTATATAGAGTGTTAACCCTCCCTACAGTATGAGTACTTACCATGGTCCTGATGTGTTTATATAGAGTGTTAACCCTCCCTACAGTATGAGTACTGACCATGGTCCTGGTGTGTTTATATAGAGTGTTAACCCTCCCTACAGTATGAGTACTGACCATGGTCCTGGTGTGTTTATATCAAGTGTTAACCCTTCCTACAGTATGAGTACTTACCATGGTCCTGGTGTGTTTATATAGAGTGTTAACCCTCCCTACAGTATGAGTACTGACCATGGTCCTGGTGTGTTTATATAGAGTGTTAACCCTCCCTACAGTATGAGTACTGACCATGGTCCTGGTGTGTTTATATAGAGTGTTAACCCTCCCTACAGTATGAGTACTGACCATGGTCCTGGTGTGTTTATATAGAGTGTTAACCCTCCCTATAGATGAGTACTGACCATGGTCCTGGTGTGTTTATATAGAGTGTTAACCCTCCCTATAGATGAGTACTGACCATGGTCCTGGTGTGTTCATATAGAGTGTTAACCCTCCCTACAGTATGAGTACTGACCATGGTCCTGGTGTGTTTATATAGAGTGTTAACCCTCCCTATAGATGAGTACTGACCATGGTCCTGGTATGTTTATATAGAGTGTTAACCCTCCCTATAGATGAGTACTGACCATGGTCCTGGTGTGTTTATATAGAGTGTTAACCCTCCCTACAGTATGAGTACTGACCATGGTCCTGGTGTGTTTATATAGAGTGTTAACCCTCCCTATAGATGAGTACTGACCATGGTCCTGGTATGTTTATATAGAGTGTTAACCCTCCCTACAGTATGAGTACTGACCATGGTCCTGGTGTGTTTATATAGAGTGTTAACCCTCCCTACAGTATGAGTACTGACCATGGTCCTGGTGTGTTTATATAGAGTGTTAACCCTCCCTACAGTATGAGTACTGACCATGGTCCTGGTGTGTTTATATCGAGTGTTAACCCTCCCTATAGATGAGTACTGACCATGGTCCTGGTGTGTTTATATAGAGTGTTAACCCTCCCTATAGATGAGTACTGACCATGGTCCTGGTGCGTTCGTCCACGGCCGCCACGTTAACCTTCATATAACTGTTGGGGCTGTTGAGCCAGCGTGTCTTCTCCCTGGCCTGTCTCTGCTGGAGGAACTTAAACGGCAGCCGCGCGGCGCCCTCCTCCTCCTCGAACATGAACGCCGTCACCGTGGCCGGGATCTCCACGTCGGACTTGTGCCGAGGCTTCTCCCGAACGATGGGGTGGCGGTAAGCGTAGCCAGTCCGGTAGCCCTGTGGGGAAAAGGATACAGAAATCAATCAATCGACTAGATCTCATGTACATAGTGTGTTTAGTTCGGCAGCCCTGTATGGCCAAACAAACCAACGACAGAAATGTCCATCTACAAATCAGATTCCATTTGTATAGTTATTATTTTCCACAAAGTTTCTAAGTCCCTAGAGAGGAAGACGAGGGAAAAGTGGTAGGAAAGAAGACTCTTTGGTAGTGGAACAAAATGTTGTCAAGCTTTTGATCTCCCCATTCATCTAGAGTTCATTTCAATAGTGCAAGTCCTCTCTGTAGAATCCTCACTACATAGGAATGTAGTTTGTGTCTCTGTCCCACCCTTATTATTTGGACAGAGCTCTGGACTCAAAACTACCGCCTCTGTCACTAAGGAAAACGGAAAGAGAGAGAGCGCGAGAGAGAGAGAGAGGGGGGGGGGGGGGGGGGCAGTCTCCGGCCACTATCCCATGATTCCTAGCTGTGGGAGAATGGAAAAAGGATGATGTGCAGCCGGAGGGGTTCCTGGCATCCATGGACAATGGAGTGTGTTCAGATACTTCCTGTCTCTTTCTCCCCCTCTCTCTTATCCGTCTTTCTCCTCTCTGTCCCTCGCTCTCTCTCTCACCCTGTATAGCGCTCCTCTTCTCTATCTGACTTCTCTTTCCCATCCCTTTCTTTCTATATCTCTCGTCCCCCCTCCTTTTCATCGATACCAGACTATCCTGTCAGTGTCAATCACATATAGACTTTAACCAGGTGTTCGGAGACCAGACTCAACCTTTCAACTTGACTCGGGAAACACAGAATCAGAATCAGATGAGGTTCTTGGCATGCAGCTTCCTCTCCATATCAGAGGTATCTACTGTGGTGTTGTGAAACGTGTTATTCTGGTATATTCTGTACTGTAATAAATAGTATTTTTACGAGGTGTGAGACAAGACTGTGTAATAGGAGCGGTCCCCTTTGGACAGCTACACAGACCGTTGAGTAATGACTCTCCAGATACATTGAGGACAGAGGTGAGAAGAGAGGACAGAGGTGAGAAGAGAGTAGACAAACAGAGAAGAGAGACTTGGGGAGACAAGAGAGAGGGAGGAGAGGAAAGAAGACAGGACAGAGGTGAGAATACAGAGGACAGAATACAGAGGTGAGAAGGCAGAGGACAGAGGTGAGAATACAGAGGACAGAATACAGAGGTGAGAAGACAGAGGACAGAGGTGAGAATACAGAGGACAGAGGTGAGAATACAGAGGACAGAATACAGAGGTGAGAAGACAGAGGACAGAGGTGAGAATACAGAGGACAGAATACAGAGGACAGAGGACAGAGGTGAGAATACAGAGGACAGAATACAGAGGACAGAGGTGAGAGGACAGAGGTGAGAGGACAGAGGTGAGAAGACAGAGGACAGAGGTGAGAAGACAGAGGACAGAATACAGAGGACAGAGGTGAGAAGAGAGTAGACAAACAGTTAGAGAAGAGAGACTTGGGGAGACAAGAGAGAGGGAGGAGAGGAAATAAGACAGGACAGAGGTGAGAATACAGAGGACAGAATACAGAGGACAGAGGTGAGAGGACAGAGGTGAGAAGACAGAGGACAGAATACAGAGGACAGAGGTGAGAGGACAGAGGACAGAGGTGAGAAGACAGAGGACAGAGGTGAGAAGACAGAGGACAGAATACAGAGGACAGAGGTGAGAGGACAGAGGTGAGAAGACAGAGGACAGAGGTGAGAAGACAGAGGACAGAGGACAGAAGACAGAGGACAGAAGACAGAGGACAGAGGTGAGAAGACAGAGGACAGAATACAGAGGAAAGAGGTGAGAAGAGAGTAGACAAACAGTTAGAGAAGAGAGACTTGGGGAGACAAGAGAGAGGGAGGAGAGGAAATAAGACAGGACAGAGGTGAGAATACAGAGGACAGAATACAGAGGTGAGAATACAGAGGACAGAGGTGAGAAGAGAGTAGACAAGTAACAGTTAGAGAAGAGAGACTTGGGGACACAAGAGAGAGGGAGGAGAGGAAAGAGGTGAAAAAGACAGGCAAGAAAGAGGACACAAGGGAGAGAAGGGAGAGAGAGAGAGAGAAAAGGGAGAGAAAAGGGAGACGGAGAGAGACAGAGAGAAGGGAAGGAGTCTCTGCTGTAAGCTCAGCAGTGTCTGATCCTTGAGGGATCTGGTGTTGTTATGAAGCCTCCCAGTCAGAGTTCCAGCAGGGCCCAGACCATAGATCACTGACCCAGTCCCAAGTCTACAGGGCCCAGACCATAGATCACTGACCCAGTCCCAAGTCTACAGGGCCCAGACCATAGATCACTGACCCAGTCCCAAGTCTACAGGGCCCAGACCATATATCACTGACCCAGTCCCAAGTCTACAGGGCCCAGACCATAGATCACTGACCCAGTCCCAAGTCTACAGGGCCCAAACCATAGATCACTGACCCAGTCCCAAGTCTACAGGGCCCAGCCCATAGATCACTGACCCAGTCCCAAGTCTACAGGGCCCAGACCATAGATCACTGACCCAGTCCCAAGTCTACAGGGCCCAGACCATAGATCACTGACCCAGTCCCAAGTCTACAGGGTCCAGACCATAGATCACTGACCCAGTCCCAAGTCTACAGGGTCCAGACCATAGATCACTGACCCAGTCCCAAGTCTACAGGGCCCAGACCATAGATCACTGACCCAGCCCCAAGTCTACAGGGCCCAGACCATAGATCACTGACCCAGTCCCAAGTCTACAGGGCCCAGACCATAGATCACTGACCCAGTCCCAAGTCTACAGGGCCCAGACCATAGATCACTGACCCAGTCCCAAGTCTACAGGGCCCAGACCATAGATCACTGACCCAGTCCCAAGTCTACAGGGCCCAGACCATAGATCACTGACCCAGTCCCAAGTCTACAGGGACCAGACCATAGATCACTGACCCAGTCCCAAGTCTACAGGGCCCAGACCATAGATCACTGACCCAGTCCCAAGTCTACAGGGCCCAGACCATAGATCACTGACCCAGTCCCAAGTCTACAGGGCCCAGACCATAGATCACTGACCCAGTCCCAAGTCTACAGGGCCCAGACCATAGATCACTGACCCAGTCCCAAGTCTACAGGGCCCAGACCATATATCACTGACCCAGTCCCAAGTCTACAGGGCCCAGACCATAGATCACTGACCCAGTCCCAAGTCTACAGGGCCCAGACCATAGATCACTGACCCAGTCCCAAGTCTACAGGGCCCAGACCATAGATCACTGACCCAGTCCCAAGTCTACAGGGCCCAGACCATAGATCACTGACCCAGTCCCAAGTCTACAGGGCCCAGACCATAGATCACTGACCCAGTCCCAAGTCTACAGGGCCCAGACCATAGATCACTGACCCAGTCCCAAGTCTACAGGGCCCAGACCATAGATCACTGACCCAGTCCCAAGTCTACAGGGCCCAGACCATAGATCACTGACCCAGTCCCAAGTCTACAGGGCCCAGACCATAGATCACTGACCCAGTCCCAAGTCTACAGGGCCCAGACCATAGATCACTGACCCAGTCCCAAGTCTACAGGGCCCAGACCATAGATCACTGACCCAGTCCCAAGTCTACAGGGCCCAGACCATAGATCACTGACCCAGTCCCAAGTCTACAGGGCCCAGACCATAGATCACTGACCCAGTCCCAAGCCTACAGGGCCCAGCACAGCTGCACTGGACCAGTGATGTACTGTACTTTATGGAGTGATAGATCCAGTTGATGACCCAGAAACAGTAATGACAGAGGAAATGAGGGCAGGACTGTACACTATCTGTTGGATGCCAACTCACTGTCCATGAATTCCATTTCCCTGTTAGTTACACAACCTGGAGGTCAGAGGCAGGAGGGGGGCACCTGGGACAGGGCCAGCCCAGCAGGTCAACTCATAGCCTGGGTAGCGTGGGTGGTAGCCCCGCTTCCTCCCATGACCTTGGTGGCTAGTGCCAACTGCACATATGGCATAGCTAGGAGTCACTGTCACAGCAATGATGTTATATAGTAATGTAGATTACAGTGTGTGTGTGTGTGTGGAGGGGGGATGGAGTGTGTGTGTAGCAGGGAAAGGAGAGTGTGTGTGTGTGTGTGTCAGTGTAAACCACTCACCAGGTTATCCAGCATCCTCATGAGAGATTCAAACTCCAGCTCTCCCACCTTCCACTTGTGTGGGCTTCCCATGTTGACAGACGCTGCATCGGCCACTGCATGGGTCCGAGACTTATACTTCTCAGCATCTAACACAATCAGGTTGTCTACGCTGCCAGCACACGAGACCGCATTCACCTAGAGGGAGAGAGAGACAGATGGGGGAGAGAGAGAGACAGATGGGGGAGAGAGAGATGGGAGAGGGAGAGATGGGAGAGGGAAGGAGGGAGAGAGATGGGGGAGAGAGAGAGAACAGATGGGGGAGAGAGAGATGGGAGAGATGGGAGAGGGAAGGACGGAGAGAGATGGGAGAGAGAGAGAGAGAGAGAGAGAGAGGGAAAGAGAGAGAAAGAGGGAGAAAGAGAAAGAGGGAGAAAGAGAAATGAGCCATTTCGAGTTCTATCGAGAGGAATCTAGACAATTGAGAAATGCAACCCAGGGAGGTATTACAGTTTACAGTTTTTATACAAGGTCACTTTTTTTGCAATAGCCACACACACACACACCGTAGCCTGAGGTTAATCTCTAGGTATTAAGCAGGCTTTGTTAGGTTGGATTAATGTTTTGTTTGGCTCTGAGGCCGAGATTCAAATAGGGATTTGGTGCACCTATTACAGCAGTCAGCGTTAACACCCACACACACACCCCCACACCGTAATGTCTACCATATTTACAAACTGCATACACACACGCACAGCACACAGGCAAGCAGGCACACAAACAGTGACGCACACATATCATACGCACATGCACACACACACACACGCGCACACAAACACACGCGCACAACACAAACACACTTTGCCAAACAAAACTCTGGAAATCATTGACTTTCCATTCAAGCGGCCCTGCTGGTGTTGTTGTGGGGTAACATACAGTCCATTTAAAATGCTATTTTTCCCTCTTCTAATTCAGACGGTGTAGGATGTTATAGGGCTTGAACCACAACCTCTCTGTTTCCCTGCCAGTCTTTCTCTCCAGCCGTCTTCACGTTTACTCTCCCTCTAGATGTTTAACAACCCCATAAATTACATTCCGGCTTTCCTTTGAAAATACAGAAACTACCAAAACAGGAACAGCATCACTAATAAGCGTTAGAGGAAGATAACAGCCATTGTGACGTCGTGTTGTTGCAGAATCGAAGGCGTGAGAGGTTACTGAAATCTCTGTTAGAACAGAACAGTAAATGTCTGTAGAATCTAGATCTAAACGAGTTACTGAGTTCATTGACCTATTGTTTGATGAGAGTGAGGTCCAGGGTTCAGGGTGTGTGTGTGTGTGTGTGTGTGTGTGTGTGTGTGTATACCTGGATCTCACAGGCATACTGAGCGTTGTAGATGTAATGAAAGGCCTCTTCGATGGTTTCCCCCAGAGCCACCACTCCATGGTTCCTCAGCACCAGCACCTGATCACCAAACGGTCACAACACACGGTCAAATACAACGGTCACAACACAACCATAGACGAGGACAGTTACATCTAACGAGACCATATTCCCCAGTATGGTAATTAGCCTCCATAGTTTACCAGTCGATGACTCTAGAGAGGAGACACACAACCACAGTAACCTCAATGCCATTAAGGCTGGCTGACTAGCTCGTACATTTGATCACCAGGACTGTTTTTACAGTACACTAGCTAGAAAACAGTCCTGTCAAAGCAGTCCCACTGATTTACCCACTGATCTAAGGTCAGCTTTGCATCCCATGAACTAGCAATTAACATCACGTTTTGGGGTGGGGTAATCTGATCCTAGATCTTTACCTTGGCTGAGGGTCCGAGGGCCTTCTGCAGCGCCAGGCGTTCCTCCTGGTCGTCAAGGCTACCCTGGTAGTTGTAGTATGCGATATCACCCAGGATCAAGGCCTCCTGAGAGATGGGCAGGATGCCACACTTCATAGACGACACCTGGAGAGACAAGGAGGGAGAGGAGATGTGAGAACTATTCAGACACTGGAGGATGGAAAGAGAGAGAGACAGAGACAGACAGACAGAGAGAGAGACAGAGAGAGAGCCAGAGAGAGAGACAGAGAGAGAGCCAGAGAGAGAGCCAGAGAGAGAGCCAGAGCCAGAGCCAGAGCCAGAGACAGAGACAGAAACAGAGACAGAGCCAGAGACAGAGCCAGAGCCAGAGCCAGAGACAGAGCCAGAGACAGAGCCAGAGACAGAGACAGAGCCAGAGACAGAGCCAGAGCCAGAGCCAGAGCCAGAGCCAGAGCCAGAGACAGAGCCAGAGACAGAGCCAGAGACAGAGCCAGAGACAGAGCCAGAAGAGAGAGAGAAACTGGCAATGAACATTTACAGCATCACACAGTGCATTATAAATCACTGTGTGCTTGAAAACATCACAATGTGGACAATATGTGTCTAAAAGTCAGGCCTATTTAAACAACATTTCTTCCTGTAAGATCCTGAATGATTAAACAGACTGAAAAGTGACTCACGGCGGCGGTGGCAGGAGTGTGCACGTGGACGCAGCAGCGAGCGTCTGGCCTGATGGAGTAGATGGCAGCGTGAGGGCTGAAGCCTGACGGGTCAACCCTGAGGTTGGTGGAGCCCTGGTCAATCACATCCCCGATGATGTTCAGCTTTACCTGGGAGAGAGAGGGGGGGAGAGAGGAGAGGCAGAAGGAGAGAAAAGAGCATTAGCCATTGTACAGTCACACAAAATACACATGTATGGTTTTACATACACAAACATGTGAATCACTTCCCTTGAGAAGAATACATATATATTGTGAGGGAGACATCTGCTAGCTATATAAAGAGGTAATAACAATTTAAAATGGTTCATACACTCATCATCAGGAAATGTACAGAAGGAATGGTAACCGTGTCTGGTCTTGATACTGTATGTCCTCAATGAGAACTTCATGACCATGTGTCATTAGATTACCGGCTACCGAAGAGGGTTGGAGAGCAGAAAGAGAGAGAGCGAGAGAGAGGAGGAAAGGACAGAGTACAGCCAGTTCTCCATACACAACAAATTATGATGAGACAACACAGCCAAAGTGGTGTGCTGAGCAGTATTTCTGTCTGTAATAAAGCCCTTTTGTGGGGAAAAACAAATTCTGATTGGACGGGCCCGGCTCCCCAGTGAGTGGGCCTGGCTGCCAAGTGGGTGGGCCTATGCCCTCCAAGGCCCCCCCATGGCTGTACCCCTGCCCGGTCATGTGAGATCCATAGATTAGGGCCTAATTGACTTATACGAACTGTAACTCAGTAAAAACTGAAATTGTTGCATGTTGCGTTTATCTTTTTTGTTCAGTATAAATCTAACATCTATTTGTACTTACAGAATCACCAGATGACCAGGCTAAATATGTACTGTATACTGTTACAGACTCTGAATATGAAATGTCCGACTCTGTTTTCCAGCCTGACAGCCATATGGGACAGTGGGAGGATGACAAACACCAGTCGAATGGATTCGTTTGTCCAGTTAGATGAAATAACCAGTAAACCATGTCTAACGTGGCAGCTGTCAGACGAACAGACCAGACCAGCCGATCGAACACTAATGAGTTACATCACATGTTTGGATTGTAAGAGACCAATCACATCCTTCAGTGTCCGGCCCCCTCTACAAGTCTGCCAATCAGACGTCAGAACAGCTCAAGTTCTACTGTATGCGTGTGCACAGCAGTCCTAAAAATAATGGAGGGAAGTGTTGTTGAGTTGAATATGAAATGTGACGCAGGCTGATGACACGTTTGCATTCTGGGACAACGACGTACAAAGGCAGCAGACCCCTTGGTAGCTATCAGCTTGTTAGACATAGAGAAGAGGTGACCCACATGTTCACATATCCTTGAATTCCTTGGGGTCCTTTGAGTTGAACCAATCACAGAGATACATTTTGATCTCCTGACCCCACCCCAGATATGACGTGAATCTCAGTGGACAGTTCAGCCAGAAGGGGGTGTCCCCCCCCCCCCCTCTCTCTGCTGTACTGTTTTCAATGGAGACCATCCAACTTCAATAGCAGCAGCTGGCCAGAATTCTTTACTTATTGTGACCCAACTCTTGTGAGACTAAAATGATCCCCAAATCTAATTTGGAAATCTGATTTCTGAGTATACATCTACTGTATTAAATGTCATGTAAGTGTTTTATAAGTGCATCATACCCTAGGGACAATTCAAGGGTTAGAGGAAGGCTAGCTCGAGGATGTAACAGTCTCAGTCCCAAATGGCACCCTACATAGTGCACCACTTATGACCAGGGTGCCCATAGGGTTCTGGTCTAAAGGTAGGGAATAGGGTACCTTTTGGGATGCACATAGAATCCACATAGATCATCCACTAGCTAGCGAATAGATCCTTGCTTCATATTGCTTTTCGATGTGGCTAAATTGAATAAACCCTGTAATGGGAGTATGGTACGTCAGAGAGAGGGACTGTGTTTGGATGTGAATGCCCAGCTGATCAGAAGGAGTGCCTGCTGGGTGTTTGGCTTGGAGCATGGAGTCAAACAGGTAATCCTTTCAAAACAACAACAACGATGATCCAACAAACTCTCCATCAAAAAACTAATCCTCGTATCAAAGATCATGAGCGCTAACGGAGTGGAATGTCTCTTACCTTCTCAGTTCCCATACTAACTACTAATGAAACATAATCAAACATAATCATAGGGCCAGCTGTCTTCCTACAGGTATCCTCTCCTTCACCTTCTAGCTCAGACAGCTGAGCCACGCAAGAGCCCAGAATATCAACCCTGACCCCCCTGTGACCTTTCACTACACAGCGACCTCTCACACACTGAGCTCTGGATGACTTCCTTTCTCTCAGGAAGTCAATGGTGTTCGACCTCTAAAACCTTCCCCCTAATGAGTTCAAACCCATAACAGACCCGTGGAGAAAGAGAGGGAAAGGAAAAAAGAGAAAAGAGGCCTTTAGTAGTCAGCTAGTGGTCCACTGGAGTATAGTAGTCAGCTGAAGTATAGTAGTCAGCTGGAGTATAGTAGTCAGCTGTAGTATAGTAGTCAGCTGGAGTATAGTAGCCAGCTGGAGTATAGTAGCCAGCTGGAGTATAGTAGCCAGCTGGAGTATAGTAGTCAGCTGGAGTATAGTAGCCGGCTGGAGTATAGTAGTCAGCTGGAGTATAGTAGCCAGCTGTATAGTAGTCAGCTAGTGGTCCGCTGGAGTATAGTAGCCAGCTGTAGTATAGTAGCCAGCTGTAGTATAGTAGTCAGCTGGAGTATAGTAGCCAGCTGGAGTATAGTAGCCAGCTATAGTATAGTAGCCAGCTATAGTATAGTAGTCGGCTAGAGTATAGTAGTCGGCTAGAGTATAGTAGTCGGCTCTAGTATAGTAGCCGGCTCTAGTATAGTAGCCGGCTGGAGTATAGTAGCCAGCTGTAGTATAGTAGCCAGCTGGAGTATAGTAGCCAGCTGGAGTATAGTAGTCGCAGGAGTATAGTAGCCAGCTGGAGTATAGTAGTCGGCTCTAGTATAGTATCCAGCTGGAGTATAGTAGTCGGCTCTAGTATAGTAGCCGGCTCTAGTATAGTAGCCGGCTGGAGTATAGTATCCAGCTGTAGTATAGTAGCCAGCTGGAGTATAGTATCCAGCTGTAGTATAGTAGCCAGCTGGAGTATAGTAGCCAGCTGGAGTATAGTAGCCAGCTGGAGTATAGTAGCCCGCTGTAGTATAGTAGCCCGCTGTAGTATAGTAGCCAGCTGGAGTATAGTAGCCAGCTGGAGTATAGTAGCCAGCTGGAGTATAGTAGTCAGCTGGAGTATAGTAGCCAGCTGGAGTATAGTAGCCAGCTGGAGTATAGTAGTCAGCTGGAGTATAGTAGCCAGCTGGAGTATAGTAGCCAGCTGGAGTATAGTAGCAAGCTGTATAGTAGTCAGCTGGAGTATAGTAGCCAGCTGTATAGTAGTCAGCTGGAGTATAGTAGTCTCAGTCATCTCACAGAGACAAAGCTTATGTGTGTGTGACTACAGTACTACAGTAAAGATAATTTTGCACGCCCAATTCTTCAGTTTTTGATTTGTTAAAAAAGTTTGAAATATCAAATAAATGTTGTTCCACTTCATGATTGTGTCCCACTTGTTGTTGATTCTTCACAAAAAAATACAGTTTTATATCTTTATGTTTGAAGCCTGAAATGTGGCAAAAGGTCGCAAAGTTCAAGGGGGCCGAATACTTTCGCAAGGCACTGTACCAACATTCTTCATTCAATTCAGTCATCACTAAGTTAACATCGGAGTGAAGAGTTCTGCATCTATTCACAATGACATTTGGCCTAGTTACTCTTCTCTCTGGGAAGATCTCAATTGCATTCTCCTCGTGTCCTCTTGCCTCGTCTCTTTCTCAAAACCAATTGGAGGAGAAGGTCGGAGTGGAGGGAGGGACCTCTGGCTTTCTCCTCCATTAGGTTTTGAGAAGGAGATGAGGAGAGAGGAGAATGCAATTGAGATCTTCCCGCTGTCTGTCTCGGTCTCTCTGCGCTCTCTCTTTCTCTACTGAGTTACTGATCCAGTCTGAGCCAAAACTAGACAAGGACATCAACATTACCCAGCATTCACTACCACCACTGACACTGGACCAGAGACAATGACAAATAGACAGGGTGGTTTTGGTAATAACATGGCAGCCAGTCAGACAATAACATGGCAGCCAGTCAGACAATAACATGGCAGCCAGTCAGACAATAACATGGCAGCCAGTCAGACAATAACATGGCAGCCAGTCAGACAATAACATGGCAGCCAGTCAGACAATAACATGGCAGCCAGTCAGACAATAACATGGCAGCCAGTCAGACAATAACATGGCAGCCAGTCAGACAATAACATGGCAGCCAGTCAGACAATAACATGGCAGCCAGTCAGACAATAACATGGCAGCCAGTCAGACAATAACATGGCAGCCAGTCAGACAATAACATGGCAGCCAGTCAGACAATAACATGGCAGCCAGTTAGACAATAACATGGCAGCCAGTCAGACAATAACATGGCAGCCAGTCAGACAATAACATGGCAGCCAGTCAGACAATAACATGGCAGCCAGTCAGACAATAACATGGCAGCCAGTCAGACAATAACATGGCAGCCAGTCAGACAATAACATGGACAATCACAGACGCAACAAAGAGTCAGTGATAAAATACTCTTCAAAAAGTAACATACTGTAGGAATTCCCACAGTCAGCAATATCCCAATCTCACCAATGAAGAGATACAGTAATGTAACTGCAGGATAACATTGTATTCGCCATATCAAGCACATTACTCTACTCCCCTGACCTCCATGGCTTGACTAAACACAGACCAGTGTCAGCCTCTGTGCCAGAATGTTAGATTTCTGCTAATCCAATAGTTCTCTCTCAAATAATTCAAGGAAATAGACGGCTGATTAAGTGTTGGCGCTGTTGTGCTGGGTTTATGAGAAGGGCTGCCAGAAACCTTTTACTCCACATGGCGCAGTACATTGGCTTACTGGCACAAACACACAGACTACACCTCCAACCTGGGCTGTGTTCAGTAGGACCAAATGGGATAAAACGGTTTGAATTGGAGAAGGACAATGAGCATTCTTATTGGACAATATCAGAGATAGTTGCTCTTCCATTTCAAAACCTTTTATCCTGTTTGGTACTACTGAACACAGTCCAGCACACGTCTAAAAAGAGAGCTCACTCCTGACTGGGTACAGGCTTGGTTGGTTGTTTGTTATTGGGTGCATGTGCTTCCTGGTGCGTTGTGATTGGACTCACCAGGTTGGATGCGGACGCCTCAGCGAATGACAGTCCTCTGGGGATGATGAGGATGTGGTCCTGCTCTTTGCTGACTCGGACCTGGACACAACAACGTTAAAACACCTTGTTATGACCTTGAAACTGCACAGTGCTGCTGCTGCTGACACAAACAAAACTTTAGGAACCTGATGCTCAAACACACTGCTCCCAAACAAAAGGACGGGCACACAGTTGTATGTGTCCTGAAAACACATCCTGAGGGTAGTCCTGTAGGCAGGGGATAGACAGAACTCAGATGACACATACCTGCTTGCAGTATGTCTCAAAACACAGTTCTACAGAATAGGTTTATAATGAGTTATGACACGGTTATGACAGTTCTGAATGAGGTTAGTGCAAGGTTTATTTCTTACTGTGATGTAGGAGCTGGCGAAGTGTGCCCAGCTGAACAGGTCCACCAGTCTGTAGAGGCTGGCCAGCTTGCAGCGTGTCTGCTTCTCCCCCTTCACCAGAGTGGTAGACTCCACTCCATACATGTCGTTGATGGGAGTGACCATTCCAAGGCCTGGAGAGGGGGTGAGCAGAGAAAGCAAAGCAGAGACGGTTAAAAATGATTTTTTTTATTGTTGAGTATGGGGATTGATAGCTCTCTTGTTCTCTGTATAGTTATCAATATGAATAATGACATGAATCATTAACAATCAATACACACAGCCTGCATATTAGATTACCTGCAGCCTGGGAATGGAGACAGACCATGTTCTCTCCATTCTACCAAGTACATCAACTGTTCTAAGAGGAAACCAATTCAATCATTCAATACATATTTTATTAGAGAGACAAGATACTAAACAGATTTCAGATCAGTTAATAACCGATAATAACCATCCGAGACAGCGGTAGAATGCATCTGGATCCGTCTCATCTAACCAACTGATTTACTATAGAGTGCTCTACACTGGACAGTGGACACAAATAGCAACAAGCCATCCTTTGACACTGGCAATGTTCATATCAAAGACAATTCTATGTAGTTACAGTACATTTTAAATAATTCAATCATCTTACTTCACATATTTCCTAAGTAATAAATAATACTTGACAATCTTATCCTTTTCATTCCTTTTCAACAAATTACAGCAAATTCCGTAACTTTCCGCTGGTTGCTGAGATTAGTGGTGTTATTATGTGGACATATTATGGGATATATGAGGTATAACTGAGGACTCTATATTTCAGTGGTTGTCGTGGTAATTGATCATTAGTTCCACATTCCGAGGTCTGTAATTGCATGATTGGAAACAGATTTCACATGTGGAAACCTGGACTGAACAGAGCAATATATGCCAGGCTTTTCCAGAGTCAGCTAGGAGGGACAGGTCACTAGATAGATAGTGTGTGTTTCTGTGTATGAGCGTGCGTTCTACCAAGTGTGTGTGTCTATACAGATTTGGAAGTCTCCATTTTTCAAAAACAATAGAGTTCAAAATATTGGCCTAGTTGAAAGTCAATCGTATGGTATGCAGCTTCAGTGAGTGGCAGTTGGGCATTGCCTGGGTGACGGGCTGTACCAACAGCACTGCCTCCTGAGGGGGGTTACGGGCCGTACCACCAGGATTGTTTTCATTAGGCACCAAACGGAAGAAAACTGAAAAACGGACCCGAAACAGGGAGGGATTACCTGAACATTCAATAAGAAATGCTCATTTTCATTTTACTTTGCTACAGCGTGCCCTAATGGACCTACCACTACTACTCACAAAGGGGAGGAGGGGTTACTGGCCCTACCAACACTACTAACTGAGGGGGGTTACTGACCGTACCAACACTACTACTTACTGAGGGGGGTTACTGGCCGTACCAACACTACTACTTACTGAGGGGGGTTACTGACCGTACCAACACTACTACTTACTGAGGGGGGTTACTGGCCGTACCAACACTACTACTTACTGAGGGGGGTTACTGACCGTACCAACACTACTACTTACTGAGGGGGGTTACTGGCCGTACCAACATTACTACTTACTGAGGGGGGTTACTGGCCGTACCAACATTACTACTTACTGAGGGGGGTTACTGGCCGTACCAACACTACTACTTACTGAGGGGGGTTACTGGCCGTACCAACATTACTACTTACTGAGGGGGGTTACTGGCCGTACCAACACTACTACTTACTGAGGGGGGTTACTGGCCGTACCAACACTACTACTTACTGAGGGGGGTTAGGGGCCGTACCAACACTACTACTTACTGAGGGGGGTTAGGGGCCGTACCAACACTACTACTTACTGAGGGGGGGGTTACTGGCCATACCAACACTACTACTTACTGAGAGGGGTTACTGGCCGTACCAACACTACTTCTTACAGATGGGGGTTAGGGGCCGTACCAACACTACTACTTACTTAGGGGTGAGGTGCTGAAGCCAGCCACGGATGAAGACATGAAGAAGTCAGCGATCTGTCGGAGGGCCAGGAGACCAGTGGGGTTGTTGCCTTTCTTCTTCTGCTCCTCAATCAGCCCCTCCAACTCATCCTTAAAGGCCTGGAGACGAGGAGAGGGAGGGGGAGAGAGAAAATGAAGAAGAAGAGAGAAACATTAATCACAGATTAGACTGGAGGTCCGTGGGTGTCCCTCTCTCAGTAAACCCAGACTGACTGACTGGTCTAAACTGGCTGGCTGACCAGGGACAGAGAGGTCTATCCTTCTGTAATCTCCACATCCTCAAGTCCCCCCTGCACTACTTACAGCAGTACTGATACAGGCACACACTGCTGCACACCCTTCTTTACCCCATTCTGTCTTCTTTTTCTTCCTCTCCATCTCTTTCTCTGTTCACCTCCCTTCCTGACTGACCCAGTGCTGCTTCCAAAGCACTGCTACAACTGGAACTAGGACAGGTAGAGCTGAGGATCAAGGGAACTGGGGCGAGTCACACACAAACACACCGCCCACACACTCTTCAACAGCAGGGCTTAGATTTACCACAGTGTTGGCTAGATTTAACCTCAGTACAAGAGTTACTAAGGCAATAACTTTGATATCCCATTACATCTCATTATCTCTTTATAAAAAAAACACTATAATTTGAGAGAGAAACTGTTTATAATAGCACGGTTAGTCTTGATGTACTGAAACACATCAATCAGAAAAATCCCTATTTACATATAAAATGTTAGCTATATATACTATAAAAAGAGATCAAAAGCCAATAAACTGAATTGTAATAAACAAGTAATAGCTTGAAAGACTGTATAGAATGACTAACTGACAACGGGATCGGCCACCATGTTGCAATTGTTGTTTTTGCAAGAGAGGAACCGTTGTTCCGTTACTTAGTGACCTGGGTCAACTCTTATAAACGTCTTACAGCGCATCTCTTAAAAACAAGATTCAGAGAGGGGGAAGAAATAGGACGTGACACCATTTCAGTACAATGACTTCCTAAATAGGAACACATCCAATATTAATGTTTTTATTCCATGTCTCTCAGACACACACACACACACACTTGCATAAGAGTAGTCAGCTCCACAACAGCCTGGGTATAGAACCAGAGTCTCGCCCTAAACACAAAACATTTCTGACCGTCTACTCTTCTCTAACCCCCCCCAGCCGGCTGGCCCCATGGGATAGTCCATTATTGTTTGCGGATGGGATCGGGTCGATTCATTTCCCCCCTTGTGGGGGTGGTATTGTAAAATCTCTACAGCATCTCCCGGGAACACAGAACAGAACACAGAGCCAGTATAACTCTAGGGGTTCTGAGGGGTTCTGAGTCGAGGCCAAACATTCCGTTGTCGTTCGGGCCCTGTTGCCATAGTGACGGTTTTGGCTAGGTCTGGTTGCTGCACTGCAGTGGTGCGGATGTGGATAGGGTGTCTGCTGGGCTTGAGGTTTGTTCTGGACGTTTCTATTATACTGTCGACTGTGCTGTTACAGGCTGGAGTGAAAAGACTTGTCATAAACTCCATACTGTTCCCATGGTTCTATTTATCAGGCCTGGGGGGGATCCTGTGTGCGGAACTTGATTACAACTGCCTTCATTACTTCTGAATCTGCATCAGTCTTAATAGTCTTTTACCGGAAAGGCCAGCACGTGTGTATGACACACACACACACACACACTGTGGCAGGCATTTGCAGTGTGCGAGCTTGTGATGTGTTCAAAGACAGATTATAACGCTGAGCGGCAGGGATTTCATCCCCATCACCTTCATCTAACAGAGTGGATGTGATCATACGTTTTCCGACCCTCTAATCCTCTGCAGAGAGACTACAATAAAACACAGATACAGCTCACGGAAGAGCATGTTAGCTAGCTGCTGTGGTGTGTGTGTGTGTTTAAACCCACAAGGCAACCCTGTGCCATAACACTGTCCTAACATTGAGTTGAAACAAACAGCCAGAGCCCAAATCTAAATCAAGCTGGCCTGAGGTCCTTCTCTTGACATGAATAGCTGTCCACCATCCTGCCTGAGAAAAAACAACACTAAACTGAAAAGTCAAGCCACGGTCACAGAGAGCTTTCCCACTTTCACGAGCCACGTCTCTCCAGTTATTGGTTGGAGCGTATGGGAGGACGTGTGTGATTGGTTGGACGGTCAGGCTTAGGAAGAGAGGATTCCGTGTGCATTCACAACAAAGAGATATTCATCTTTCAAAATGGTGTCTTTAATATAGTCTTTGAGCTTCTCTCTCATTATTAAGACATGCAGATTGGAGCTGTTCCAATAGCTGTCACTGTGAGAAAGAAATCTCTTTCAGGATACACTCCAAAGACTCTCCCTTTTAATCGTATCAGAATAAAGACTTATATTTTGTGTGACAAAGCCATAAACAGCACTATATTAAAGCCTTCCATGTATAAATGTTACACATCTACAGTATGTAATATTTCTGTATTACCTAACGTGTTGTTAAAAGAAATCAGCCTCGCATTCAACTATCTATTTGTTGGGATGATCCTCTTCCTGCTGACTGTAGGGCTGCTGACAGACAGGTAAGAGCGCTGGGATGAACCCTGTAGCGTGGGAAAGGACAACAGACACTTATGACTAGACTGTAGCTGGGTTTGCTATCGCGCGTATTGTGTGTGAGGGAGGTGATGAAAGGGTTTTACGTCACCACTGACAGTTTTAATGACACCACTACCCCATCCAGACACACAATCTGGTCAAATAAGTACTCACAGTTATAGACACACACACACACCATGGTCCAAGTGAATCATAGAATAGCCTGTAATTACAACTAGACACACTCCCAACAGCCTTGCTAGTTTAGTGAGCACAATGATACTCTTTCATGTGGACTGTGTTGCAAGGTGGGAGAGAGAGAGAGCGAGAGACCGAGAGAGAAAGACATATGTTAACTTGCTTTGGCAATGTTAACATTAGTTTCCCATGCCAATAAAGCCCTTAAATTGAATTGAGAGAGAGAGCGAGAGAGAGAGCGAGCGAGCGAGAGAGAGCGACCGAGAGAGAGAGCGACCGAGAGAGCAAGTGCCAGCCAATTAATTATATTGATGTGTGCGTCAGTAAAAATCGGTCCCCCATTCCAGCTGCAACACTGCCTGCAGGGAGGAACTGTCTGGCAGACCAATAGAAATACTGTACATCCCAGCCAGCCCCCAACTCCCTATATAGTGCACTACTTTAGACCAGCGCTTTCCTCCCTGGGGGTTTGTACTGCCTAGCCTATGTCATGACTTTGCCCTCTTTGGGTACAGCGATCACTATCCCCCTCTCTCTGTCTCCTACACTCAGGATGCTGCGACCTCAGGTCGTACATTCCTGGAGGAGATTGTCTCCTCATGGCCACAGTATAGAGAGAGATTGAGTTTTCATAGAGAGAACAAAAGGAATTTCTTCCACCTCACAGAACTTGAGGTTCGAACAACATTTATGTTCTGGAGAAGGTATAAAAGATTGGTTGAAGAATCCAGCTACGAACTGGTCCGTTTGGTACAATTTTGTGAAACTCATGGGAGACAAAATATGGCCACATTACCATAACACTGTTTATATAATAGCCTCAGTTATGAGGCTTACATCTAATTGTTGTATAAGATAAATGAGTGAGGATGATACTGTTTGTGAAATTGTGTAATGTGATTTTGGTCTGTTTAATGAAGGAAACTCCAATTCCCTTTGGAGTTTAACTAAATCAGAGGACCGCCCATGAGCACAGTTATGGTTGGGCATCCTGGGACAGGCCATTTTCTGCTCTTCCGAATGAAAGCCCCACCCGGGTTTTCTATCACCAGACCATGTTTCTCTCAATTACGAGAGGACTAAGGTTGAGACCAGCTTACCTCGATAACGATAGGGCCAAGGTTTGAGAGGAGACCATAAACCTGAGTATAAGCTAAGGTTTGAGTAGATGGCTGAATCTTTTAACCATACCACGTGGTTAAACTATTAGACTATCGATACCGACAGAATAAGAACAAGTCTTTGATAATAATTACTAGTTTCCAGCTAGGAATTCGGTATCATTGAACGCGAAGACTGACAACCGCTGTAACATCTATTCTATAACGACATGAATGAATGTTACTCTGAACTATCCATTCTAACCACGACAGAGAGAGAGAGCGAGAGGACGGACAGACTCTCCAACAGAAACAAACTTTTCAACAGAGATCCCGATGACACACTGAGCGTAAATATATATATTGATTGCAATTATTCCCGAATGAGTGAGCGTTCATGTGCAAAGGATTAGCATTTCAATTGTTATAAAGATCAACTTTGTCGTGTCTCATCTCAGTCGACCCCCACTTCCCTTCGTGCAGATAACTAACAATTTACAACGTTTGGAATGAGACTAACGTGAGGTAAAGAATAATTCATTAGTCAGAAGACTAAGTGATCAGATATAATTTTCCTAATAACTTTCATATATTTATATCTTTATAATCTGAATATTTTCCTTGGTGCTCCGACTTCCTAGTTAATTACAGTTACATGATTAATCAGTTTAATCGCGTAATAATAATAATTACAGTTATATGATTAATCAGTTTAATCGCGTAATAATAATTACAGTTACATGATTCAGTTTAATCGCGTAATAATAATTACAGTTACATGATTAATCAGTTTAATCGCATAATAATAATTACAGTTACATGATTAATCAGTTTAATCGCGTAATAATAATTAGTTACATGATTTATCAGTTTAATCGTGTAATAATAATTAGTTACATGATTAATCAGTTTAATCGCGTAATAATAATTAGAGTTATTTGATAAATAAGTCTTCAGTTTAATGATGGCAAAGACACAACACCTAACATCAATACTTCAGTACAGCATCATCTTGAATGTGCAGCTGAAATCTGTCTCTCACTCTCTGTATCTCTCTCTATTTTTCTCTTTTTATCTCTGTCTCTCAGTCTCTCTCTTCTTCTCGGTCTCTCATTGAAAGATAATGTAAATGTCAGCACACAAGTCATCTAAGCAATATTGCTCTATAACCTAAATCCCAAACCAAAAGCTATCTAGGCAAAGTTGAGATAACGTAAATGCCAAAACAAAAGCTAGCTAGGCAAAGTTGAGATAACGTAAATGCCAAACCAAAAGCTAGCTAGGCAACGTTGAGATAAAGTAAATAAACCAAAACATAAAAACGTTGCTTTTCTAATGTTCTTTAGAACGAGATGTTAAAAGTTAAAGAGAACATCAACAGAAAGAAAGCATGGATGAAACACTTCCTCTCCTCTCACAGGGGTTTGGAATCAGGGAGGCTCTATAAATTATCCAGTCATTTTAAGTCTGAGAAGAAGAAATAAAAGTCTGCTTCCTTCTCCCAAACCGCAGTAGCAGTAAATATACACAACCCAACAGCACACACACTGCTTCCTTCTCCCAAACCGCAGTAGCAGTAAATATACACAACCCAACAGCACACACACTGCTTCCTTCTCCCAAACCGCAGTAGCAGTAAATATACACAACCCAACAGCACACACACTGCTTCCTTCTCCCAAACCGCAGTAGCAGTAAATATACACAACCCAACAGCACACACACTGCTTCCTTCTCCCAAACCGCAGTAGCAGTAAATATACACAACCCAACAGCACACACACTGCTTCCTTCTCCCAAACCGCAGTAGCAGTAAATATACACAACCCAACAGCACACACACTGCTTCCTTCTCCCAAACCGCAGTGGCAGTAAATATACACAACCCAACAGCACACACACTGCTTCCTTCTCCCAAACCGCAGTGGCAGTAAATATACACAACCCAACAGCACACACACTGCTTCCTTCTCCCAAACCGCAGTAGCAGTAAATATACACAACCCAACAGCACACACACTGCTTCCTTCTCCCAAACCGCAGTGGCAGTAAATATACACAACCCAACAGCACACACACTGCTTCCTTCTCCCAAACCGCAGTGGCAGTAAATATACACAACCCAACAGCACACACACTGCTTCCTTCTCCCAAACCGCAGTGGCAGTAAATATACACAACCCAACAGCACACACACTGCTTCCTTCTCCCAAACCGCAGTGGCAGTAAATATACACAACCCAACAGCACACACACTGCTTCCTTCTCCCAAACCGCAGTGGCAGTAAATATACACAACCCAACAGCACACACACTGCTTCCTTCTCCCAAACCGCAGTGGCAGTAAATATACACAACCCAACAGCACACACACTGCTTCCTTCTCCCAAACCGCAGTGGCAGTAAATATACACAACCCAACAGCACACACACTGCTTCCTTCTCCCAAACCGCAGTGGCAGTAAATATACACAACCCAACAGCACACACACTGCTTCCTTCTCCCAAACCGCAGTAGCAGTAAATATACACAACCCAACAGCACACACACTGCTTCCTTCTCCCAAACCGCAGTAGCAGTAAATATACACAACCCAACAGCACACACACTGCTTCCTTCTCCCAAACCGCAGTAGCAGTAAATATACACAACCCAACAGCACACACACTGCTTCCTTCTCCCAAACCGCAGTAGCAGTAAATATACACAACCCAACAGCACACACACTGCTTCCTTCTCCCAAACCGCAGTAGCAGTAAATATACACAACCCAACAGCACGCACACTGCTTCCTTCTCCCAAACCGCAGTAGCAGTAAATATACACAACCCAACAGCACGCACACTGCTTACAATTGTGATCTGATTACAACAACAACAACAACAAGCCTCCATCTTACAGAAAACACCAGCTTCTATCCATATGGTATTGTGTACATAGCACTATGCCTGCAGCACTAGACAGCCAGTCAGCTGTGCTCAGCAAACTGGTTAGTTCCTTCTGGTCTAGATCAGTCTTTAAATATAGTCTCTCTCATGGGCTGTCTCGAGAAAACATGAGCTGACATCGCTCTCCCCTGAAACACACTGGTAACACAATAAACTAACCCCATGTTCAGAGAGAGAGCGAGGGAGGGAGAGAGAGGACAAGAAATAGAGAGAGAATGCAGGGAGAGGGAGAGAAAGAGAATAGACGGGGAGAGAGAATGAGGGAGAGAGAGAGAGAAAGAGGGTGAGAGAAAAAGAAGAGGTAGAGAAAGAGAGAGGGTGAGAGAAAGAGAGAGAAAGGAGAGAGAGAGAGAGAAAGAAAGAGATGGAAAGGCAGAGTGCTGGAGGGAGATGTTTATTGTTGTTGTGATAGAGTAGTGTTACACTAGTGTTGGAACCAGCTAACCCACATGAGACAGATGACAACAATATGCCCTCCGGGACATCACCTGTCATTAGTTCATAGGTTTAGGCTGTGGCTCACACACAATCAAAACAAAACCACACACCCACACACACAGTTACATGTACGCACATACTCACGTAGGCAGGCACACACACACACACACACATTTACAACCCTTCAACATAGACATTTTCAGACAAAAGACACACACACACTAAACACACCGGTGAAGTTTAAAGCAGAGAGACTCTGTGCTCGTCTCCTGATCTCTCGACAGCTGGTATAAAAGCGCGCCAAAGACCCCGCGGTGGCATGTGTTGAATGTGGATCCCATTTAACGCTTTAAATAGAACACGGCTACACCAGCGCACACACACACACACACACACGGACGCACACACACACACGGACGCACACACACACACGCACGGACGCACACACACGCACGGACGCACACACACACACACACACACACTCGCACGCACACACACACACACACACACTCGGACGCACGCACACACACACACACACACACACACGGACGCACGCACACACACACACTCGGACACACACACACACACACACTCAGACGCACGCACACACACACTCGGACGCACGCACACACACACTCGGACGCACGCACACACACACTCGGACGCACGCACACACACACTCGGACGCACGCACACACACACTCGGACGCACGGACGCACGCATGCACACACTCGGACGCACGCACGCACGCATGCACACACTCGGACGCACGCACTCGGACGCACGCACGCACACACTCGGACACACACACACACACACACACACACACACACTCGGACACACACACACAGACGCACGCACACACACTCAGCCAAAAGCTATGAACCTGAGCTACAGACATGTCCTGCCTTGAGTCAATACCTGCAGGTAAACAAGCAGGTGTATCTGAGTGATTTAGGGGCTTGGAGAACAGACTACAGAGTTGACAGATAACAGCAGAGGGCATTCTGTATGTTGCAGGGCTAGATAGAATCTGTGGCAGTAATGTTGCGTCTGCTGGGCTGAAACAGTCTGCTGCCTGCTGGAGTGTTGCTGTGGTCTCCGTTACAACGTCAGTGTGTTATCCCCCAAGGGGTTTGACATGGCAGCCGCCGGCAGAAAAGCAGGGGAACTCTCATTCACAGACAGAATGTCCAATTCCCAACAACTGGTGAACAATGTCAATTGTCCTCTTGATGTCAAAATGAGCTTCAGGCCAGATGCACCTCTGTTCCCCCCCCCCCCACAGTCCTACTCCTCACTTACAGGACTCTGTAGTATCTGTGTGACTCTCCTCTCTACCCCCCCTCTCCTACTTACAGGACTCTGTAGTATCTGTGTGACTCTCCTCTCTACCCCCCCTCTCCTACTTACAGGACTCTGTAGTATCTGTGTGACTCTCCTCTCTACCCCCCCCCCCCCCCCCCCCCCCACAGGACTCTGTAGTATCTGTGTGACTCCCCCCCCCCCCCACCCTCTTTCTCTCTCCTACTTACAGGACTCTGTAGTATCTGTGTGACTCTCTTCTTCTGTTCCATCATATTGAAGTCCTGTCTGAGGTCAGGTGACATGTTCCTCTCTCTCAGGTACTCGGGATCGTTGGGGTCGATGCGGTCAAAGTATCGTTCCTTAGGACCACCGGTTCCTCCACCGCCGCTGGGCGTGGGAGGGGTGGTCACCACGGCGTGATGGCCTCCTGCGCTCATGCCTGCTTCCTACGCTCCTCTGATCGAGCTCAGCTTCTCACTGGAACGAGGGAGAGAGGGAGAGATTTAGAATAGAGATCTGACAGTTTGAGTTGCATCATGCATCATTCAAGTTGCTTGAGAAAATGTCACTTGCATCCTGTAACTGCAACAGTAATTGTGTCCAAATTGCTTTGTGTGACAGCGGTTTTACACTGAACTAAACTAAAAGACGCAATGGAAATAGGACAGATATGTTGAAAAACAATGGAAATAGGACAGATATGTTGAAAAACAATGGAAATGGGACAGATATGTTGAAAAACAATGGAAATAGGACAGATATGTTGAAAAACATTGGAAATGGGACAGATATGTTGAAAAACATTGGAAATGGGACAGATATGTTGAAAAACATTGGAAATGGGACAGATATGTTGAAAAACAATGGAAATGGGACAGATATGTTGAAAAACAATGGAAATGGGACAGATATGTTGAAAAACAATGGAAATGGGACAGATATGTTGAGAAACAATGAAAATTTGACAGATATGTTGAAAAACAATGGAAATGGGACAGATATGTTGAAAAACATTGGAAATGGGACAGATATGTTGAAAAACAATGGAAATGGGACAGATATGTTGAGAAACAATGGAAATATGACAGATATGTTGAAAAACAATGGAAATGGGACAGATATGTTGAGAAACAATGGAAATATGACAGATATGTTGAAAAACAATGGAAATGGGACAGATATGTTGAAAAACAATGGAAATAGGACAGATATGTTGAAAACAATGGAAATGGGACAGATATGTTGAAAAACAATGGAAATAGGACAGATATGTTGAAAAACAATGGAAATGGGACAGATATGTTGAAAAACATTGGAAATGGGACAGATATGTTGAGAAACAATGGAAATATGACAGATATGTTGAAAAACAATGGAAATGGGACATATATGTTGAAAAACAATGGACATGGGACAGATATGTTGAAAAACAATGGAAATGGGACAGATATGTTGAGAAACAATGGAAATATGACAGATATGTTGAAAAACAATGGAAATGGGACAGATATGTTGAAAAACAATGGAAATGGGACAGATATGTTGAAAAACAATGGAAATGGGACAGATATGTTGAAAAACAATGGAAATAGGACAGATATGTTGAAAACAATGGAAATGGGACAGATATGTTGAAAAACAATGGAAATAGGACAGATATGTTGAAAAACAATGGAAATAGGACAGATATGTTGAAAAACAAGTCCAGAACATGTAGTTCCCAACTTCCCATGTAGTGGTGGAAAGGTTTATCACCCCAAAGGGAACATTTATTCTGCAGAAGACTCATTTACCAGACTGTGGGAAAACAATAGTTTTAAGTCCTGTTGCAAACTACTATTGAGCACAGATGCAGAGCCCCAAGTTATGAATGCACACAAACTAAGTCTATTCCTGTGGGCAACAACTGTTCCAACTAAAAGGAATCCAAACTAGCATGAACCACTGACTTTAAAAACATCCAAACTAGTGGCAAACAGACAAGTCAAAGAGGACTATCACTGCAAAATAAGTGAAATCCTCTGAACAGCAACAGTCACTTTAACCAAACTGCATGCTAAACAGACAGTGAGACATGAGTATGCAGAGCCCCAGGTCAAGTGTCAATACAAAGTCAATTCACTTGACCATTACCTTTTCTGAAGAAGCCATTCCTATGACATTACTCTTCAAACAGAGAGATAAACAGACAGACGTACAGGATAACAGGTGACATGTCCCACAGGGGACAGACGGACAGAGAGGAAACAACAGCAACGTGTCTGCCAAGCAGGAAGAGGATGCTCATCTTATCAGGTCGTCTGCTGTGGGAAAAGTTGCTCTCTGATTGGTCAACGATCTGACGCCAGCAACAGGAGTCAGGACCCGCTCTGACTCTGGACAGATTTTTGTTTCCATCGTACGCACACACACACACACAGTTATCTATACGGAACGTGCTCCAGAGCGGGAAAGAAAGACAAACAAAGCGAACGAGAGAGAGAAAGACTCATATTTTGTTAGCCCATCAGGGTCATGACTGGGTTAGTGAATACATTCCCCTGACTGTTGCCTCACCCTGTTCCAGTTGGCATGACAACACACAACAGTTGGAAACAACTATAGTACGTCATGTGTTATTGACTCTCCTGAACCACTTGTTGTCATGCCAAATGAAGGAGAGAGCACAACAACGTCTGCAAAAGGGCCATGGATTTAATGACGCTATGAATTGACAGAGAGTGTAAGAAACCATCTCCCAGGTTGCTTTGCGGCGTGGCTGTGGAGGTTAAAGGCTTCCGAATGCTTCAGTTCAGCTGGCGACGAGGAGAGTGTGCTCACATACTCTCTTCAAAGACCTACGCTTGAAAAAGCAAAAAGCGGCAATACCGTTTGTCCATCTTGAAATGCCGTAGCCAGTATACACTTCCTCAAAATAGTCACCCAATTCTACATGTGACTAAAATGTTCCGTGCAGTATTTCTCTTCGGCCTGCCTCGAGAAAAATAGTTGTGTGTACAAACAGCTGGGAAAAAACAACTGTTGCCGAAGACCAAAACGTCACAAAATGTAGTCAGAATATATGCATGAACCGGTCCAGATGGGAAGCATGCGGATCGCCTTTAGGTTAAGCCTTGTATTAGAGATGGGAGGGGCAGTATTGGAGATGGGAGGGGCAGTATTGGAGATGGGAGGGGCAGTATTAGAGATGGGAGGGGCAGTATTAGAGATGGGAGGGGCAGTATTAGAGATGGGAGGGGCAGTATTAGAGATGGGAAGGGCAGTATTAGAGATGGGAGGGGCAGTATTAGAGATGGGAGGGGCAGTATTAGAGATGGGAGGGGCAGTATTGGAGATGGGAGGGGCAGTATTGGAGATGGGAGGGGCAGTATTAGAGATGGGAGGGGCAGTATTGGAGATGGGAGGGGCAGTATTGGAGATGGGAGGGGCAGTATTGGAGATGGGAGGGGCAGTATTAGAGATGGGAGGGGCAGTATTAGAGATGGGAGGGGCAGTATTGGAGATGGGCGGGGCAGTATTAGAGATGGGAGGGGCAGTATTAGAGATGGGAGGGGCAGTATTGGAGATGGGAGGGGCAGTATTAGAGATGGGAGGGGCAGTATTAGAGATGGGAGGGGCAGTATTAGAGATGGGAGGGGCAGTATTAGAGATGGGAGGGGCAGTATTAGAGATGGGAGGGGCAGTATTAGAGATGGGAGGGGCAGTATTAGAGATGGGAGGGGCAGTATTGGAGATGTGAAGGGCGGTATTGGAGATGGGAGGGGCAGTATTGGAGATGGGAGGGGCAGTATTGGAGATGGGAGGGGTAGAGAGCAGGCTGGCCTCAACCAGATGGCTTGAGGTTTCCACCCAAGAGAGAGCGACCACTACAGCTGGAACTGTTTTCACACACAGACAGACAGAGACAGAAAGAGAGAATGTAAACATATGTTTCCCATGACAATAAAAAACATTGAATTGAATTGAGCGAGAAAGCGAGAGACCTCTACAGCTGGGATTGTTTACCAATCACTCCAGTCACATGACCGCAGGCCACTTAAGAGGGTTACCCTAGCAGCAGAGAAAGATCTACTGTACCTGCAGTCTCACTCTCTCTCCCTTTCTTTATTTTCTCCCTGTCTCTTTCCCTTCCTTTCTCTTCTTGCCCAAGTCCTCTATCCCTTGGATTTGAACAAGGGAGGGAGTTAGGGATGGAGGAATAGAGGGATGGAGGGAGAGAAGGTAGATTATTTTCTTTGCTGCTCTGCGTTGCTAAGCTGCTCCTTCAGGTCTAATGGAATTTAACAAGATGTTGCAGATTAAGAGCCACAACGCACAGCTCTGGGCTACTCTGTAGTCTGGATCCGACCCAGTGTGTTGAACAACGCACAGCTCTGGGCTACTCTGTAGTCTGGACCCGACCCAGTGTGTTGAACAACGCACAGCTCTGGGCTACTCTGTAGTCTGGACCCGACCCAGTGTGTTGAACAACGCACAGCTCTGGGCTACTCTGTAGTCTGGACCCGACCCAGTGTGTTGAACAACGCACAGCTCTGGGCTACTCTGTAGTCTGGACCCGACCCAGTGTGTTGAACAACGCACAGCTCTGGGCTACTCTGTAGTCTGGATCCGACCCAGTGTGTTGAACAACGCACAGCTCTGGGCTACTCTGTAGTCTGGATCCGACCCAGTGTGTTGAACAACGCACAGCTCTGGGCTACTCTGTAGTCTGGATCCGACCCAGTGTGTTGAACAACGCACAGCTCTGGGCTACTCTGTAGTCTGGACCCGACCCAGTGTGTTGAACAACGCACAGCTCTGGGCTACTCTGTAGTCTGGACCCGACCCAGTGTGTTGAACAACGCACAGCTCTGGGCTACTCTGTAGTCTGGACCCGACCCAGTGTGTTGAACAACACACAGCTCTGGGCTACTCTGTAGTCTGGACCCGACCCAGTGTGTTGAACAACGCACAGCTCTGGGCTACTCTGTAGTCTGGACCCGACCCAGTGTGTTGAACAACGCACAGCTCTGGGCTACTCTGTAGTCTGGATCCGACCCAGTGTGTTGAACAACGCACAGCTCTGGGCTACTCTGTAGTCTGGACCCGACCCAGTGTGTTGAACAACGCACAGCTCTGGGCTACTCTGTAGTCTGGACCCGACCCAGTGTGTTGAACAACGCACAGCTCTGGGCTACTCTGTAGTCTGGACCCGACCCAGTGTGTTGAACAACGCACAGCTCTGGGCTACTCTGTAGTCTGGACCCGACCCAGTGTGTTGAACAACGCACAGCTCTGGGCTACTCTGTAGTCTGGACCCGACCCAGTGTGTTGAACAACGCACAGCTCTGGGCTACTCTGTAGTCTGGACCCGACCCAGTGTGTTGAACAACGCACAGCTCTGGGCTACTCTGTAGTCTGGACCCGACCCAGTGTGTTGAACAACGCACAGCTCTGGGCTACTCTGTAGTCTGGACCCGACCCAGTGTGTTGAACAACGCACAGCTCTGGGCTACTCTGTAGTCTGGACCCGACCCAGTGTGTTGAACAACGCACAGCTCTGGGCTACTCTGTAGTCTGGATCCGACCCAGTGTGTTGAACAACGCACAGCTCTGGGCTACTCTGTAGTCTGGACCCGACCCAGTGTGTTGAACAACGCACAGCTCTGGGCTACTCTGTAGTCTGGACCCGACCCAGTGTGTTGAACAACGCACAGCTCTGGGCTACTCTGTAGTCTGGATCCGACCCAGTGTGTTGAACAACGCACAGCTCTGGGCTACTCTGTAGTCTGGATCCGACCCAGTGTGTTGAACAACGCACAGCTCTGGGCTACTCTGTAGTCTGGACCCGACCCAGTGTGTTGAACAACGCACAGCTCTGGGCTACTCTGTAGTCTGGACCCGACCCAGTGTGTTGAACAACGCACAGCTCTGGGCTACTCTGTAGTCTGGACCCGACCCAGTGTGTGTTTTTCAATGGGACTGCATAGACTTGTGGTGTCATGACGTGGCCCTCTTTGGGTATAGCAAGTTCCTTCCCCCTCTCTCCCTCTTACACCCAGGTTCTGTTATTTTAGGTCGTAAATTCCTGAAGGAGACTCTCTCCCTCATGCAGTATAGAGAGAGAGAGTTTCACAGTAGAACAAAGGAACTTCTTCTACATCATAGAACTTGAGAACTGAACAATGTCCATGTTTTGGAGAATGTGTAAATGGTCGGTGGAGAAGCCAGCTACGACCGGTCCATTTTGTGTAATGTTTGTGACCTCATGAGAGACAATACAGCCACATTACCATAACTCTGTTTATACAAGAGTCTCCGTTATGTGTATCGCATCTAATTATGGTATAAAATGAATGCGTAAAGATGAAACTATTTGTGAAATTATGTAATGTGATTTTAAAAACTGTTTAATGAAAGAGAATCCAATTCCCTTTAAAGTCATTGGCCTGCCCCATGAGCATAGACATTGATCTGGCATCATGGGACAGCCCTTTTCTGCTGTTCCGGATATAAACCCCACCAGGAGAAGCCCACTTCAGACTATGCGTACCTCGATTACCGAGAGGGCTAAGGTTTGAGTAGAGACCATGCAATCCTCGGTTGTTGAATTCCTAACCAAACCACGTGGAGATTTGGCTACACTGGGGGAAATGGTTCAACTCTGAGACTATCGATACCGACAGAATAAGAGCAAATCTTCAACACTAATTACTAGTCTGCAGCTAGAATTTATGTAGACTGAATGTGAAGACCGACAACCGCCGAAACATCTATAAGAACATTTCTGAATATTACTCTGAAGTATCCATTCTAACCAAAGACTTTGTGGAAGAGAGAGACGGGCGGATTAACTTTCCAACAGAAAGACGGACGATTCCAACAGAGAACACGACGACACACTGAGCGTAAATATATATTGATTGCAATTATTCCCGAATGAGTGAGCGTTCATGTGCAAAGGATTAGATTTTCAATTATTTTCAGCTGTGTAGTGACTCGTCTTTCCCGGCCTTCTCAGTCCACACCCACTTCCCTTATCATTTCCTTGTAACCATATATATTGTTGTTTGTTTATGCATTTCTGTGATTATTTAGTTAGTTAGTAAATAAATGATTAAGGCAATTGATAGATGGATGATTCATAGCAAAGACTGGGTGCAGATAACCAACAACTTTCGACGTTTGGAATGAGACTAACGTCAGGTAAAGAATGATTCATTAATTAGAAGACTAATTGGTCAGATATTAAAATATCTGAAAAGCTATATTAGGAAAATTATAATTTTGTAATTTGAAGATTTTCCTTGGTGCCCTGACTTCCTGGTTGTCACGACTCCAACCGAAGGTGGCTCCTCTTCCTGTTCGGGTAGTGCTCGGCGGTCGTCGTCACCGGTCTACTAGCTGCCACCGATCCCTTTTCTGTTGGTTTTGTCTTATTAGTTACGCCTGTTTCTTGTTTAGGTTTTTAGTTGGGCTATTTAAGTCGGTACGGCCCGCCTGTTCTTTGTGCGGGCTTATTTTCTTCACTGTGTTTATGTGTGGTAGTGTGTTTAGTTTTGGGGTTTTCCTCGGACTTGTTAGGTCCGAGTTTTGGGTTATCGTGTATGTGCGCCCAGTGTTTTGGCGTTTACGATTTTCCCTGTGCCAATAAAAGCACTATTCCGTACCTTCAGCCTCCTGCCCCTGACTCCGCACCCACTACGCCTAAGTGCGTCACAATGGTTAATTATATTTACATGAGTAAGTTAGTTTAATCATGTAATAATAATTACAGAGATTTGATTTGATGAAATAAGTCTTCACTTTAATAATGCCAAAGACACGACAGTGGTTACTTCAGCCCCCTGCAAGTTCCTCTCTGTGGTGCTATAATAGTTTTAACTTACAGTAGGGGACCTTGTATGGACACAAAGCAAGATTAATGATCGCTTTATGACTTTATTGTAAGACACTATTAATACATTTCCCTCAAAGAGCTAAGGTACATAGTCTGTCTGTAGGTACATTACATGTTTGAGCCAAACTCCAGTAGGTATATCATGTGTGTACATAGTACCAGTCTGTCTGTAGGTACATTACATGTTTGAGCCAAACTCCAGTAGGTATATCATGTGTGTACATAGTACCAGTCTGTCTGTAGGTACATTACATGTTTGAGCCAAACTCCAGTAGGTATATCATGTGTGTACATAGTACCAGTCTGTCTGTAGGTACATTACATGTTTGAGCCAAACTCCAGTAGGTATATCATGTGTGTACATAGTACCAGTCTGTCTGTAGGTACATTACATGTTTGAGCCAAACTCCAGTAGGTATATCATGTGTGTACATAGTACCAGTCTGTCTGTAGGTACATTACATGTTTGAGCCAAACTCCAGTAGGTATATCATGTGTGTACATAGTACCAGTCTGTCTGTAGGTACATTACATGTTTGAGCCAAACTCCAGTAGGTATATCATGTGTGTACATAGTACCAGTCAGTTAGTATATAAAAAAGACTATTACAAGTGAAAGACGACATAGATTCAAAGCCAATGTAGTGACAGGTTGTTTGATAGTCTGACCAAATAGGCCATCACCATGACACCGGAGACAAGTGCATGCTGGACATTCCGATGCCATGCCCAGCTGACCAATGAGCTGACACTTGTGACCCTGAGAGGGGAATGGCTTAGGGGGATGACATGAGTTAACGAGTTTACAACATTGTCATGACAACAGGAGAGCCAAATAAGGCCAATAGTGCATCCTACAGCAGGGTTTCCCACGCTGCAATTTAAATAGACAGTATATGAGACTTAATATCCTGTCTAATATGGACTGTAATTTAGGACTACAGTATATGAGACTTAATATCCTGTCTAATATAATATGTACTGTAATGTAGGACTACAGTATATGAGACTTAATATCCTATCTAATATGGACTGTAATGAAGGACTACAGTATATGAGACGTACTATCCTGTCTAATATGGACTGTAATGTAGGACTACAGTATATGAGACTTAATATCCTGTCTAATATAATATGGACTGTAATGTAGGACTACAGTATATGAGACGTACTATCCTGTCTAATATGGACTGTAATGTAGGACTACAGTATATGAGACTTACTATCCTGTCTAATATAATATGGACTGTAATGCAGGAATACAGTATATGAGACTTACTATCCTGTCTAATATAATATGGACTGTAATGAAGGACTACAGTATATGAGACTTACTATCCTGTCTAATATAATATGGACTGTAATGAAGGACTACAGTATATGAGACTTAATATCATGTCTAATATAATATGGACTGTAATGTAGGACTACAGTATATGAGACTTAATATCATGTCTAATATAATATGGACTGTAATGTAGGACTACAGTATATGAGACTTAATATCCTGTCTAATATAATATGGACTGTAATGTAGGACTACAGTATATGAGACTTAATATCATGTCTAATATAATATGGACTGTAATGTAGGACTACAGTATATGAGACGTACTATCCTGTCTAATATGGACTGTAATGAAGGACTACAGTATATGAGACTTACTATCCTGTCTAATATAATATGGACTGTAATGTAGGACTACAGTATATGAGACTTAATATCATGTCTAATATTATATGGACTGTAATGTAGGACTACAGTATGAGACGTACTATCCTGTCTAATATGGACTGTAATGTAGGACTACAGTATATGAGACGTACTATCCTGTCTAATATGGACTGTAATGTAGGACTACAGTATATGAGACTTACTATCCTGTCTAATATAATATGGACTGTAATGCAGGACTACAGTATATGAGACTTAATATCCTGTCTAATATAATATGGACTGTAATGTAGGACTACAGTATATGAGACTTAATATCATGTCTAATATAATATGGACTGTAATGAAGGACTACAGTATATGAGACTTACTATCCTGTCTAATATGGACTGTAATGAAGGACTACAGTATATGAGACTTACTATCCTGTCTAATATAATATGGACTGTAATGCAGGACTACAGTATATGAGACTTAATATCATGTCTAATATGGACTGTAATGAAGGACTACAGTATATGAGACTTAATATCATGTCTAATATGGACTGTAATGTAGGACTACAGTATATGAGACTTACTATCCTGTCTAATATGGACTGTAATGAAGGACTACAGTATATGAGACTTAATATCCTGTCTAATATAATATGGACTGTAATGTAGGACTACAGTATATGAGACTTACTATCCTGTCTAAAATAATATGGACTGTAATGTAGGACTACAGTATATGAGACTTAATATCATGTCTAATATAATATGGACTGTAATGTAGGACTACAGTATATGAGACTTAATATCCTGTCTAATATGGACTGTAATGTAGGACTACAGTATATGAGACTTAATATCATGTCTAATATAATATGGACTGTAATGCAGGAATACAGTATATGAGACTTAATATCCTGTCTAATATAATATGGACTGTAATGTAGGACTACAGTATATGAGACTTACTATCCTGTCTAATATGGACTGTAATGTAGGACTACAGTATATGAGACTTAATATCCTGTCTAATATAATATGGACTGTAATGTAGGACTACAGTATATGAGACTTAATATCCTGTCTAATATAATATGGACTGTAATGTAGGACTACAGTATATGAGACTTAATATCCTGTCTAATATGGACTGTAATGTAGGACTACAGTATATGAGACTTAATATCCTGTCTAATATAATATGGACTGTAATGTAGGACTACAGTATATGAGACTTAATATCATGTCTAATATGGACTGTAATGAAGGACTACAGTATATGAGACTTAATATCCTGTCTAATATGGACTGTAATGCAGGAATACAGTATATGAGACTTAATATCATGTCTAATATGGACTGTAATGTAGGAATACAGTATATGAGACTTAATATCCTGTCTAATATAATATGGACTGTAATGTAGGACTACAGTATATGAGACTTACTATCCTGTCTAATAAGGACTGTAATGAAGGACTACAGTATATGAGACTTACTATCCTGTCTAATATAATATGGACTGTAATGTAGGACTACAGTATATGAGACTTAATATCCTGTCTAATATTATATGGACTGTAATGTAGGACTACAGTATGAGACTTACTATCCTGTCTAATATGGACTGTAATGTAGGAATACAGTATATGAGACTTACTATCCTGTCTAATATGGACTGTAATGTAGGAATACAGTATATGAGACTTAATATCATGTCTAATATGGACTGTAATTTAGGACTACAGTATATGAGACTTAATATCATGTCTAATATAATATGGACTGTAATGTAGGACTACAGTATATGAGACTTAATATCATGTCTAATATAATATGGACTGTAATGTAGGACTACAGTATATGAGACTTACTATCCTGTCTAATATAATATGGACTGTAATGTAGGACTACAGTATATGAGACTTAATATCCTGTCTAATATAATTTGGACTGTAATGTAGGACTACAGTATGAGACTTACTATCCTGTCTAATATGGACTGTAATGTAGGACTACAGTATATGAGACGTACTATCCTGTCTAATATAATTTGGACTGTAATGTAGGACTACAGTATATGAGACTTTTATGTTAACCTGTATGACATTTAGGAAGGTCAACATTGCGTCAGCTTCTTGATATCAAGCCACTGCTCCACTTAGGCTTGGCTGGAGCTGACATGACTCTCTTTATCAGCTGAATCATCACACATTGGAACACTTATGTTTCTTCTATGGCAGAACTCCAAACCAACCTTCTCCCTCCCTCCCTCCCTCCCTCCCTCCCTCCCTCTCATCTCCCTCCCTCTCATCTCCCTCCCTCCCTCCCTCCCTCCCTCCCTCCCTCCCTCCCTCTCTCCCTCCCTCCCTCCCTCTCATCTCCCTCCCTCTCATCTCCCTCCCTCTCATCTCCCTCCCTCCCTCATCTCCCTCCCTCCCTCATCTCCCTCCCTCCCTCATCTCCCTCCCTCCTCTCCCCCTCTGATCCTCAACTCTGTAATTTACATGGACATTAATAAAATTCCAGCTAGAAGAATCTGTTCAAGTCAAAGCAGCTGGACAACTCTCCCTGAAGGTTACATAACATCACATTCAATACACCCCCCTCCTCTGTGTGTGTGTGTGTGTGTGGTATCATTGTGTCTGTATGTGATTGAGTGTGTGTATTCAATGCCTCCTTTCCCAAAGCCATGCCCTGGTTTATTGAATGAAACTGCAGAGGGCAGACAGGCTACTATACATCCAACTATAAAGACACAGGCCTCAGGACTACAGCTACCCTGCTGACTACAACTACCCCGCTGACTATAGCTACCCTGCTGACTACAGCTACCCTGCTGACTACAGCTACCCTGCTGACTATAGCTACCCTGCTGACAGTTATACAGCCAATATGTCAATCTATGGGGAGTAGGGATACGAGAGAGAGAGGGGAGAGAGAAAGAGAGAGATTCTATGGGGAGTAGGGATACGAGAGAGAGAGAGGGAGAGAGAGAGAAAGAGAGAGATTCTATGGGGAGTAGGGATACGAGAGAGAGAGAGAGAGAGAGAGAGAGAGAGAGGGAGAGAGAGAGAGAGAAAGATAGATTCTATGCAGAGTAGGGATACGAGGGAGAGAGGGAGAGAGATTCTATGCAGAGTAGGGATACGAGAGAGAGAGGGAGAGAGAAAGATAGAGATTCTATGCAGAGTAGGGAAATGAGGGAGAGAGGGACCAGACCAGAATAAAAGAAACAGGCCTTATACTGTAGGAAACCACTAGCAGTGAATTGATAGGGAGGGACCTGTTGGTTGGGAGAAACAGATGTAAACAAAAGAGAGGTAGAGACAGAGAAGAGAGACAGTATGAGATCCCGAGAGTGAGAGAGTAAGAGGGAGGGAGGGAGAGAAAGGCATAGAAAGAGAGAGAAAGAGAGAGCATGGTGAACGTGAGAACGACAGAGGACCTGCTGGATGACTGCAATCCTCTGGGGTCAATCCCTAACAGCTGTGGAGTTGCCAAAATAAAGTTGCACAGCCCCTCACCCCCCTTTACCCCCCAGTGTTGACAACACCAGACTCCCCCTCTGCTACGAACACAAGTCCCCCAGTATGAATGGAATAACCGCACAACCACAGAAGAACTAGCTAAGCACACACACCTCTTTCACGAGGTATCCCAACGTGTATTGAATATCTACACAACCACAATAGAAGCAGCAGACAGGCTCACACACACAGACACACACTTCCGTCAGTGCTTACAACACAAGGCTCCCCGTAAAAACCACAACACAACCACAGACCCAGATAAACACAGGACAGCAGTATCCCTGCTCAGTACCCAGTCACAAGATGCCCAGTTCCCAGAGCGCTCCCTCCTGAGCCCTCAATGTTCCCTTTGTCTCCTTCCCAATTTTCCCGTCACTCGGGTCACCCGGCGGGAGTTTCACACAGCATGACATTTAGTTTCGGAACCAGAGTTAAGGGGTGAAAGGTCAAAAAGGTGAGCTCACACGAACTAGAATAAAATAAATGAAAAAACACTGACACGATTGGACTGTCAATGAGGCACCACCTAAAGCAGTTTCTTTCAGTCTTGTGTCTCTGTTGACAGACGACAAAGCTTTGTCAGATCAAATTGATCAACAAAATAAATTAATTAATAAATATAAACTACTCAGGGGAAGCCTACCATGCTGACCGCAAAATACCGTTTTGACTCAAGAGACTGCTTAAGGATCACCAGACTGTGACTGTTATCCGGTTGGTCTCGACTGGTTGCCTGAAGCAAAGTAACAGCAATCTCTGACCTATCGACCTTTCAACCTTTGGCCTACTGCTCCGCCGCCGGCCACACACCCCTTCCACGGCTTCAGACATAATGTGTCACTATGTGGAGGAGAGTGTGGTCTGAGGAACGGTCAACGCTTTGACTGAAACTAAAGCTTATCCAGGAAGCCCGAATAAATCACAAATGTGCATAGTGGAATTCTCTCTTCATTACTCCAGTTACCTCACCTCATGTCAGGATGACATTTAGCCTTGAACTAACTCCAGCAGGGAGGACAGATTAGAATGCTTTCCATACAGTCCTACACACCTTACCCCTCCTCTCTTCTGTTGACAGCTATCCTGCTAGTGTCCCCACCTCTTCCTCCCCAATTCAAAGGGCTTTATTGGCTTGGGAAACATACGTTAACATTGCCAAAGCAAGTGAAACAGATAAACAACAGTGAAATAAACAATATAAACAAAGTAAACATTACAAAGGAATAGAGACATTTCAAATGTTATATTATGTCTATATACAGTTTCCCTCTCTTTCTCTCGCACACCTCATTCCCTCTCTACTATTTGTTATCATGCCTGCTGGATTCTACGGCCTCTCTTTTAGCCATTACCCCTATTAATAGGGTGAGGCTTTTGGGTCGCGTTGCCGACTGTACGGGAACAATACCAGGAAACAATCCCACACACTAATTATAGATGGCTATCTACAGTGCTGCGTGGCCGTACACATTGTAGGTGGGCGGGGTGTGTGTGCGCTTTCAAAATAAACAAAGTGAGGACACAAAACCCCACTGAATAATCTACCAGTGAAAGCATGGTGGTGTAACCACGTAATGTTCATCATCTATGACGTGGCTGCTGTGAAGTTAAGTTACGTAGGCCTGGCCAGGTTGGATTGTGGCTGTAACCGAGCCATGCAAGCCAATCAGAAACGTCCGTTCCACCCTTACTGGACAGTTAAGCGTTTCAACTTGAACTTTGACGATGCACTGTAAGCAGAGAACAAGCTGTACTCTTCAGACCTCTAGGTAATATATTAGTGTACTGAGCAGTATGCATTCCTACTGTTTAGCTGATGAGTACAACTAATCTACCTAGTCTCCATTGACTCAGTGCTAAGCATGTTGAGAGAGAGAGGCGCAACACAACCAATGGGTGTTCATCCTGGAAGCCAGGAATTCACCCTTAAATTGGCAGTTGAACAAACAGCTTGAAATCACAATCACAGCTCACAGATTGAAATGAGTTCAGTCAACTCATGTAGTTGAAGTAGGGATAGTGACAGTCAACAACATACACAAAGAAACGGGCTTCAGCTAACTGACCTCGTAGTTTAGTGCTCAAATAGGTTTCACATTCAATTCAGTCCAATTTAAAAACTTGATTCGGTAGGAATAGTCAAGTCAGTAGTACACACACAAAGAAACACGCTTAGCTAACTGACCTTATTGTGTCCCCTGTACTCAGTCAGTGAATCTGATAGAACCTGGAATAGAAACGCCAGTCAAAACGCATGTCTACTTCCTGGCCTCGTTTAGAAATCCCAGAGTAGATCCACGGGGACGCTGATGAAAAGAGGGAGAGCGAGAAGGAGAGAGAAAAAACAGTCCGTTCACTGCTTCTTCGTCTCCCTTCTCCAGTTGATCCTATATGTTGGTCCTGGACCAAACCAAAAAATGAACTGCCTGAAGACAACAGAGTCGCTGCTAGTCCCAGATTCGACTGCCACACACACTCCACTCTCTCGCTGCTTTGGCTGCTGCGACCGCAGCGGAGGAGAAAGAGATTTCAACAGCTGTGGGTGTGTTTGTGTGAAAAGGAGCTAAAGGAACCACGTGATAGGCTTAATCCTCTGCCCACTGAGGGAACACACACTGCAGTCTGACCAATCAGGGGCCGGCTGTCACACACGGGCCCCCTCCCTTCTCGCTTTCCCTCTCTCCTGCTCTTATTCTAACTCTTCTCTTTCCCTCTCTCCTGCTCTTATTCTAACTCTTCTCTTTCCCTCTCTCCTGCTCTCATTCTAACTCTTCTCTTTCCCTCTCTCCTGCTCTTATTCTAACTCTTCTCTTTCCCTCTCTCCTGCTCTTATTCTAACTCTTCTCTTTCCCTCTCTCCTGCTCTCATTCTAACTCTTCTCTTTTTACTTGTTCCCTCTCTCTCGCTCTCCTTCCCTCTCGCAGCAGTATTATAGGGCAGTGTTTTGGAAGTATACTGTCAAGGTTACAAATCACCATGGCACATCGCTAACACACTGTCGCTCTAAGGTAACACACCCCCACCGTTTCTATGTGCCATGTTCTACATACCCACTGTACTGGAGAAGAAGGCATTGTGCATATCTGGGGAGGTAGCTAGCTAGAGCATTGAGTGTACCTAGCTAGAGAACATTGTGTGTGTGTGTGTCTGTGTGTGTGTGTGTCTACAGAAGCACAGCGTGACCACATTTCTGCAGGCCGCAGCCTAAACAATAGACCTTTATCATCTAGTTTATCAGGTCAAGGCTGTAAATCAAACGTGGCTCCTTATCAATGAGGTTTCAGCCTGGTTCTTGGGGACTAACTCTCTTGTGTGTTATTGAGTCTTGTGTCTTCAGCTGAGAGAGGAAATCAAAAGGGATGGTCTTCCTATTGTGCAATACTCCATTACAACACGACCAAGAGGTTATACATGGAATCATACTTTCCCAGACAGACATTAACCCAAGTCTTGACAGAAACACTTCCAATGAAGAATCTCCATTGAACATGTTTTTTAGTCTACAGGCTTAAATCTGTGCCCAGGAAACCGGCCCAGCGAGAGTAAGCTGATCCTAGATCAGGCTTTGAGTAAGACTGTGTTTTAGCATGAAGTAAATGCTTTGGAAACAGAAGACGAGCCTTTGCTCTGGTCAACAGTAGTGCATTAGGCTACATAGAGAATATAACCATAAACAGAAGACAGTCTGAAAGAGTTATACTTGACTGTGGTAGAGGAGACATCCCTCGCTTTGATCATGGAGACAGTGGTGACTGTGTTGTGGTGGGTGGATAGTGTGTTAGATTTGACAGGGCTGTGTGAAAGATTAGAGGGGTGTTAGTGGTGTGTGTGTGTGTCAGAAAAAGGGTATTACAACTCCTTTCCCCTATTTGACCTAGATATTGTGTGTATGCATTGATGTAGGCTGTGTGCTGTTTTTAAATGGAGTTCTGTCCTTGAGCTGTTCTGGTCTATTAATGTTCTGTAGTATGTTTCATGTTCTGTGTTGGACCCCAGGAAGAGGAGCTGCTGCTTTCGCAAAAGCTAATGGGGATCCTAATAAAATACACCCCCAATTTTTTTTATACATGTGTGTGTGTTAGTGTGTGTGTGTTTGTGTGAGTGATTAAATGTCAGTGAATGTGGTTAAGATTAGAGTGGTTGTGATTAAATATTGATGGACACATCTTCTTCCTCGTGATGTAATACTCTGCACACACACACACACACTTGCAAGCTTATCATCACTTTACAGGAGGGGAACGCAACCGGGCCATTGATCCCACAGATAACCAAACCATCCAGCAGCTTATCCTTTACACTATTCTGCAAAAGACTACATATAGCCTCAAGACCAACTCAATCAATTCAGAGCATTGGATGGGCTCTGTCACCCTTCATACCAACTGACTGAGCGTTTACTGTATAACTCAACAGTCTAATGCCATCCCCAGCTGGCACCACCAGCCCTGAGTCCGGATCTCTCATCCCCTACCACTCAACAACACACACTGACTACCCAACGACAATCAATGGGCTCGATAAAACACAGCGTTTAGAAAGGACAGCTAGTGTTGGGCATTGGCTCTGTTCATATGTCACATTACCATGGATACGGGCTGCTTACTAAGAGTTTAAGACAAGGAAGAGGCCAAGCAGCCATGACTTTGCTCATTGTATTCATGAAATAATATACCAGGGAGAAAGGAGAAACCAGCTGACTGAAAGTGATGTAAAACAAAAGTCACATATTGTCTTAAGGCCAGGCATCACACCTCAATAGGGGTTCATTTTCTCTTAATCCTATCACAATCAACTTTTTGTATCTATGTTGGTGATGTTGGTATGATAAACTAAAGAAAATATACATTTTCATTACATTTGAAAGTTTTTTACATTTTGATGTTTATTTTTTTGAAAATATTAATGTTAATGGACCAAAATCAAATCCAATTTTATTTGTTGCGTACACATATTTTGCAGATGTTATCACAGGTGTTGGGAAATGCTTATGTTGCTAGCTTCAGCAGTGCAGTAATACCTAACAATACACCCAAACCCTGAAAAATAAAAAAAACAAATGAAGAAATATCAGTCCGGAATATAAATATATTTGAAGTACAGTTGAAGTCGGAAGTTTACAGACACTTATGTTGGAGTCATTAAAACTAGTTTTTCAACCACTCCACTCCAATGTCGTGTTAACAAACTATAGTTTTGGCAAGTCGGTTAGGACATCTACTTTGTGCATGACACAAGTCATTTTTCAGACAGATTATTTCACTTATAATTCACTGTATCACAATTTCAGTGGGTCAGAAGTTTACATACACTAAGTTGACTGTGCCTTTAAACAGCTTGGAAAATTCCAGAAAATGATGTCATGGCTTTAGAAGCTTCTGATAGGCTAATTTACATCATTTTAGTGAAGATGCTGGAGGAAACCGTAACAAAAGTATCTAGATCCACAGTAAAACGAGTCCTATATCGACATAACCTGAAAGGCCGCTCAGCAAGGAAGAAGCCACTGCTCCAAAACCGCCATTAAAAAACCAGACTACGGTTTGTAACTGCACATGGCGACAGAGATAGTACTTTTTGGAGAAACGTCCTCCGATCTGATGAAACAAAAATAGAACTGTTTGGCCATAATGAACATCGTTATGTTTGGAGGAAAAAGGGGGAGGCTTGCAAGCTGAAGAACACCCTCCCAACCATGAAGCACGGGGTGGCAGCATCATGTTGTGGGGGTGCTTTGCTGCAGGAGGGACTGGTGCACTTCACAAAATATATGGCATCATGAGGAGGAAAATGATGTGGATATATTATAGCAACATCTCAAGACATCAGTCAGGAAGTTAAAGCTTGGTCGCAAATGGGTCTTCCAAATGGACAATGACCCCAAGCATACTTCCAAAGTTGTGGCAAAATGGCTTAAGGACAACAAAGTCAAGGTATTGGAGTGGCCATCACAAAGCCCTGACCTCAATCCCGTAGAATATTTGTGGGCAGAACGGAAAATGCATTTGCGAGCAAGGAGGCCTACAAACCTGACTCAGTTACACCAGCTCTGTCAGGAGGAATGGGCCAAAATTCACCCAACTTATTGTGGGAAGCTTGTGGAAGGCTACCCGAAACGTTTGACCCAAGTTAAACAATTTAAAGGCAATGCTACCAAATACTAATTGAGTGTATGTAAACTTCTGACCCACTGGGAATGTGATGAAAGAAATAAAAGCTGAAATAAATAATTATCTCTACTATTATTCTGACATTTCACATTCTTAAAATAAAGTGGAGATCCTAACTGACCTAAGACAGGGAATTTTTACTTGGATTAAATGCCAGGAATGGTTAAAAACTGAGTTTAAATGTATTTGGCTAAGGTGTATATGATGGTGTGTATAGACATTATGGACACCAATAAATCTCTAAATGGGATAGGTAGATGCAAAAATGTCATTTTGCCTGTGGTGCCTGGCCAAAAGTTGATACATTTTGTAAGTTTTGCAATCATACTCTGATACTCCCCTTCTGACCTCCTCTTTTGCTGTGTGTTCCATCGTTTGAAGTCAGGAATAGTCTAAATAACCGATTCTATCGGATCCTGGATGGGTCTCCTCTCTAAACTAAAGCCATTAGAAGTGAATGAGTTGTCTTTCCCAAACATGACCAAACCACCCAACTCCTTTGATGTGTGGTTTAGATCGGCGGCCATTTTATTTTTCCAACACGGTCCCAACATGAGGTCAAGTGTTTGCATTCCTCTCCCCCTGCATCAGTGAGTGAACAACGACGTACCCCCTTCTCCTGTTTCCCAGAAGTGTTGAGATGGGAACGCTGACAGAATGCTGATAAAAACGGTTTATGGTAAACGGACACCAGTATGTACTGCAGGCTTGGCTGGCTTCCTGTGTCTCTGTGTTGTGTTATGGTGTGTGATCATCTGTACAGCGTTATAGGGGTTAGTAGGAGGACTAACTAACAGAGATACTGTAGTGTCATAGTGGTCAGTAAGAGGACTAATTAACAGAGATAGTTAGTCCTCCTACTGACCACTATGACACTACCTCAGTTAGTCCTCCTACTGACCACTATGACACTACACTATCTCTGTTAGTCCTCCTACTGACCACTATGACACTACCTCTGTTAGTCCTCCTACTGACCAATATGAAACTACACTAACAGAGATAGTGTAGTGTGATGGTGGTCAGTAGGAGGACTAACAGAGACAGCAGGTTAGGGTTGACAGGTTAAGAGCATTACAGGGAGACATCACATGAATCACCTAAAGCTAACAGAGCAAACATATCTGTCCCCCAGGCTAAAAACCTTCTCCCTCCACCTGTCATCTATTAACCTGGACTCTGAACTGAATATGGCTTTACTATCCCTTCTGTACCTCCATGAAGTGAAACCATAGTGAAAGATAGCAGTATTTAGTTTGGGTTTCAGGCTAGCAATCTGTACCTCTACAGGCCTGAACACAACAGAGCAGTATGTCATCATGACATAGAGAACACAGCCCCAGAGCCGCCACGCCTGTATTAACACACTACAACCTGTCTAGGTTTATGTTTCTAGGACAGCGATCCTAAGTAACCCCCTAATCCATGTCCCAGAGGTACGTGTTTCAGGGTAGAGGGTAATGCTGTCAGAGGGGGTGTGTTTCCAGTTGTACAGGATACACATGGTATACACTGTCCAACTCGATGCTTACTGGCAGGTTCCTTTTTGACAATGCAACAACAATAACAAACAATAAAGGATAGGAACATAAAGTAAATGTCTCAGTAGAACAGAATAAACATTCTAGCATAAGTATAATACAGGAAGGCACAATTTATAGTCCAATATTTACACATGTATCAGGGCAGGGGGGGTTGGGGGGCAAGTGTTTAAATTGTTCAGTATTAGCAGTTATAAATAAGAGTCTGGAAGCAGCAGCTGTGGTGTGTGTGTAGCATGAATATACTGTATATATATGTGTGTGTGTTACAGTAATGTCGGGGTAATGTTTAACACAGGGTAACTACGTTTGGTTCATTTCCTGGGACACTGAACAATGCATTCAGTGTCTGTGCAGCTGTGTGTATTATGACACTAGTAAACACACACACACACTCAGACGGAGTGGAGATAATGTAGAGAAGGAGGGAGAGATAATGGAGAGAAGGGAAAGGCAGAGTGGAAAGATAATGGAGAGAAGGAGGGAGAGTTAATGGAGAGAAGGGGGAGACAGAGGGGTCCTGCTGTGTTTACTCAGCGATTGGCTACTCCATCTTCTTCCTGTATTGATGTGGATGGAGATGGTTGTGTGTGTGTGTGTGTGTGTGTGTGTGTGTGTGTGTGTGTGTGTGTGTGTGTGTGTGTGTGTGTATGTGTGTGTGGATGAGGACGAAACAAGGTTTTGGAAGGAGTTCAACCACTCCAAAACAACCAGAGTTGTAGTCGTTCTGTCGTAGTTAACTGGGCCAAGAGATGAGAGGTGCTACTCTGGGTCAAGTTGACTAGGTTGATCTTGAATGTGACATGAACTGAGTGCAGGGGGTGGGCAGGGGACAGGCCATGGGAGACCACCTCTACAATACTGTAGAGTCGACTGTATGAACTATGAAAAGGTGGAACAGGTAACAGTGGAAATATAGACTTTACTTTGTCATCTTTCAATTACTGCATTCAGGCGTAGTCAAATATACAGGCTATGTATTCTGACTAGAGACAACAGTTTTTTCTGCTACCTGACCAGGAAAGTCTCTGGGCCTGTACCCATCATGACTGAACACATGACTCTGGGCCTGTACCCATCATGACTGAACACATGACTCTGGGCCTGTACCCATCATGACTGAACACATGACTCTGGGCCTGTACCCATCATGACTGAACACATGACTCTGGGCCTGTACCCATCATGACTGAACACATGACTCTGGGCCTGTACCCATCATGACTGAACACATAACTCTGAGAAAGAAATAAAGAAAGAAAGAGAGAAAGAAAGAAAGAGAGAAAGAAAGAGAAAGAGAAAAAAAGAGAGAAAGAAAGAAAGAAAGAAAGAGAGAAAGAAAGAGAGAAAGAGAGAAAGAAAGAAAGAAGAGAAAGAAAGAGAAAAAGAAAGAGAGAAAGAAAGAGAGAAAGAGAGAAAGAAAGAAAGAGAGAAAGAGAGAAAAAAAGAGAGAAAGAAAGAGAGAAAGAAAGAGAGAGAGAGACAAGAAGACTGGATACCTTGGATTGGCACTGAGGGAACACGAGATAAAGGGCTTTGGAATACAACATCTTGTCATTGTCTCAGAAGACTGGCTCTTAGAAGTTAAGAACAAACAAAATACTAAGCTACATTTTTGACATCACAGGAAGAACACTTCAATCAACATATCAAAGTCCCAAAGTTGAGACTCAATGAAGGTACAGTAGCACATAAACTATGAATGACATGTTCTTTGTAGGACAGATTCCCACCAGCCATCAAAGACAAAGGAAGGGCATTGTATTCTCACATCTGACACACGGAAGGTCAACGTTCAATATGAAAGCAGTAGAACTAGGCTGCGCCAGGCAGAGACTCTAAAACATTGTGTGTGTGTGTGTGTGTGTGTGTGTGTGTGTGTGTGTGTGCGTCCGTGCGCCAACAACTACAACAGACACGTTGAATCACAACATGAAGCTGAATCAGAAACAAACAATTAATATGGTGTTTATGGTGCTTCTCTCTCATCAATATGGTGTTTATGGTGCTTCTCTCTCATCAATATGGTGTTTATGGTGCTTCTCTCTCATCAATATGGTGTTTATGGTGCTTCTCTCTCATCAATATGGTGTTTATGGTGCTTCTCTCTCATCAATATGGTGTTTATGGTGCTTCTCTCTCATCAATATGGTGTTTATGGTGCTTCTCTCTCATCAATATGGTGTTTATGGTGCTTCTCTCTCATCAATATGGTGTTTATGGTGCTTCTCTCTCATCAATATGGTGTTTATGGTGCTTCTCTCTCATCAATATGGTGTTTATGGTGCTTCTCTCTCATCAATATGGTGTTTATGGTGCTTCACTCTCATCAATATGGTGTTTATGGTGCTTCTCTCTCATCAATATGGTGTTTATGGTGCTTCTCTCTCATCAATATGGTGTTTATGGTGCTTCTCTCTCATCAATATGGTGTTTATGGTGCTTCTCTCTCATCAATATGGTGTTTATGGTGCTTCTCTCTCATCAATATGGTGTTTATGGTGCTTCTCTCTCATCAATATGGTGTTTATGGTGCTTCTCTCTCATCAATATGGTGTTTATGGTGCTTCTCTCTCATCAATATGGTGTTTATGGTGCTTCACTCTCATCAATATGGTGTTTATGGTGCTTCTCTCTCATCAATATGGTGGATAATAACAGTCTGTTACTGGTGCTAAGAGATACGTAATCAACATGGTGTGTGTGTGTGTGTGTGTGTGTGTGTGTGTGTGTGTGTGTTGTAACCGATAGAACAGTGAATCAGCTATTATCTGTTGATAATGATGGTGCTACTGAAACATCACGAAGGGAAGTGAGAGGTGCCATGATGTCAATCAGTGTAATTAAGGATAACGAGAGTGGAAGTTGAAGCCCACTCAGAAACCACACACACACACACACAGCTAATGACCCCTATAATCATGCTCGGTAATGACAGACACATACACTATTTTTTAACGAACTCCTGTTGCTTTAACCACGTAAACAAAAACAACCTCTCCGCAGACCCACGCTGGCTAAGTGCAGACCCACACAGACCCACGCTGGCTAAGTGCAGACCCACACAGACCCATGCTGGCTAAGTGCAGGCCCACACAGACCCACGCTGGCTAAGTGCAGACCCACGCTGGCTAAGTGCAGACCCACGCTGGCTAAGTGCAGACCCACACAGACCCACGCTGGCTAAGTGCAGACCCACGCTGGCTAAGTGCAGACCCACACAGACCCACGCTGGCTAAGTGCTACCCTTTATATACCTCCCTGAGTCTCTAGCTTTACACAGAGTGGGTTATTCTAAACAGTGACCTTGGCTCCTGGGTAGAAACAGGCCTGGCTGCCAGTCTCTCTACTTTATCTGACCAGTGTGTGGTTGTCATGCCAGTCCTGCTACAAAGCAACATTCAGCCATGGAACACAACCAACCGTGCAAAAACTGGTTGAATCAAAACTGTTCCACGTCATAAAGAAGTATAATCAATGTGATGACTGATTGGAGTTGATTTGCAAAAAGTCAAACTAAGGAATTTTTGTATTTTCTTCACTAAAACTTGTAATCTAAATCCAATGACAAGGTGACTTTTTTTGTTGATTTCAAGTTTAATTCACATTAGTTGACAACTCAACCAAATGTAAATCTAAACTAGACGTTGAAATGACGTCTGTGCCCAGTAGGAAACTACTCCCAGAAACAGTCCTGAAAGACTTGATTTGATTTGTTCAGCAGTTTTTGAAATCTTCATATGTATATGAACCTAATACTCCTTTGCACTGCAGTATAGGACACATAACAGCCCACGACATCTAGCGACTCAGCCAGCGATGCTGCTAGTCCAACACTCCCTGGGCTTTGAGAGGGGCCCAAGACGGGAAACCAGAACCCTGGTTGAGATGCAGCGATCTGGGCTAAAGGAATCTGGAGGGGTGCCTGTAGTGTAGTATGCAGCTCCATGCCTCTAGGGTCTCTAGTCTGTCAGTCTGCATCCCAAATGGCACCCTATACCCTACATAGTGGGCCCTGGTAAAAAGTAGTGCACTATGTAGGGAAAAGAGGTCGACCGATTAATCGGAATCGGCGATTAATTAGGGCCGGTTTCAAGTTTTCATAACAATCGGTAATCTGCATTTTTGGACACGGTTTATGGCTGATTGCACTCCACGAGGAGACTGCGTGGCAGGCTGACTACCTGTTATGCGAGTGCAGTAAGGAGCCAAGGTAAGGTGCTAGCTAGCATTAAACTTATCTTATAAAAAACAATCAATCTTCACATGATCACTAGTTAACTACACATGGTTGATGATATTACTAGTTTATCTAGCTTGTCCTGCTTTGCATATAATCGATGCGGTGCCTGTTAATTTATCATCGAATCACAGCCTACTTCGCCAAACGGGTGATGATTTAACAAGCTCATTCGTGAAAAAAGCACTGTCGTTGCACCAATGTACCTAAACATAAACATCAACACCTTTCTTAAAATCAATACACAAGTATATATTTTTAAACCTGCATATTTAGTTAATATTGCCTGCTAACATGAACTTCTTTTAACTAGGGAAATTGTCACTTCACTTGCATCTTATGCAACAGTCAGGATATATGCAGCAGTTTGGGCCGTCTGGCTCGTTGCGAACTGTGTGAAGACCATTTCTTACTAACAAAAGACAACCAACTTCGCCAAACGGGGGATGATTTAACAAAAGCGTATTTGCAAAAAAAGCACAATCGTTGCACGAATATACCTAACCATAAACATCAATGCCTTTCTTAAAATCAATACACAAGTATATCTTTTTAAACCTGCATATTTAGTTAAAAGAAATTCATGTCAGCAGGCAATATTATCTAGGGAAATTGTGTCACTTCAGTCAGGGTATATGCAACAGTTTGGGCCGCCTGGCTCGTTGCAAACTAATTTGTCAGAATTTTACATAATTATGACATAACATTGAAGGTTGTACAATGTAACAGCAATATTTAGGCTTATGGATGCCACCCGTTAGATAAAATACGGAACGGTTCTGTATTTCACTGAGAGAATAAACGTTTTGTTTTCGAAATGATAGTTTCCAGATTTTACCACATTAATGACCTACGGCTCGTATTTCTGTGTGTTATTATGTTATAACTAAGTGTATGATTTGATAGAGCAGTCTGACTGAGCGGTGGTAGGCAGCAGCAGGCTCGTAAGCATTCATTCATTCGACCAAACCATGGGCCATTGTGCAGGTGTCCCTGGTCTGCCATAGAGAGGAGCAGAGCAGAGACCTCGTCTAGACTAAAGGGAGAAGGCTGGCTTTAGGTTTACACCGGCAGATGGACTGAGCAGTACAGGACTGTGATACGGTCAGAGGTTGGTTTAGAAGCAAAACAAAATCATATGTGATGTTGAATGAATTGCAGAGCAGACTTTCTAATCTAGGGCACAGCCTTCCTGATGTTCAGTTTTCAATGCAAATCCACCATGTCTCCTAAATCTGGAGTGATGACCAGCTAGTCATCTAGGTTACATACCCTCTATTTCTAGGCACAGTTAGGAAATACAATTCCTCTTAGCACAAACCAACAACCATCCTCTCGATCACACACATACACACCCATTGGAGGAAGCATCTGGGGCAGGAAATTGACGCTAAAGTCTCAATTACAAAGAGGATTTTTTTTTTTTTTTTGTGGAAAACCGACAACCGACCGGCACCCAAATCACATGGTAGAAGAAAAATGACTGTCTATAATAAGGATGTCCATTTAATGCTCGGAGACATAATCCATTCCCCCAAATCCTGCTTGTCAAATGAAGCATTTCACTGTCGAGGACATAACAAACCCACAAGGTATTCTGGGAATGGACAGAATTTCAGAACCCTTGGTTGCATGGAACCTTTTACTGAAGAATGTGTTTGTTTTCTATGATTGTGTTCTGTATCTGTTGTGCTTCCCTAGTGTATTGATGTGTGTATGTTTTGTAATTACAGGGCTTTTCTCCAAAAGAGGCCTTGGTCTCAGAATGACTCCCTGTCAAAATAAAGGTTCAATAAATAAAACAAACAATGGAGTCAAGGAGAACTTTAGAATGTTGTATCTAAGTACTATCCTTTTTTGTTATCTACCCCTAATCCTCCTCTACCCTTCCCCTAATCCTCCTCTACCCTTCCCCTAATCCTCCTCTACCCTTCCCCTAATCCTCCTCTACCCTACCCCTAATCCTCCCCTACCCTACCCCTAATCCTCCTCTACCCTTCCCCTAATCCTCCTCTACCCTTCCCCTAATCCTCCTCTACCCTACCCCTAATCCTCCCCTACCCTACCCCTAATCCTCCTCTACCCTACCCCTAATCCTCCCCTACCCTACCCCTAATCCTCCCCTACCCTACCCCTAATCCTCCTCTACCCTTCCCCTAATCCTCCTCTACCCTTCCCCTAATCCTCCTCTACCCTACCCCTAATCCTCCTCTACCCTACCCCTAATCCTCCTCTACCCTACCCCTAATCCTCCCCTCCCCTACCCCTAATCCTCCCCTCCCCTACCCCTAATCCTCCCCTCCCCTACCCCTAATCCTCCTCTACCCTACCCCTAATCCTCCTCTACCCCTAATCCTCCTCTACCCTACCCCTAATCCTCCTCTACCCTTCCCCTAATCCTCCTCTACCCTTCCCCTAATCCTCTACCCCTAATCCTCCTCTACCCTACCCCTAATCCTCCTCTACCCCTAATCCTCCTCTACCCTACCCCTAATCCTCCTCTACCCTACCCCTAATCCTCCTCTACCCTACCCCTAATCCTCCTCTACCCTTCCCCTAATCCTCCTCTACCCCTAATCCTCCTCTACCCTACCCCTAATCCTCCTCTACCCTACCCCTAATGCTCCTCTACCCTACCCCTAATGCTCCTCTACCCTACCCCTAATCCTCCTCTACCCTACCCCTAATCCTCCTCTACCCTTCCCCAAATCCTCCTCTAACCTACCCCAAATCCTCCTCTACCCCTAATCCTCCTCTACCCTTCCCCTAATCCTCCTCTACCCTACCCCTAATCCTCCCCTACCCTACCCCTAATCCTCCTCTACCCTACCCCTAATCCTCCCCTACCCTACCCCTAATCCTCCCCTACCCTACCCCTAATCCTCCTCTACCCTTCCCCTAATCCTCCTCTACCCTTCCCCTAATCCTCCTCTACCCTACCCCTAATCCTCCTCTACCCTACCCCTAATCCTCCTCTACCCTACCCCTAATCCTCCCCTCCCCTACCCCTAATCCTCCCCTCCCCTACCCCTAATCCTCCCCTCCCCTACCCCTAATCCTCCTCTACCCTACCCCTAATCCTCCTCTACCCCTAATCCTCCTCTACCCTACCCCTAATCCTCCTCTACCCTTCCCCTAATCCTCCTCTACCCTTCCCCTAATCCTCTACCCCTAATCCTCCTCTACCCTACCCCTAATCCTCCTCTACCCCTAATCCTCCTCTACCCTACCCCTAATCCTCCTCTACCCTACCCCTAATCCTCCTCTACCCTTCCCCTAATCCTCCTCTACCCCTAATCCTCCTCTACCCTACCCCTAATCCTCCTCTACCCTACCCCTAATGCTCCTCTACCCTACCCCTAATGCTCCTCTACCCTACCCCTACTCCTCCTCTACCCTACCCCTAATCCTCCTCTACCCTTCCCCAAATCCTCCTCTAACCTACCCCAAATCCTCCTCTACCCCTAATCCTCCTCTAACCTACCCCAAATCCTCCTCTACCCCTAATCCTCCTCTACCCTTCCCCTAATCCTCCTCTACCCTTCCCCTAATCCTCCTTTACCCCTCCCCTAATCCTCCTCTACCCCACCCCTAATCCTCCTAATCCTACTTTACTCTAACCCTACCCCTAATCCTACCCTACACCTAATCCTACTATACCCTACCCCTCATCCTACTTTACTCTAACCCTACCCCTAATCCTACCCTACACCTAATCCTACTATACCCTACCCTACTCTAACCTACCCCTAATCCCACCCTAACCTAACCCTATTCTACTCTACCCTTCTCTACTCTAACCCAGCCTACCCCTAATCCTACTCTACGGCTGCTTTCCAGATTTAGCTCCACAGCAACACCACAGAAACATCTAGCAACCCTCTTAATCATGCAACACTTAAATATTTAAATAAACACAATCTATGATTGACCTTCACATGACCCTAGGTTCATGGAAAGGCCAAACTCTCATCCTCCGCTATTCTCTGAAAAACAGACACATGAAGACAACAGACTGAGACACTATTGAGACACATCGATGCCAAGAGCCCCATTCAGACAAATCAAATCAGATGATTTTATTGTTTTGTACGAGTATATGAGTGAAAGCATTCAGAAGTAAATTCACTGTCACATTGTCAAACCAATGCACTTGTGTCCTGTTTTGCTAACCACATACCTTGTGACTGACTTAACTACGGACAAGTTAGCTGGACTAACAGAGAGAATGAGGTCAATTTGAAAAGGGGAGTGTGTTTGTGTAGTCTCCATTCCACAAGCCAAGGAAACAGACGTTTTGAATATGTTGGTGTGTGTGTGTCCATGATGTAATGTAACCCTACAGGAGGCAGTGGTCTTTCTCACACGGCAGTCCACATGACAACCCTCCCACCTCACCCCAAAGTCACCCCCACATGAGGATCTCCATAGCAACCCCAAAACAAACACTGTACGCATGATGTGGCCACCACACCCCGGGACCAGAGAGTCAGTCAGAGAGCGAAAGAGAGAGGGGAAAGTCAAGTGACAAGAGGAATATAGAGAAAAATGTAAGGAGCAAGAGACAAACAGAGAGTAAGAGAACGAGGGAGGGGGAGAAAGAGCGAGAGACAGGGAGTAAGAGAACAAGGGAGGGGGAGAAAGAGCGAGAGACAGAGAGTAAGAGAACGAGGGAGGGGGAGAAAGAGCGAGAGACAGAGAGTAAGAGAACGAGGGAGGGGGAGAAAGAGCGAGAGAGACGGGGATCGATGGAGACATCACAAGGGATTTCTCTAAGCAACATATGGTATAGTTTAGCTACGCTACTGATCAAATCCATTCATAAAGCTGAAGAGACGGTTGGAAAGATAACCCTCGTCAAGAAACCATATGCAAACACTTACGATCCGCTTTAAAAGGGCCAAACACACTGATACTGAACAAACACACTGATACTGAACTACTATAACCTTTGTAATGTAGAGTATGAACTAAACACTGTGTCCAAGTTGGAAGAGCTTAAGAAGAAGCTAATGACTCTTGTTTTTCATCAGAGGCTAGAAGAAGAAAACCATGAGAGAGAAAGCCTTCTACTCACGTTTAAATGCTTCAAAAAGTCTCAAATGAGAAAGCTCTGGACAATTATACTTTTGTTTATCAAAGTAAAATGATTTTTTTAAGACTCCTTCTCTGACCCACGTTCATGAGCCTGATCTGGTCCCATTGGAGTTATGCGTCACGTGACGCACATCTAAAGAAGAGGTGAACTCTGGGAATAAGGTCCTCCCCACCACTTCTTCTCCCGCTATCCCATAAGCCTTTAGTGCCTTTAGAGTTCAGACCAGCAAACCGGCCAAAGTCCTGACACAGCAGATATACAAAACCCAAGACTCTTCATTGTGTTTGGAATCAACCCCTCTCCACTTTGAAGACTGAGTGGGGACACTCAAATAAACCTGTGGCGGTATCAAGGTCAGAGAAAAGAACTGGGCTCGTTATAGTGGGTGTAGGAAGGCCATTTGTGGGTAACACCATTACGCCCACGTTCAACAACAAGGACACTGGCGCTGACTGTAGCTCTATCTTTTGTGTTGGTTGGTGGTTCTGGGATAGAACATCAAACCCAAACTTACAAAAGACATTCCAAAGTATATTTGTGGGGGCACATAAAACCATCCCCGGTGGCACCAAAGTGATTGGAAACAGGCCCATGTGAATGCCCTTTCCTTACATAACCTCCATCCCCCACGCCTGCCCTTTCCTTACATAACCTCCATCCCCCACGCCTGCCCTTTCCTTACATAACCTCCATCAACCACGCCTGCCCTTTCCTTACATAACCTCCATCCCCCACGCCTGCCCTTTCCTTACATAACCTCCATCAACCACGCCTGCCCTTTCCTTACATAACCTCCATCCACCACGCCTGCCCTTTCCTTACATAACCTCCATCCCCCACGCCTGCCCTTTCCTTACATAACCTCCATCCCCCACGCCTGCCCTTTCCTTACATAACCTCCATCCCCCACGCCTGCCCTTTCCTTACATAACCTCCATCCCCCACGCCTGCTTGGACTGACACTAGTAGAACATGGACAATGAAAATACATACAGGACACGTTCCATGTGAACTTCCTCATATAACATCCAATATGAAAGTCCTTCCTTACCCTGACGTTCATCTACCATGTTTTCCTGCCACTAGTGGAAAGAAATGACAAAGTAAGCTTTGTCACTGATGTGAGGTCAAAGGTTAGGTGTCAAGTCAACCTCCTTTTGATGTAGAGAGCATCGCAGAATGACAGAGTCAGCACAGGAAACTGACCAGGGAAACCAACTCATCTTTCAAATACAGCCAGCTGACCTCTCTCTCTCTCCATCTCTCTGACACACTGCCAGAAGAGAGAAGAGAAAGGGGCCCCTGGGGGGCCGGGGGGAGAGTGAGACACTTGTCAATACAAAGCATCCATCACCACGGACACGGTCGCCCACAAGGTCAGGCATCTAGCTGAACAGCCCGCTGAGGGCCTTCGATGGCGATGCCCCGTCAACAGCCATGGACTGTTACTTGGCAGCGTGTGTGTGTGTGTATGTAGTGAATAATTCAAAGGAAATGGTTGTTAGTGATGAATCCTGGCATTGAGGAGACCGTATTAAGGGTCAGTTTGGGTGCCAGGGCTCTGACAGTTTGTGGTGAACGCCTGGTCTGTATGACCCCCAGGGAGAGTGGTGCTGTGAAGTGGACACTAGACAGCTCCTACTGCCACTACACACTACTGATGACTGGGACCATGTTGGTGTAACACAGCCGGCCCATCATGAGAGTCGCTCCTGTTCGGAGCGTTTAAAATCCTAAAGGCCAAATCAAACGAAACGTGAACGCACTGGAATTAGAAAGCACGGTGGTGAATGACAGACAGAGTGTCAATGCTGTCAAAAGCATTATGGCATCAAAACAGAAAACAAGTCTATTTCTCTGGCGTCTATGTGAAGCAATGCTCGTTCACGTTTCGTTTGATTTGGCCTTAATAGTTTGGGTCAAGAGTCTCTGTAAGAGCTTTATGTGAGTGACACTGCTGGTTGATAAGTCCTGAGGTGCGATAGATTGGATGACCTCGCTCTCTCTCTCTCTCTGAGGGTTAAATGAACATTGTTGAGCAGCAGCCTGAATGAGAGGAGAAATAAAGGAGAAGAAACTGATTGAGGAGGAACGGAGGAGAAAGGACACAGCTTCCTGTCAGGATGTGAGGCCCCGCTGGGGGACACAGGGCCCTGAGCCAGGAGTCACTTTTATACTGAGACGCAGTGTGTGTGTGTGTGTGTGTGTGTGTGTGTGTGTGTGTGTGTGTGTGTGTGTGTGTGTGTGTCCATCCTCAACAAAGTTAACAATTATGCCCAGTATTATTCTAAACATGCCTAATGTTTGTTCTCACAATAAACACTTAATCTGGGAACGTAACCAATGATCCTAATGGTGTATTACAACACAGACCAGACTAAATATTGCTGCAGTTTCCGTTAGTAAAGCCTTGGTGGATTAACGTAGGAATACCAATTAGCCTAATAACAGCGTCTAATTATCAGTCCATCTCCCTCTCATACCAAGCTAATAGAACAGGGATCTCTCTCTACGAGAGTTGTTTTTAATTGGACCACCATGGCTGAGCGAGGGCCCAGCCCAGAGCTTCATCCCCCCCCCCCCCCTCTCTCTCACTCCCCCACTGAGAGAAGGAGTGGAGCAAAGACATCTTACTTTTAATGATACACATTCCTTGTCTCTTCGTGGCGTTTCAAAGCTGTGAACGACCACGCACACTCCTGGCGTCCCACGGTCCCCTGGCTTGTGAGTACGCCCATATAATCCACTGGGTCAAAGTGCCCCCTTACAAGACGCTGTTCCCTCACACACCTTATTCAGGAAGAGCGTGAAGGACATCCAGAGGCCAGTGGAGTGTTCTGTTAATTAACTCATTGTTCCTTAGATCTTTTATTTAGTACCCATAGAGATAGATAGAGGACTCTAGTGCCTGAAAGCAACGACACAATGTCCATCTAAGTCTATGTTCACTCTGTCATGTCACTCAGTCACTTTAATGAGACAAGAAGACCAGGCGCTGTGGCAGCAGAGGAACGTTTTAATAACCAACAGGAGGGCTGTGGTTTAGGTCTATGTACTAGCCTGGAGCTGTGCTCAACGCGCATCACTTCCCATAGAGACAGGACTGTTCTTCAGAAACCTAGCCAGTAGAGCTCAGTATCTGCTTATTGGACACGGTGCCAGATTGCTGTAAGGCTCAGAGTTGTCATGTACTCTGAATAATGTGTGTGTAATGCTAAGTCATCCAACACGTGTGTTTGTATATATGTGTTTGTGAGCGTGTGTTTGTGTATATATATATATATATATATATATATGTGTGTTTGTGTGTGTGTATAAATATGTGTTTGTGAGCGTGTGTGTGTGTGTGTGTATATATGTGTTTGTGAGCATGTGTTTGTGTGTTTATAATGATGTGTATATGTGTGCAGGTGTGTGTCAGAAGGTCCCAGCCAGTGATGGTATCCTTGCCTTGCAGGCAGTGTGACTGTGACACGCGCCATTGTCACAGAAAACGGCAGAGCACATACCAGAGAATATAATGACTATCCAATGACAGGTGCCTAAGGTCTACTGGAAAAATCTCCATCCCAGTGGGAATTATCTCTTCAATGTCAACGATTAGATTTCTTGATGCGCGCGCGCACACACACACACACACACACACACCTCATCTCCTGCAGGCGTATAGTTACGGAGCACTACTTAAATATCACGACGAATGATAGCCAAGATCTAGTCCAGTCAACTCAACTTGTACGCCCCTGGTTCGGAGATCAACTAGTTGGGTCTGAGGTGCAGAGGAGAATGAAGTCCCTCCACATTGATCTAAGGTCAGTTTGGGGTTCCCGTAATGGTTAAGGTTTGGGTGGAGGATTAAGTTGATCCTGAGGGCAACGTCTGTTCACATCTACTCAGAGCAGAAAGGAAACGGTAGAAGAGGGAGAGGGGGAGGAAGAAAGGAGAAGAGGGAGAGGTGGAGGAAGAAAGGAGAAGAGGGAGAGAGGGAGGAAGAAAGGAGAAGAGGGAGAGGGCAAGAAAGGAGAAGAGGGAGAGGTGGAGGAAGAAAGGAGAAGAGGGAGAGGTGGAGGAAGAAAGGAGAAGAGGGAGAGGTGGAGGAAGAAAGGAGAAGAGGGAGAGGTGGAGGAAGAAAGGAGAAGAGGGAGAGGTGGAGGAAGAAAGGAGAAGAGGGAGAGGTGGAGGAAGAAAGGAGAAGAGGGAGAGGTGGAGGAAGAAAGGAGAAGAGGGAGAGGTGGAGGAAGAAAGGAGAAGAGGGAGAGGGGACTGTCGGTTCGAGTTACATCTCAATTAGCCAGGCATTTGTAGCGCCAGGTGAACCAACAACCTACCCCCCAGCTCTCTATTCCAGTGTCAGCTTCAATCAGTGTGCTCAAACAGCATAGCCGAGAACAGAGAGAGAGAGCAGAGAGACAGAGAGCGGAGGAGAGAAACAGAGAGAGACAGAGAGCGGAGGAGAGAAAAAGAGGGAAAAAAAGAGCAAGAGAATAGAAAGAGAGAGAGAAAAAGCACATAGTAGCAGAATACCTGGCCACGGTGACTGACCCTAAATGTAAAATATCCTTGACTATGTACAGACTCCGTGAGCATAGCCTTCTTATCGATAGAGGCCGCGGTAGACAGACCTGGCTCTCAAGAGAAGACAGACTTTGTGCCCACTGCTCACAAAATGAGGTGGAAACTGAGCTACACTTCTTAACCTCCTGCCAAATGTGTGACCATATTACAGACACATATTTCCCATAGATCACACAGACCCACAAAGAATTAGAAAACAAATCAAACATTGATAAAGTCCTATATCTGTAAGGTGAAATACTGCAGTCACAGCAGCATGATGTGTGGCCCGTTGTCATGAGAAACGGACAACCAGTTGAGAACAAACATTATAAACACAACCTGTTTATTTATTTTCCCTTTTATACTTCAACTACTTGCACGTTGTTACAACACTGTACATAGCCAATAATATAACATTTGAAATGTCTAGATTCTTTTCAAACTTTTGTGTAATGTTTACTCATGTTTCCAGTGTTTATTTCCCTTTTGTGTATTGTCTATTCCATTTGCTTTGGCAGTGTAAACATATGTTTCCCACACAAATAAAGCCCTTTGATTTGAATAGAGAGGACAGGAGAGAGGTAAAGAGCGAGAGAGGTAGCGAGAGAGAGGTAGAGAGAGAGAGGTAGAGAGAGGTAGAGAGAGAGGTAAAGAGAGAGAGAGGTAGAGAGAGAGAGAGGTAGAGAGAGAGGTAAAGAGAGAGAGGTAGAGAGAGAGGTAAAGAGAGAGAGAGGTAGAGAGAGAGAGAGGTAGAGAGAGAGGTAAAGAGAGAGAGAGGTAGAGAGAGAGGTAAAGAGAGAGAGAGGTAAAGAGAGAGAGAGGTAAAGAGAGAGAGAGGTAAAGAGAGAGAGAGGTAAAGAGAGAGAGAGGTATAGAAAGAGGTATAGAGGGAGGTAAAGAGAGAGAGAGAGAGAGGTAGAGAGAGAGGTAGAGAGAGAGAGAGAGAGGTAGAGAGAGAGAGAGAGAGAGGTAGAGAGAGAGAGAGGTAGAGAGAGAGGTAGAGAGAGAGAGAGGTAGAGAGAGGTAGAGAGAGAGGTAGAGAGAGGTAAAGAGAGAGGTAGAGAGAGGTAGAGAGAGAGGTAGAGAGAGAGAGGTAGAGAGAGAGGTAAAGAGAGAGAGAGAGGTAGAGAGAGAGGTAAAGAGAGAGAGGTAGAGAGAGAGGTAAAGAGAGAGAGAGAGGTAGAGAGAGAGAGAGGTAGAGAGAGAGGTAAAGAGAGAGAGAGGTAGAGAGAGAGAGAGGACTGAAAGAAAGGAGAGAAAGCAGAGAGAGACAGAGGGGGAACAAGAGAGTGTGAAAGAGAGAAGGGAGAGAGAGGAGGGAAAGGAGAGAGAAAGAGAACAGAACAGAACACAGCAGAGTCTAGGATCACGTCCCCTCTGTCTATATTGTCCTATCCATTATGCTCTAAAACGCTAAACTGATCCTTGACCAGCACCTTAGTGAGGACTCAGGAGGAACCACTGTGAATAGCCAGAGACTAAGGAATCATCTGCTCCGTTTTTCAGCTGTGTAAATCGATACTTCAGTTATGCACAGACATTCCAGAACACCCATCTCTCTCTCCAACTGACAACACCCTCCATCCATCTCTCCCTCTGTCCATAGGATCTAGTTATCCATTATTAGTGGATATCTGATAAAACAGAGAGGGAAAGAAATGTAAAAAGAGCCATAGGAGTCCAGTGGAGAGAAGAAACAGAGCCCTGGGCCATATGGTTTCAGCAGAACCCTTCACACCAGCGCCACCTCAAACAGTGTGTGTATGTGGCAGTCATCACTCTCTGAGGGTGTAGAGATGCTTTGAAGGCGAGGCAGCAACTCAACGCAGTGCCAGCATCTCAGTTTACAGGTGAGTGAGTGAGTGAGTGAGTGAGTGAGTGAGTGAGAGAGAGAAATAAAAAATACTTGAATCAGTTCTAGAACCCATTGCCCTTTATGGTTGTGAGGTCTGGGGTCCGCTCACCAACCAAGAATTCACAAAATGGGAAAAACACCAAATTGAGACTCTGCATGCAGAATTCTGCAAAAATATCCTCAGTGTACAACGTAGAACACCAAATAATGCCTGCAGAGCAGAATTAGGCCGATACCCTCTAAAATAATCCAGAAAAGAGACGTTAAATTCTACAACCACCTAAAAGGAAGCGATTCCCAAACCTTCCATAACAAAGCCATCACCTACAGAAAGATTAGCCTGGAGAAGAGTCGCCTAAGCAAGCTGGTCTCGGAGCTCTGTTCACAAACACACCCCAGGACAACAACACAAATCAGACCCAACCAAATCATTAGAAAACAAAAAGATAATTACTTGACACAAAAACAGAGCAAACTAGAATGCTATTTGGCCCTACACAGAATACCTGACCACTGTGACTGACCCAAAAACTGACCCACTGTGACTGACCCAAAATGAAGGAAAGCTTTGACTATGTTCAGACTCAGTGAGCATAGCCTTGCTATTGAGAAAGGCCGTTGAAGGCAGACCTGGCTCTCAAGAGAAGACAGGCTATGTGCTCACTGCCCACAAAATGAGGTGGAAACTGAGCTGCACTTCCTAACCTCCTGCCAAATGTATGACCATATTAGAGATACATATTTCCCTCAGATTACACACACCCACAAAGATTTCGAAACAAATCAAATTTCGATAAACTCCCATATCTATTGGGTAAATACCACAGTGTGCCATCACAGCAAGATTTGTGACCTGTTACCACAAGAAAAGGGCAACCAGTGAAGAACAAACACCATTGTAAATACTAGAAATGAACGATATATATCGGTGAACATATAGGAATCAGACGATATTAGCTAAAAAATGCCAACATTGGTATCGGCCTGATGTCTAGTTAAACGCCAATGTTAAAACCGATGACAAAGCTACCGTTCATACCTATATAACGTAGGTACATGACTTAATGACGCCATGTAAAATTTTGCGCTACACATGCAACACAGCATTCCTAACCTAGCCCACAATGTCTGCTGTGTGGATTGAGCAGTCAACAAGTCCAGCAGTCATTTGAAAGAGTAAGAGAATTTCAGCGAGACAACTCAAAGGCGAAAACCATTAAAGCCAAGACAATGGAATTCATTGCCCTTCATTTCATCAACCGTTCTCTGTCGTGGGTGATGTTGGCTTTCGCAGACTGGTCGAGCACCGGTACACACTACCAAGTGCGCTATTTTTCAGATGTTGCCCTACCGGAGTTAAACAGTAGTGTCACTGCTATTAGCTTCATGACATACATACTATGGAATGCCGTTTGGGTCTTTGTGTATCAAAAAAAGATTCAGTAGCACTGTCAAAGCTGTACAAAAAAGTCTGCAAACAAGTAAACACGGCCCACGAACGATGTGTTTACAATACAGCGTTGGTAATAAAGCAGAGTTTGTTCGACCTCAACTTCTGGGGTGGCTAGCTTTAACTTGGTACCTAGCTAGCACCAATACAACCAGCCTGAAAACAATGGCCAGTAGAAACTGCAGTCATTTTCATTATTCTTAGCAATAATTTATGAATCCTTGTGAGTAAGTATTAGCTAGGTTGCCACTTGTTGTTCGCTTATTGAAATTGAACTTCAGTTCATGAAAATAAATAGCTAGCCAGCTACTTAACCCTGTTGCCCAAAGCTAACGTTATAAGCAGCCAGCTAGCTTCATCTGGCTAGTGAGGCTCGACTGGACCGGGTCGTGTGTTGGGAAGCTAGCCAAACAGTGTTATTTGATGTGTATCTTTTTTGACACGCAAAGACCCAAACGGCGTTCCATAGCAATCCTGGTTGAGAATGAAATGCCTGAACAAATGAACAACGAAACAGCACAGCAAGTAAGTGAAAGAAATGGGTTTTGATTATGTTTTACTGGTAATGGGGACATACGTAAATGCCCCAAAAATGTATTTTTGGTCAGTGTGGTGTGTGTGTGTGTGTAACCTTTACTTAACTAGGCAAGTCATTTACTACAATTTTAAATACTAAAATTTTAAATATCAGTTATCGGTATATTTACTTTTCACTCATACAATCATTCAGTTCCTCCCTCCCAAGGCCTATCATTCTAGAGAGCAGCAGTTCCTCCCTACCAAGGCCTATCATTCTAGAGAGTAGCAGTTCCTCCCTACCAAGGCCTATCATTCTAGAGAGCAGCAGTTCCTCCCTACCAAGGCCTATCATTCTAGAGAGTAGCAGTTCCTCCCTACCAAGGCCTATCATTCTAGAGAGCAGCAGTTCCTCCCTACCAAGGCCTATCATTCTAGAGAGTAGCAGTTCCTCCCTACCAAGGCCTATCATTCTAAAGAGTAGCAGTTCCTCCCTACCAAGGCCTATCATTCTAGAGAGAAGCAGTTCCTCCCTCCCAAGGCCTATCATTCTAGAGAGCAGCAGTTCCTCCCTCCCAAGGCCTATCTTTCTAGAGAGTAGCAGTTCCTCCCTCCCAAGGCCTATCATTCTAGAGAGTAGCAGTTCCTCCCTACCAAGGCCTATCATTCTAGAGAGTAGCAGTTCCTCCCTACCAAGGCCTATCATTCTAAAGAGTAGCAGTTCCTCCCTCCCAAGGCCTATCATTCTAGAGAGCAGCAGTTCCTTATTCCAAGGCCTATCATTCTAGAGAGAAGCAGTTCCTCCCTACCAAGGCCTATCATTCTAGAGAGTAGCAGTTCCTACCTACCAAGGCCTATCATTCTAGAGTAGCAGTTCCTCCCTACCAAGGCCTATCATTCTAGAGAGTAGCAGTTCCTCCCTACCAAGGCCTATCATTCTAGAGAGTAGCAGTTCCTCCCTCACAAGGCCTATCATTCGAGAGTAGCAGTTCCTCCCTTCCAAGGCCTATCATTCTAGAGAGCAGCAGTTCCTTATTCCACGGCCTATCATTCTAGAGAGCAGCAGTTCCTTATTCCAAGGCCTATCATTCTAGAGAGTAGCAGTTCCTCCCTACCAAGACCTATCATTCTAGAGAGTAGCAGTTCCTCCCTCCCAAGGCCTATCATTCTAGAGAGTAGCAGTTCCTCCCTACCAAGGTATATCATTCTAGAGAGTAGCAGTTCCTCCCTACCAAGGTATATCATTCTAGAGAGTAGCAGTTCCTCCCTACCAAGGCCTATCATTCTAGAGAGTAGCAATTCCTCCCTCCCAAGGCCTATCATTCTAGAGAGTAGCAGCCACTCAGTACTACTGTAGTTCACTGTACAGGTCTCCGTGGTGATTCGAGACGTTTCTTTCATGTCCGAGCCATGACCCTCTCTGGTTTACAGATCAATACGCCCACCAACTCCACAGGAGGGATTATTGGGACACAGAGCTGGAGGAGGAATGGGATATTTCCACATTTTGGGGACCTGAACGTGGATATATGGCTCGTGTGTGTGTGTGTGTGTGTGTGTGTGTGTGTGTGTGTGTGGTAGAGCATGACGATGTATTGGATACAACACATTTCCAGGAGGTGAAAATCAGATACTGAAGTTGAGGTCTCTTTATGGCTGGTCAGATACTGTTTTGCAGAGAAAGGGGATCAGCTTTGGAGAAGATTTCTCCCTTCAAGAAGATACTGTTACATCTAGGGCAGTGAAACACATGCATTCAACAATCTGGAACTACTGAGGACTGAAAGTTGATCTTCTGGTCCATATGCCATGTCACTTACACACCATCTCACCCCCCCCTCACCCATGTCACTTACACACCACCCCCCTCACCCATGTCTCTTTCCACACCTCCCTCTTCATCTCTCCCTCTCTGGCCTCCAGTCCTCTGTGTCCATCCATCCATCTCTAATCCACTCCCCCTGTCCCTCTCTGAGCCCACAGCGTTCATTTGTCTGCCCCTTTGTATTGTTTTCAGGACAGGGGCGTCTGCACCCCCCTCCCCTCCACCTTCTCCTCTCTCAGTGAAGGACAGACAGTGCAGCATTCGGGCATGGTCCCGCCCCAGCACGTGGAAAAATAAACAAGAGTCCACATCTTCGTGGTGTGTGTGTGTGAGAGTGTGTGTCGATGTGTTCGCCCTCTGGAATGTTAATGACTTCCATAACCATCTGTCCCGTCTTTTTCCTGCCAAAACTTGGAAAAGGCTCGGAAGCAGGACTTCCAACGACGCCGCCGCCAACTCATTCTAGGTGATCCAACTCATTCTAGGTGATCCAACTCATTCTAGGCGATAATGAAGCCTGAATGGAACGTTTCAAAAGCATGAAAAGACAGTCAAAGGGCCTGAATGAAAGGTGCTCTTCAGTTCAGCAACAGCACCTACTGGATGATTCCCTTGTGTTCCAAGAGCTGGAGCTAGCTGAGGAGTTCAGAGGGACAGACAGACAACAGGCTGAGGAGTTCAGAGGGACAGACAGACAACAGGCTGAGGAGTTCAGAGGGACAGACAGACAACAGGCTGAGGAGTTCAGAGGGACAGACAGACAACAGGCTGAGGAGTTCAGAGGGACAGACAGACAACAGGCTGAGGAGTTCAGAGGGACAGACAGACAACAGGCTGAGGAGTTCAGAGGGACAGACAGACAACAGGCTGAGGAGTTCAGAGGGACAGACAGACAACAGGCTGATGAGTTCAGAGGGACAGACAGACAACAGGCTGAGGAGTTCAGAGGGACAGACAGACAACAGACTGAGGAGTTCAGAGGGACAGACAGACAACAGACTGAGGAGTTCAGAGGGACAGACAGACAGACAACAGACTGAGGAGTTCAGAGGGACAGACAGACAGACAACAGGCTGAGGAGTTCAGAGGGACAGACAGACAGACAACAGGCTGAGGAGTTCAGAGGGACAGACAGACAGACAACAGGCTGAGGAGTTCAGAGGGACAGACAGACAACAGACTGAGGAGTTCAGAGGGACAGACAGACAACAGACTGAGGAGTTCAGAGGGACAGACAGACAACAGACTGAGGAGTTCAGAGGGACAGACAGACAGACAACAGGCTGAGGAGTTCAGAGGGACAGACAGACAGACAACAGGCTGAGGAGTTCAGAGGGACAGACAGACAGACAACAGGCTGAGGAGTTCAGAGGGACAGACAGACAACAGACTGAGGAGTTCAGAGGGACAGACAGACAACAGACTGAGGAGTTCAGAGGGACAGACAGACAACAGGCTGAGGAGTTCAGAGGGACAGACAGACAACAGGCTGAGGAGTTCAGAGGGACAGACAGACAACAGGCTGAGGAGTTCAGAGGGACAGACAGACAACAGGCTGAGGAGTTCAGAGGGACAGACAGACAACAGGCTGAGGAGTTCAGAGGGACAGACAGACAACAGGCTGAGGAGTTCAGAGGGACAGACAGACAACAGGCTGAGGAGTTCAGAGGGACAGACAGACAACAGGCTGAGGAGTTCAGAGGGACAGACAGACAGACAACAGGCTGAGGAGTTCAGAGGGACAGACAGACAGACAACAGGCTGAGGAGTTCAGAGGGACAGACAGACAACAGGCTGAGGAGTTCAGAGGGACAGACAGACAGACAACAGGCTGAGGAGTTCAGAGGGACAGACAGACAGACAACAGGCTGAGGAGTTCAGAGGGACAGACAGACAGACAACAGGCTGAGGAGTTCAGAGGGACAGACAGACAACAGGCTGAGGAGTTCAGAGGGACAGACAGACAACAGGCTGAGGAGTTCAGAGGGACAGACAGACAACAGGCTGAGGAGTTCAGAGGGACAGACAGACAGACAACAGGCTGAGGAGTTCAGAGGGACAGACAGACAGACAACAGGCTGAGGAGTTCAGAGGGACAGACAGACAGACAACAGGCTGAGGAGTTCAGAGGGACAGACAGACAGACAACAGGCTGAGGAGTTCAGAGGGACAGACAGACAACAGGCTGAGGAGTTCAGAGGGACAGACAGACAACAGGCTGAGGAGTTCAGAGGGACAGACAGACAACAGGCTGAGGAGTTCAGAGGGACAGACAGACAACAGGCTGAGGAGTTCAGAGGGACAGACAGACAACAGACTGAGGAGTTCAGAGGGACAGACAGACAACAGGCTGAGGAGTTCAGAGGGACAGACAGACAACAGGCTGAGGAGTTCAGAGGGACAGACAGACAACAGACTGAGGAGTTCAGAGGGACATACAGACAACAGGCTGAGGAGTTCAGAGGGACAGACAGACAACAGACTGAGGAGTTCAGAGGGACAGACAGACAACAGGCTGAGGAGTTCAGAGGGACAGCCAGACAACAGGCTGAGGAGTTCAGAGGGACAGACAGACAACAGGCTGAGGAGTTCAGAGGGACAGACAGACAACAGGCTTGTTATTTCACTGACAAACAGTGAACAGATGGTCTTTTCATACAGGTTTGATGAATAACTGGTATCAGAAGTGCTTAGTAAGGAGATTCATTGTTCTAAGTCAACACACACAATCACCGTACTGCCAGGTCAACACAGTGGCCCACTAAATGACTTAACATCAGTAATGACCAGAAGGAGGAGGAAAGAAGATCTCTCTCTCTAATGCTGGGTGGTCTTTAGAGGGCTATGGGTTAGTGCTCTAGTCTTTAGAGGTATGGGTTAGTGCTCTAGTCTTTAGAGGTATGGGTTTGTGCTCTAGTCTTTAGAGGGTTAGTGCTCCAGTCTTTAGAGGTATGGGTTTGTGCTCTAGTCTTTAGAGGTATGGGTTAGTGCTCTAGTCTTTAGAGGTATGGGTTTGTGCTCCAGTCTTTAGAGGTATGGGTTTGTGCTCCAGTCTTTAGAGGGGTTAGTGCTCCAGTCTTTAGAGGGGTTAGTGCTCCAGTCTTTAAAGGGGTTAGTGCTCCAGTCTTTAGAGGGGTTCATGCTCCAGTCTTTAGAGGGCTATGGGTTCGTGCTCCAGTCTTTAGAGGGCTATGGGTTCGTGCTCCAGTCTATAGAGGGCTATGGGTTAGTGCTCCAGTCTATAGAGGGCTATGGGTTAGTGCTCCAGTCTATAGAGGGCTATGGGTTAGTGCTCCAGTCTTCAGAAGGGTTAGTGCTCCAGTCTTCAGAAGGGTTAGTGCTCCAGTCTATAGAGGGCTATGGGTTAGTGCTCCAGTCTTTAGAGGGCTAGGGGTTAGTGCTCCAGTCTTTAGAGGGGTTAGTGCTCTAGTCTTAAGAGGGCTTGGGGTTAGTGCTCCAGTCTTTAGAGGGGTTAGTGCTCCAGTCTTTAGAGGGGTTAGTGCTCCAGTCTTTAGAGGGGTTAGTGCTCCAGTCTTTAGAGGGGTTAGTGCTCCAGTCTTTAGAGGGGTTAGTGCTCCAGTCTTTAGAGGGGTTAGTACTCTAGTCTTTAGAGGGGTTAGTGCTCTAGTCTAGGGAGATGATAGGCAGTGGAGATTAGGGACTATAAGGGTTTGAGAGCTTTGCTGACAGGCCAGACAGCAGGTCAAAGCCCAGGGGATGACTCATAACTAAGTGAGACACACAAATACATCATGATATATGCATGACCTGAGAGAAGATAATCTTTTTTACGGGCTCTGTTGAAGGTTGATGGGGGTCAATGAATAACTTGAGTGACTGCTGTCACACACACACCACTAGAAGTCATTAGCGCCAGACAAGATGGGGACATAGAGATGTCATAACCAATAGACCTTACTGTGATAACCCAATATAACGGTATGAACTTCAAGAGTTCTGGTGAATAAGATTTCCCATGTATTTATTTACACACGGCCCACACTTGAAATTGAACAGAAAAGGTCAATCCAAAAGACAAACACCTGTACAGTGGATGGCCCCAACGAAAAACCAGAACCCTCTGATCTGAGACCTGTTGACCCACTGAAACATTCTATTATGCTCTTTAATAGAGGATGCACTGACTCATAACAACGTCAACAGTATATAGGCTACTCTTTAGAGATGCCTGCAGTGCAGAGAGGAGAGAGAGGAACCATCAGGTTCCCCTGATAAATGTTTAGATTACAACCCTCTCACACGCTACAGAAGAGAGGGCACAACAAAAGAGGGAACACCCATCAGGCTCGCTGGATAAATGTTTAGGTTTCCCAGCTCCTCTGTGGTGTTGTTTGTTCCCGTTCGCAGCCTTCTGACTGTTCGGAGCGCTCCAAGTCAAGCTGCAGAGGAAATGACAATACGGAGGAAAAACAACCACGGGCCAACGACACATACCAAGGCACCCTCCTTCCAAGCCCCTCTCTCTCTCTTCCTCCCTCTCCCTCACTCCAAGCCCCTCTCTCTCTCTTCCTCCCTCTCCCTCACTCCCTCCCTCCCTCCAAGCCCCTCTCTCTCTCTTCCTCCCTCTCCCTCACTCCCTCCCTCCCTCCAAGCCCCTCTCTCTCTCTTCCTCCCTCTCCCTCACTCCCTCCCTCCCTCCAAGCCCCTCTCTCTCTCTTCCTCCCTCTCCCTCACTCACTCCCTCCCTCCAAGCCCCTCTCTCTCTCTTCCTCCCTCTCCCTCCCTCCAAGCCCCTCTCTCTCTCTCTTCCTCCCTCTCCCTCACTACCTCCCTCCCTCCAAGCCCCTCTCTCTCTCCCTCCCTCTCCCTGCCTCCAAGCCCCTCTCTCTCTTCCTCCCTCTCCCTCACTCCCTCCCTCCCTCCAAGCCCCTCTCTCTCTTCCTCCCTCTCCCTCACTCCCTCCCTCCCTCCAAGCCCCTCTCTCTCTCTTCCTCCCTCTCCCTCCCTCCCTCCAAGCCTCTCTCTCTCTCTTCCTCTCTCTCCCTCACTCCCTCCCTCCCTCCCTCCCTCCCTCCAAGCCCCTCTCTCTCTCTTCCTCCCTCTCCCTCACTCTCTCCCTCCCTCCCTCCAAGCCCATCTCTCTCTCTTCCTCCCTCTCCCCCACTCCCTCCCTCCCTCCAAGCCCCTCTCTCTCTTCCTCTCTCTCTCCCTCCAAGCCCCTCTCTCTCTTCCTCTCTCCCACTCCCTCCCTCCAAGCCCCTCTCTCTCTCTTCCTCCCTCTCCCTCACTCTCTCCCTCCCTCCAAGCCCCTCTCTCTCTCTTCCTCCCTCTCCCCCACTCCCTCCCTCCCTCCAAGCCCCTCTCTCTCTTCCTCTCTCTCTCTCCCTCCAAGCCCCTCTCTCTCTCTTCCTCTCTCCCACTCCCTCCCTCCAAGCCCCTCTCTCTCTTCCTCTCTCCCTCCAAGCCCCGCTCCCTCTATCCTCTTTTCCTTTCGGTCCCTCACTAGCACTATGGGACTAGTCTCCAGCTTTTGACAATGGAAACTGATACATCAGGCACGCACTTGCACCCACCCACCCAGACCCATCCACACACTCCCTCTCCAAAACCCCATCTGCTGTCACGCTCCTGGAACCCAGGAGGCAGGTTTCTTGGGAAGCTGTGGCCCAGAACAAGAGCCAGACTTTAGGGTGTGGACCTTACACAACTCCCCCTGAAGTCCCCAGCAGAAGATGGATGGATGGGCTAAAGCCAACAACCCAACTGAGACTCTGGATGTGGTTGGGCTTCCTGCCACCCATCGACTACTTCTAGTCGGGAGTTTATTTTTTAGTTCAACTTGTGGACGAGAACAGACGGTTGCTCGGTCGCTAATTTATCGGTGTGTGTATGTGCGTGCGTGTGTGTGTGTGTGTTTTGGAAAGGCTTAAAGTGTTTATAATCCACAACAGCCTTAATCCAAATCTCTGAATGAAAAATGACTTTCTCTCCTCCCTCTCTATGGCTGTTGGGAAGGAGAGTCCCAATTAGCCTTTTAAAATGATAAACATGGATTAGCTAACACACTGTGCCATTGGAACACAGGAGTGATGGTTTCTGATAGTGGGCCTCTGTACGCCTATGAAGATATTCCGTAAAAAAAAAAAATCTGTTTCCAGCTACAATAGTCATTTACAACATTAACAATGTCTACACTGTATTTCTGATCAATTTGATGTTATTTTAAATGGACAAAAAAAAAGCGCTTTTCTTTCAAAAACAAGGACATTTCTAAGTGCCCCCAAACTTTTGAACGGTAGGGTACAAGTCGGGACATTATTTCTGATAGTATATCATATCATTTCGACAATATCGCAATATTATTTGTGCGTTTTCTCATGCAGCAGACATATAGTGAGCAATGTGCTTGGAACATCAAATCGCTATAAAATCACAGTATCGAATTGCAAGACATATAGAAGAATCGTGAGATTCGCAATAAATATCGTATCGGCACCTAAGTATCGTGGTAATATTGTACGTGAAGTCCCTGGCAATTCCCAGCCCTACAATCCAATATGGCTCTCTTCCTGTCTTCAATGTCTCCTTCTTCATCTGCACAATAGCTTTCTGAGTGACATCAGTGTTTAATATCACTCTAGAATCCTCTCTCTTTCTCTTCCCAATCCTTCCATCTCTCCATCTTTGTTTCAATGTAATATATGTTCTACATCAGTCTGTATCCCTCGGTCAGGACTTTTGTCTTATAACACCTCAGTTCCCCCGCCATCTTTTTCCATCTCTCCATCTTGTATCCATTCAATCTCTCACGCCACTTGCATTCTTTCTTCCACATACCTCATCTTCATTTCCTCAGAGATCTGATATGAAAACAGGAGCACTCCAAACACTCCAAAAAACAGTAAAACAGGACCATCTCAAGCCCAGGGAGACAATCACTCCAGCAGTCTCAACAGATGTGCAGCCCCAGCATAAGTTATGGGTTGAGGATTTTAAGTTGAATTGGCGACAGCAACAGAAGATTCCCTAGTAGTTGTTATCAAATCCTTGACCCCTCTCTGAATTCCCTACCCATCCCTTGATCCATACGACTGAACTCTCAACCATTTTAACCACATTCAAATATTTAAGTTCCAGCATTGAGATCTGTGTGGTTCCGCCCTGATGTGATTCCCATGATATGAGGCGTGTGACCCTTGACTTATAAAGGGAAGGAACCCAGTATGACTTCACACATCATACATGAGTTCCAAGTTTTAGTTAATAGTCTCGGAGAGATAGAGAGAGAGAGACAGAGAGAGACAGAGAGAGAGAGAGAGAGAGAGAGAGAACGAGGGGAGCATCAGAGAGGTAGCAACAGGGGGAGAAAGAGAGAGGCGAGAAGCGATACAGAGAAAGAAAGGTAGTGAGATGCAGAGAGAGAGAGAGAGAGAGAGAGAAAGAGAGGAGGAAATTAGCAGGCCTTGTAATCCCCAGCATATGTTCACCAGCTCTGAGAGGTAGAGTCAATATAAACCATGACATCATTCCAAGCCCTGGTGAGGTCATCATTTTCTGACTCCAAAAAAAATTAAGGGTCTGGGTTCTGGATTCCCAGAGGTCCCCAGTGTGTGTGTGTGTGTGTGTACAGATGTGGAAATGGAATATCCATTGTTATCCAGGAACTCACAAGGCCAGGACCAGAGTAAAGTAATATCCTTCTTCCTGTATCCTCTCCCATCACTGCCCACCCACTCCACAACCGCTCTCTCTCTCACACACACACACACACACACACTCCCGTGTTCTTCCAGGCTTGTCGATGTACTGCAACTAAAGCGGGTAGGTGCTCATCAACAACGAGGCCACCTAGTCTCCTTCCCACAACCACCGTGTCTCCGTCACAGCAGAACAACACACCCATCCAGACGTGGCCATGTCTACAGGCTTCAGACATCGCTCATTAGCTCTAGCCTAGTGGTTAGAGCATTGGACTAGTAACTGGAAGGTTGCAAGTTCAAATCCCCGAGCTGACAAGGTACAAATCTGTTGTTCTGCCCCTGAACAGGCAGTTAACTCACTGTTCCTAGGCCGTCATTGAAAATAAGAATTTGTTCTTAACTGACTTGCCTAGTAAAATAAATGTAAAATATTTATTTTTATTCTCATCACTTACCTCAGGCATTTTGCTAATAACCTTCATTAAGGATAAGTAGCCTACACTAGAATGTGAAGTTTGAAATATAATACATTTGCTAATATATAGGTGATGGTTAATGGGACAATTGATGGTTACAAACTAGAATTAGTAGTTTAAAGAACAATACAACAGAAAACTGTGGTGCACATTCACGTTATGAACTTTACCGCAATATGGATTGTTGTCCATATGGCCCAACTCTAATACAAGATCAGCTCAGACATGATTCGTCTGATAAAGTGTTGAAAAGTGGCCACTGTTGAGAAGCTTGTCGTAGAATTTATAGTTTTAGCTCAATGTCTTGTTTGGCTAGATTACGTGGTGTTATTTGGACTCAGAAAAATGCGGATTGGCCGCCTGCTCGGTCTCTAGGCCAATCGTAAATCAGTCATACGTATCCGGTTTCCATGGCGTTCGCTGCCACAGTGACGGCATCTCTAATGCAATCCTTTCAAACCCTGAAATTGACTCAGATGTTCTCAAATATTTGTTAAACTGGTCCCTTGAAAAGCAATAAAAAGGACCTTGCAGCAGGTTGTTTGGGCCTCCTTTTTGCTCTTCTATTCTTGGCAGTTCTCTCATGGTTTTGGGGCGTAAGTTTTGAATATTGTGCTTGAAGAGAATAGTTACATTATCGCCTCAAGCTGAGAGATTTGCAGTTGCCGTCAATCTAGATGTCCTCTCCCTGATTCTTCAGTTGTATCCAACTGAAATTCCCCACAAAGTGTGGCCACGAGTCAGGGATGTGACACTGTTATAAGATACTCTCTGTCAGGATGGCCAACTACCATGGGTCATAGGATGCATCAAATCAAATTCTATTAGTTACATGCGCCGAACACAACAGGTGTAGGTAGACCTTACAGTGAAATGCTTACTTATCAGCCCCAAACCAACAATGCAGTTTCAAAAAAATACAGATAAGAATAAGAGATAAAAGTAACAAGTAATTAAAGAGCAGCAGTAAAATAACAATAGCGAGACTATATACAGGGGGGTGCCGGTACAGAGTCAACATGCGGAGGAACCCGGTTAGTTGAGGTAGTATGTACATGTAGGTAGAGTTATTAAAGTGACTATGGATAGATGATAACAGAGAGTAGCAGTGGTGTAAAGAGGGGGTGGGGGGCACGGCAAATAGTCTGGGTAGCCATTTGACTAGATGTTCAGGAGTCTTATGGCTTGGGGGTAGAAGCTGTCTAGAAGCCTCTTGGATCTAGACTTGGCGCTCCGGTACTGCTTGCCGTGCGGTAGCAGAGAGAACAGTTCATGAATAGGTTGGCTGGAGTCTGACAAGTTTTAGGACCTTTCTCTGACACTGCCTGGTATAGAGGTCCTGGATGGCAGGAAGCTTGGCCCCAGCATATTGGGCCGTTCGCACTATACTCTGTAGTGCCTTGTGGTCGGAGAGCGAGCAGTTGCCATACCAGGCAGTGAAGCAACCAGTCAGGATGCTCTCGATGGTGCAGCTGTAGAAGCCTTTGAGGATCTAAGGACCCATGCCAAATCATTTCAGTCTCCTGAGGGGGAATAGGTTTTGTCGTGCCCTCTTCACGACTGTATTGGTGTGCTTGGACCATGTTAGTTTGTTGGTGATGTGGACACCAAGGAACTTGAAGCTCTCAACCTTCTCCATTGCAGCCCCATCGATGAAAATGGGGGTGTGCTCGGTCCTCTTTTTCCTGTAGTCCACAATCATCTCCTTTGTCTTGATCACGTTGAGGGAGAGGTTGTTGTCCTGGCACCACACGGCCAGGTCTTTGACCTCCTCCCTATAGGTTGTCTCGTCATTGTCGGTAATCAGGCCTACCACTGTTGTGTCATCTGCAAACTTATAGAATGTGTGACTTCTTGCAACCCACTGTGGGGGCGTGACGTTTAGTAGTTTAATAATGTTTTAAAATGTAAATCATTACAAAAAAGACTCACTGATCCCCATCAACCCACATGTATAGACTCAGGGAGAGACCTACTGACCCCATCAACCCCCATGTATAGACTCAGGGAGTCAGAGAGAAGGGAACATTGTGTTCCTTGATAGTGAAGTATTGTGCTGCTAGTATCTCTCCCTGGTGGCTCTGAATGTCCCTTCAACTTCCTGTCCCTATGTTTCTACTTTAGGGAGTAGGGGAGTGGGTGGGTGTGTGTGTGTGTGTGTGTGTGTGTGTGTGTGTGATATATCAGCTGGCTGGCTGGTCTGTGATTATGTCACTCAACAGCACAGCTACCAGCTGTCCATGTCAGCTGTACTTCATTTTGCAGGCGAGAAAAAACTAATCACACACCACAATATACAGTGTGTGTGTGTGTATGTGTGTGTGTGTGTGTGTGTGTGTGTGTGTGTGTGTGTTTCTTTGTATGTAAAGCTATCAACTCCACAGTGTAAACGGTTTGTTTTGGGGAAGCATTTGGAGAGAAAGGGAGGTGAAGTTACGTCGAGATCCGGACGGCCAAAGCCCCAACTTTCTTCTGCACATTTTCAATAGAGTTTTTAGCAGTTCTACACTAAACTAACCCACATGTATTTGGGCAGCCAGGGCCCTCCATCCGCCCAGAGAGGCTAAAGAGGCTGAGACAACTGGACAGGTGACATGTTTTTGGGCCAGGATAAAAGAACACCTGATATGGATCACATTCCAACTTATAGCTCATATTTGTTCACTGGAAAGTTATGTGGGTATAGGAACATATGAATACAGTGGAAGGTTATGTGGGTCTAGGAACATATGAATACAGTGGAAGGTTATGTGGGTATAGGAACATATGAATACAGTGGAAGGTTATGTGGGTATAGGAACATGTTATGAATACAGTGGAAGGTTATGTGGGTATAGGAACATGTTATGAATACAGTGGAAGGTTATGTGGGTATAGGAACATGTTATGAATACAGTGGAAGGTTATGTGGGTATAGGAACATGTTATGAATACAGTGGAAGGTTATGTAGGTCTAGGAACATGTTATGAATACAGTGGAAGGTTATGTGGGTATAGGAGCATGTTATGAATACAGTGGAAGGTTATGTGGGTCTAGGAACATATGAATACAGTGGAAGGTTATGTGGGTCTAGGAACATATGAATACAGTGGAAGGTTATGTGGGTATAGGAACATGTTATGAATACAGTGGAAGGTTATGTGGGTATAGAAACATGTTATGAATACAGTGGAAGGTTATGTGGGTATAGGAACATGTTATGAATACAGTGGAAGGTTATGTGGGTATAGGAACATGTTATGAATACAGTGGAAGGTTATGTGGGTATAGGAACATGTTATGAATACAGTGGAAGGTTATGTAGGTCTAGGAACATGTTATGAATACAGTGGAAGGTTATGTGGGTATAGGAGCATGTTATGAATACAGTGGAAGGTTATGTGGGTCTAGGAACATATGAATACAGTGGAAGGTTATGTGGGTCTAGGAACATGTTATGAATACAGTGGAAGGTTATGTGGGTATAGGAACATATGAATACAGTGGAAGGTTATGTGGGTATAGGAACATGTTATGAATACAGTGGAAGGTTATGTAGGTCTAGGAACATGTTATGAATACAGTGGAAGGTTATGTGGGTATAGGAACATGTTATGAATACAGTGGAAGGTTATGTGGGTCTAGGAACATGTTATGAATACAGTGGAAGGTTATGTGGGTCTAGGAACATGTTATGAATACAGTGGAAGGTTATGTGGGTATAGGAACATGTGAATACAGTGGAAGGTTATGTGGGTATAGGAACATGTTATGAATACAGTGGAAGGTTATGTAGGTCTAGGAACATGTTATGAATACAGTGGAAGGTTATGTGGGTATAGGAACATGTTATGAATACAGTGGAAGGTTATGTGGGTCTAGGAACATGTTATGAATACAGTGGAAGGTTATGTGGGTCTAGGAACATGTTATGAATACAGTGGAAGGTTATGTGGGTATAGGAACATGTTATGAATACAGTGGAAGGTTATGTGGGTCTAGGAACATATGAATACAGTGGAAGGTTATGTGGGTCTAGGAACATGTTATGAATACAGTGGAAGGTTATGTGGGTATAGGAACATATGAATACAGTGGAAGGTTATGTGGGTATAGGAACATATGAATACAGTGGAAGGTTATGTGGGTATAGGAACATGTTATGAATACAGTGGAAGGTTATGTGGGTCTAGGAACATGTTATGAATACAGTGGAAGGTTATGTGGGTATAGGAACATGTTATGAATACAGTGGAAGGTTATGTGGGTATAGGAACATATGAATACATTCGATTCTTGATGATAAAGCTGTGAGTGTCTATGGTGATGTTTGTTTTGATGCCAGTAAATGGAGTTAGTTTCAAGTCTGATATCCCTGGTGTGTGTGCGCGCGCGTACATTAACTAGCCGATGTCCCCATTGAGACTGGTAAACTAATCCTCTATTTCCCCCTCCATTGATGTCAGACATACTCCTCTGTTGACGTCGTAGACTGATTCACTCACAGGTAGTTCCCTTTTTACAGATGTTTCTGGGAATCTCGGACTGTTCCCATGTCAGAAACTTGAGATGGGAGGAGGAACGGCTTCTCTTTGGCAGAAAGCCCTTCACTGATCTGGGTTTAAATGGTATTTGTTCGCTTTCCAGTACTTTGTCAGGGTTTTGATAGAGGTTGCCTGGAGCACTTGAACCAATGGAAGAGCCCCTCGTTATTTTATTGGGTTACTTTTCTTTTTTTACTTTAGTTTATTTAGTAAATATTTTATTAACTCTTTCTTGAACTGCATTGTTGGTTAAGGGCTTGTCAGTAAGCATTTCACGGTAAGGTCATGTGACAAATACAATTTGATTTGATTAGAAAACCCACCCATTTGACACTCCAGGTCAGACTAAAGCAAATTCTCATAGTATTTGAAAGTATAGAGTACATACTGGTTGGACCCAGGTCTGGTTCTGATGCAGTCAACAGGGGTTTTGCTCTCTCTCCTCTCAGTGAGATGTCAGTTAGATTTACACACGGGAGTGGGTGTGCCTGGCTGGTCTGGACTGGCTGTTTTTGTTACAGTCTCCTGGCAGGGGCGGAAACCAAGGTTAATTTTCCCTCTGACCCCCGGCTACTCCTGAGTGACCTTAACCGCAAGTCAACAGACCGCACCCACCGCAAGTCAACCGACCGCTCCCCGCCTCACAGGTGGAAGTCCAAGAATGAACTCTGTCCAACCCTTTTGAAGACCGTTCTGGTCAAGCCAAGGTCAGCATTGCTTTTCCTCACAGAGCTTTGGTTCAGATCCAACACACGCTTCATATCCACTAGCTGTACATCAGAATCATTACACAGTAACTTCTCACCGCCGTCCTGGTTGGGCTATTAAGGGGACTCTTCTCATACATAGCAGCATTGGCATTGAGCTGATGACCGAGGGACATGTTGATCTCAACTATAAACAGAGTCTGGGGTGTCCTCGACTCACTTTACCTCTCATGACCCCAAACACATATATTTCACCGGGTCGACAAAACCCTGCTTGACAACACCACTGTGATCTCAAAATCCCCAAACTGCCCATTACTAGCTATTGATAAGAGATGTACTATGTAGCCTGAACTGTAACTAAAATGTGAAGTATCTGTTCAGACCTGCCTTTGTCAAGGACAGAGTGCCTGTACTGTACTGGCATAGATGGAAGCAATGTGTCGAGAGATGGTGTTTGGTGACTGCTTACCTCTGCTAGGGGATAAAATAGGCTTAGTTACAGTGCCTCGCACAAGTATTCATCCCCGTTGGCGTTTTTCCTATTTTGTTGCATTACAACCAATTTAAATTTAATTAATTAAATTAATTTAAATGTATTTTTATTTGGATTTCATGTAATGGACATGCACAAAATAGTCAGAATTGGTGAAGTGAAATGAAAAAAATTACTTGTTCTTATATATATATATATATATATATATTTTTTTTTTTTTTTAAACAACGGAAAAGTGGTGCGTGCATATTTATTCACCCCCTTTGCTATGAAGCCCCTAAATAAGATCTGGTGCAACCAATTACCTTCAGAAGTCACATAATTAGTTAAATAAAGTCCACCTGTGTGTAATCTAAGTGTCACATGATCTGTCATATGATCTCAGTATATATACACACACCTGTTCTGAAAGGCCCCAGAGTCTGCAACACCACTAAGAAAGGGGCACCACCAAGCAAGCGGCACCATGAAGAGCTCTCCAAACAGGTCAGGGACAAAGTATAGTGGAGAAGTACAGATCAGGGTTGGGTTATAAACAATTATCCGAATCTTTGAACATCCCACGGAGCGCCATTAAATCCATTATTAAAAAATGGAAAAAATATATGTCACCACAACAAACCTGCCAAGAGAGGGCAGCCCACCAAAACTCACAGACCTGGCAAGGAGGGTATTAATCAGAGAGACAACAAAGAGACCAAAGATAACCCTGAAGGAGCTGTGGAGATTGGAGTTTCTGTTCATCGGAAGAGTGGCCAGAAAAAAGCCATTGCTTAAAGTGTTCACCAAAAGGCATGTGGGAGACTCCGCAAACATATGGAAGAAGGTACTCGGGTCAGATGAGGCTAAAATTGAGCTTCTTGGCCATCAAGATAAACGCTATGTCTGGCGCAAACCCAACACCTCTCATCACCCTGATAACACCATCCAATGTTTTTCATTGGCAGGGACTGGGAAACTGGTCAGAATTGAAGGAATGATGGATGGCGCTAAATATAGGAAAATTCTTGAGGGAAACCTGTTTCAGGCTTCCAGAGATTTGAGACTGGGACGGAGGTTCACCTTCCAGCAGGACAATGATCCTAAGCATACAGCTACCCTCAAGTGGTTTATGGGGAAACATTTAAATGTCTTGGAATGGCCTAGTCAAAGTCCAGACCTCAATCCAATTGAGAATCTGTGGTATGACTTAAAGATTGCTGTACACCAGTGGAACCCATCCAACTTGATGGAGCTGGAGCAGATTTGCCTTGAAGAATGGGTCAAAAATTCCAGTGGCTAGATGTGCCAAGCTTATAGATACATACCGCAAGAGACTTGCAGCTGTAATTGCTGCAAAAGGTGGCTCTACAAAGTATTGACTTGGGGGGTGAATAGTAATGCACGACGCTCAAGTTCTGTTTTTTCTTTTTTTTCTTGCTCGTTTCATTAGAACAAATATTTTGAATCTTCAAAGTGGTAGGCATGTTGTGTAAATCAAATGATACAACCCCCCCCCAAATCATTTTTAATTCCAGGTTGTAAGGCAACAAATTAGGAAAAATGCCAAAGGGGGTGAATACTTTCGCAAGCCACTGTATATTCTATTCTGGTATACTCCTTCACTTTCACTCAAGTGGTGAGTGCAGGGTTGAGGGAAAGGGTGGGCATCGATCGGTGTATGTCTGTGTACACGTGTGTGTGTGTGTGTGTGTGTGTGTGTGTGTGTGTGTGTGTGTGTGTGTGTGTGTGTGTGTGTGTGTGCTCAACCCTGAGGACTGTCATGAAGTGCAGGTGTCTCAGAGAAACAAACCAATCAAACTCAGCCATTTCAGACGAGACATAAAGGTACTTGACAAGAACACCTGATTCTTCTTGACAGCCTGTCTGTTATGGGGTCTCAGACTTGATAGGCTTGTCAAAAGATCACAGTCGCACTGACAATCAAATGATTTCTGTCCTCTTGGACCATGAACAAAATCTATATATGCCTCACAATGTTGTCTCGTCTCGGATATGGAGTGCTACCTAACCTCTTAATAAGGATATAATTACATTAATAAATCATTCAACAGAGCAACTCTCCAGTTATCTACCTCATTACTACCACCAAAACAAGTGACCATGCCTCTAGAATCAGTTGAAATAACTTCCCATCATAATAACCCCAAATAATACATTTTGACACTTCAAAGTAGTGCATTCGGCTATTTCAGCCACACCCGTCGCTGACAGGTGTATAAAATTGAGCACACGGCCATGCAATCTCCATAGACAAACACTGGGAGTGGAATGGCCTTACTGAAGATCTCAGTGACTTTCAACGTGGCACCGTCATAGGATGCCACCTTTCCAACAAGTCACTTCATCAAATTTCTGACCTGCTAGAGCTGCCCGGGTCAACTGTAAGTGCTATTATTGTCATATGGAAACGTCTAGGAGCAACAACGGCTCAGCCGCAAAGTAGTGGGCCACACAAGCTCACAAAACGGGACCACAGAGTGCTGAAGCACGTAAGAATTGTCTGTCCTCAGTTGCAACACTCACTACCGAGTCCCAAACAGCCTCTGGAAGCAACGTCAGCACAATAACTGTTTCTTTGGGTTTCCATGGCCCGAGCAGCCACACACAAGCCTAAGATCACCATGCACAATCACAAGCGTCGGCTGGAGTGGTGTAAAGCTCGCCGCCATTGGACTCTGTGTGTGTGTCTTAGGAAGGGATTGAAGTGAGTGTATTGGGACAGACTGTTGGTACTTTGACCTTTTAAACCGATTTAACTTTAGTGCATAACTCTGCCATGCAGGTCAGATAGATGTGTGGTGTTAACAATCTGGTATAGATGTTTACACACACTCCAAAGCTACCCGCAAGGCCACACCCACACCCACACACATTAAGCACGTTGACACTTGAGGATGGGCGGCACCTCTGTTGTAAAACAGACCCATCAACCTCATTCCCAGGTCTATTCTTCACTGTGTTTGTGAAGGTAATTGCTCTTTGGGGGGGAATACAAAGCATTCCTCTATATGAGCTTCTTATACTTTGGACAACATCCCAACAACAACAGACACAAGTCAGTCATCCTCAATACCCCAGAAGAAAGTAATCTTACAGGCACATACACACCACTGACTGATTTCACATCTCAAAACTGTTACTAGGAAACTCTCTTTCATCTGATTCATTGAACTGCACAGATCAAAGCTTTCCAACCATCCCTACACTATCTGGCTTAGCAACTGTATTATTGGAAAAATTCATGAAAACAAAAATGAGATTTTTGGTCTTAATTTAAGGTTAAGGTTAGGCATAATGTTAGCAGTGTGGTTAAGGTTAGGTTTAATGTTAGATTTAAAATAATATTTTAAGAAAATCAATTGTAGAAATAGGCAGGGTTTAGATATCATTATGACTGTGGCTGTGGTAACTAGTGACGGCCCTAAACTATCTGCAGTGAGCTGTGAACACTCCTGTTGCCACACACTAGTGGTATAGCTGCTGTTATCGCCTGTCTGACTGAGAATACACACACAGAAACCAGAGAGGAATACACACACAGAATGTACAAGTATAGTACAGTACTGCTGACCTGTGACAGACACACAATGTATAAGTATAGTACAGTACTGCTGACCTGAGACACACACACACACACACAATGTATAAGTATAGTACAGTACTACTGACCTGAGACACACAGACACACACAATGTATAAGTATAGTACAGTACTACTGACCTGAGACACACACACACACCCACAGAATGTATAAGTATAGTACAGTACTACTGACCTGAGACACACACAATGTATAAGTATAGTACTGTACTACTGACCTGAGACACACACACACACACAGAATGTATAAGTATAGTACAGTACTACTGACCTGAGACACACACAATGTATAAGTATAGTACAGTACTACTGACCTGAGACACACACAATGAATAAGTATAGTACAGTACTACTGACCTGAGACACACACACACACACACAGAATGTATAAGTATAGTACAGTACTACTGACCTGAGACACACACAATGTATAAGTATAGTACAGTACTACTGACCTGAGACACACACAATGTATAAGTATAGTACTGTACTACTGACCTGAGACACACACAATGTATAAGTATAGTACAGTACTACTGACCTGAGACACACACAATGTATAAGTATAGTACAGTACTACTGACCTGAGACACACACAATGAATAAGTATAGTACAGTACTACTGACCTGAGACACACACACACACACACAATGTATAAGTATAGTCCAGTACTACTGACCTGAGACACACACACACAGAATGTATAAGTATAGTACAGTACTACTGACCTGAGACAGACAGATGGAAAGATTAGCAACAAATCCTTTCCTTCCTTCCCTTTAGAGTGAATGAGTCAGGATCCCCCTGCAGTCCACTATTACTCTACTCCTTCCTCTCCCTCTCTCCCCAACTCACGCCTCTCCCTCTCCCTCTCTCCCCAACTCACGCCTCTCCCATTGTGACAGTGAGTGTGCAGTGCGCAGAAGAGAGGAACTGTTGCTGCATTGATTGGCTGCACTCGTTGATTCTCCCGTTTCCTCTCCTTTTCTTTCTAACCAGGCCCTTCCCTTATCTTATTCCAGAGGGGAAAACAATAGAACACAACTTAGGCTCTCTGTTCAGGGCTACGAGGGAATGCAGCTTGCAGGGAGAAGGAAGGCTTTTGAATGGAGGGGGGAGAGGGGGATTTGAATTCTCTCAAGGCAAGAGCACACAGGGTTCTCTCTCTCTCTCTCTCCTTTTTCAAATGTCTTCTTATAGTCTTATTATTGTGGTAGAAAGGGAGAGGGCATTATTTTTTCACTTTAAAAAAGTTTGCTCCCCTTTCACTTGTTGGACTCTCCCTCCCTCCCTCTCTCCCTCTCTCCCGTATTCATCTCTCCCTCTGGGTTGGCAGGTTTGAACAATGAAGCAGTGGCCGAGCACAAAAGACACACAGCTGCTTTCAACAGCGCGGACAATCGAGGACCCCTCCCTTACCCCGTCCCTCTAACCCTCCCCGAAACCCCCGTCCCTCCCCTTATTAACATTCACGACTCTCCTTGACTGAGGTTCAAGTAGCTCGAGTAGCATTCTCATGAGCGAAGGAAAGAACGTTCCAGTGAAGGACCCATAACACTAAAGCAGTTGAAGTAGTGTTCTGCATCTGAAACGGCACCCAATTCCCTGTAAAGTGCTATGGGCTCTGGTCAAAAGTAGTGCACTCTATAGGGAACAGGGTGCCATTTGGGACACTGGCAGGCCGAGCATGAGTAAGCCATGGACCCTCAGGAATTAGCTTGCAAACACGTCTCCCTCGAGGATGAAGGTGTTTACATATAGTCAACGCTTCGTCATTTAACAGAAGAAATGCTATTAGCCATGTTAATTGACTGTACAATAGTTGAGGGACAGTATGTCAGTGAATAGAACAGACAAAAGGGGAGAGAAGAGTCCAGACAAATTGAGCTTGTCTACACAATTACAAGACACTTTGCCCAAAAATCACAAGTGGATTGACGCAGAGTGAAATGATGAGTGAGTTGTGGTTAGTTGATATGTGGTTAGTGTTGTCAAACAGCTGTAGTCTGGTCCATTTGTTAACCGCTGCAGGACAAAGGGAGGCGATGGGAACGACATGACATCATCATGAGAATGGCAGACGAGCTGATAGACGATCATACTACTTTCAAAACGTATTCCTACCATGACGAGCCCATTAAACTCTCATTATCTAGGCCGACTGATCAGAGGACTACTACAACACATGCACTAAAGTGTAATTCAGAGTCCACAGACGCAGAGCCACTGTCCTATGCGGCTCCGAGACAACAGTCCGCGGGGGACGCACAGCTCAAACACGCACCACCCCCCCAAAACTCCCACACAATCATTTGAATGTGTTGACAGCTGGAGAAATTGCTTGAGCAGCGCTGAGAATTCAATAAGTATGAAAGCCAACGACTGAATATTCTAGAACAGTGCTGTGTGGATGCGTGCACCTTTTGGACTCCGATAAGCCCTTAAAAACGGCAATCAGCAGTAGAAACAATAACAAAGCAAATTCCCAGCCCCCATTTCTGTAAAAAGCTGAGGGATGATGCTGGAGAAATGTAACCCTTCTCAAATTCATAGACAGAGCTATGGATGCAAGGACTGACCATCCATGATATCAACATCATAGTTTGGAGTAAAGCAAGCTTATATTTTGGGTTCTGATGGTATGTTTCTAAACACTTCTACGTTGATGTGGATGCTACCATGTTTACGTATAGTCCCCAAAGACATGTCAACCTCTCGCCATTACAATAATTTTCCCAATACTTCTGGAGCTCACTATCATACATCTTTAAGTCCCCAAAAAATGGATGTAGCAACTGCTTAATGGCCCTGTAAGGCCTACATCAAATAACAACACACATCAGAGTGACAGCCTCCTTACTGTCTCCACGCTAACTTGTATTTATGAGGCCCGGTCGCACACGCTGCAGTTCCCAGAAGCCTCCTGTAGATTTCCCAGAAGGCCATTCAAAGGGAATTGAAAAGGAAACAGCTTGACATTTAAACCTTCATACAATGTCCACATAGCATTGAGACAGATAGTTACGTACGTCTGTAGCCTATTAGTGCACTGTGAGAGACGACGATTGTAGTGTATACTGCTTGTGTGTTAAAAGGGACACTCTGCGATGTCTCTGCCTGTTCAATGGTCATTTCAATTAATGATATACTCATTGATTCTTTCTTAAATAGAATATCCTGAAAGAATGACTTATACATGCCTCGTGAGCTTAGTAGACCAACAACTGTCTTAGCCCATCCTGACCCAAAATATAAGGTGGTTGTTTTACGTTGGGGTGAAACACAGTCTCAGGACTGTGGCTTTAAGATGATCCACAGTAAATCACAGTGAATAAACAATCTTCCTCTTCTGTGGTCTCAAATGTTTTCAATCGCTTCCAGCATCCATCCTTCCGTCCGTCGCTTTGGGAGATGAAAGCTTTAGTACAGTGCTGACTGAGGTAGAGAAAAAACAGCAGACAATAATTATAGGAAGTAAAACATAAACGTTGTGTCCACTTTTCCTAGTGTCCACTTTTCCACTAACCGTCCAATGCCAAGTGTCCTGATGAACAAGCTAAGCAGTACTTATCGGATGAGTTTAAATCAATTCCATATCAATTATTCAAGCTAAGGGAGGAAAGGAAAACACACACACACCCCGCCAAGCCAACTGTCAATCAGTGGTATAGGGATTCCCTCCATCCTGTAACTTGTGGTCTGAGTTGCTTAGTGTTTGTCAAACAATGCCAGGACTAGAGAATCAATCTTCCATAGGCCAAAACACACTGGTCATTTTCATGAAAACTTTGTGCTGGGAACTACTGAAAGTTGCTTTAGAAAAGGGAGACCTAATGCAATGAAAATGTTAGCCTGATACCAGATCTATCTATATGAAACCGTTAGCCTGATACCGGATCTATTTGTGTATTTGACCACAAACATGAGAGTAAATCTTCCACTCTGGAGCGGTATTGAGGTCTCCTTAGTGCAGTCTATCCCGAAGCTCTCCGTTAAAACGAGACTCAGCCACATTCCAACGGTTGGCCTCGCCTCAGCCATCCCCTTAACCAGACACCGCATACCTGCCCAAAATAACTTAGCGTCGCTTCTCGCCCACTACACCCCTTTGCTTGGTGTTTTGGTCTAACATTAGTACATTTGAGTGGAGGAGATGGTCAGGCCTCCCTCCATTCTCTGGGTTACAGACCCTCCCAGAGTCTTCATACCGCTGGACTGGTTCCACATGTCATGTTACAGCCTGAATCAAAAACGATTACAATAGCTTCATTTTCTCACCCATCTACACACAATACCCCAGAATGACAAAATGGAAGAATTTATTGAAAATGAAATACAGAAATCTCATTTACATAAGTATTTACACCCATGAGTCAATCATTTGTAGAAGCATCTTTAGCAGTGAATACAGCTTTCCACACCTGGATTGTGCAACATTTGCCAATTATTTTTTTCAAAATTCTAAAAGCTCTGTCATATTGGTTGCTGATCATTGCTAGACAACCATTTTCAGGTTTTTCATGTAGATTTAAGTCAAAACTGTAACTTCGACACTCAGGAACATTCAATCTTTTTGGTAAGCAACTCCAGTCTAGAGTTGGTCTTGTGTTTTAGGTTATTGTCCTGCTGAATTTATCTCCCAGTGCCTGGTGGAAAGCAGACTGAACCAGGTTTTCCTCTAGGAATTTGCCTGTTCTTAGCTCCATTACATTTCTTTTTATCCTGATAAACTCCCCAGTCCTTAACATTTACAAGCATACCCATAACATGATGCAGCCACCACTATGCTTGAAAATATGAGGAGTGGTACTCAGTAATGTGTTGCATTGGATTTGTCCCAAACTTAACACTTTATTGAGGACAAAAAGGGAATTGCTTTGCCTAATATTTTGCACTATTACTTTAGTGCCTTGTTGCTAACAGGATGCATGTTTTGAAATATTTGTTTCTGTACAGGCTTCCTTATTTTCACTCTGTCAAGTAGGTTAGTATTGTGGAGTAACAACAATGTTGTTGATCCATCCTCAGAGTTGAATCTGATAGGAAAAAACTAACTGTTTTAAAGTCACCATTGGCCTCATGGTGAAATCCCTGAACGGTTTCCTTCCTCTCCGGCTACTGAGTTAGAAAGAATGCCTGTATCTTTGTAGTGACTGGGTGTTTTGATACACCATCCAAAGTGGAATTAATAACTTCACCATGCTCCATGACATTCAATGTCTCCTTTTTTCATTTTCACTCATCTACCATTAGGTGCCCTTCTCGCGAGGCATTGGAAATCCTCCCTGGACTTTGTTTTTGAATTGGTGTTTGAAATTGACTGCTCGACTGAGGGACCATACATATGATTTTATCTGTGGGGTACAGAGATGAGGTAGTCATAAAAAAAAAAGATGTTAAACACTTTTATTGCACAGACAGTGAGTCCATGCAACTTATTATGTGACTTGTTAAGCACATTTTTACTCTTGAACTTATTTAGGTATGCCATAACAAAAGGGTTGAATACTTATTGACTCAAGACATTTCAGATTCTCATTTTTTTTTTTTTTTTTAAATGTCAAAAAACACAATTCCACTTTGACATGATGGGGTACTGTGTGTAGGCCAATGACAAAACAATCTCAATTTAATCACATTTTAAATTCAGGTTGTAACACAACTAAATGTGGAAATAGTCAAGGGGTGTGACTACCTTCTGACTGTATACAGGGATGTTGAGGGAGTGATTCATGTATGACCATCATGGAGGACAGAGAACCAGTTCTTCTCTAGTATAGACTGTCCCGCTGGTTGTACTGTACGTAATAAGCATCTGAGGAATTATAGTGTGTCAGGAACACACACACACACACACACACACACACACACACACACAAAAGGGTTTCAACCTCAATGTTTGAGCAGTGCAAACATGTACACAATGCACTGCTTTTAATAGCAACAACATTGTCAGTCGCCACCCATTCATACAGTAAATCTAGCATCATATCCATTTCCTTCAACACACAACTGTACACAGTTCCCATGGATATCTAGTACTGTGTTCAGAACTCCCTCCATCAGATCCCGGGTTCAACATGATGATTTCTTCATCATTATACAGAACAACATTATAGATTTCCCATCCATGTCCAGTGCTGTATCGCTTCACCCCTAGGTCCAGGGTTTTTTCTGCATATAAAAGTGTTGGGCGGGTCGCCTATGTCCAATCAGTAAACAAAACAAAAAAAAGTAGATCCGTTTTGGGTTCCATGTAGAACCCTTTCCACAAAGTGTACTAAATGGAACCCAAAATGGTTCTACATTGAACCAAAAAGGGTTCTCCTATGGGGACAGCTGAAGAACCCTTTTGGAATCCTTTTCTCTAAGAGTGTAGATCCAACCATATAGAAGAGACATAGATTAAGAGGGGGATGTGGAGCGGCATTTGACTCTCTGGATGCTTCCCGTTACAGTGAGGAAGCGTACTCACATAGCTTATAAACTATGAACAAGTGTCTCCAAGCCGTTTCAGTGAGGAAGCGTACTCGCATAGCTTATAAACTATGAACAAGTGTCTCCAAGCCGTTTCAGTGAGGAAGCGTACTCGCATAGCTTATGAACGATGAACAAGTGTCTCCAAGCCGTTTCAGTGAGGAAGCGTACTCGCATAGCTTATAAACGATGAACAAGTGACTCCAAGCCGTTTCAGTGAGGAAGCGTACTCGCATAGCTTATAAACGATGAACAAGTGTCTCCAAGCCGTTTCAGTGAGGAAGCGTACTCGCATAGCTTATAAACGATGAACAAGTGACTCCAAGCCGTTTCAGTGAGGAAGCGTACTCGCATAGCTTATAAACGATGAACAAGTGACTCCAAGCCGTTTCAGTGAGGAAGCGTACTCGCATAGCTTATAAACGATGAACAAGTGACTCCAAGCCGTTTCAGTGAGGAAGCGTACTCGCATAGCTTATAAACGATGAACAAGTGACTCCAAGCCATTTCAGTGAGGAAGCGTACTCACATAGCTTATAAACGATGAACAAGTGACTCCAAGCCGTTTCAGTGAGGAAGCGTACTCACATAGCTTATAAACGATGAACAAGTGTCTCCAAGCCGTTTCAGTGAGGAAGCGTACTCACATAGCTTATAAACGATGAACAAGTGTCTCCAAGCCGTTTCAGTGAGGAAGCGTACTCGCATAGCTTATAAACGATGAACAAGTGACTCCAAGCCAACAACCACAGAGTATTGTTGGAGCATCTTAGGGCTGACCACATTTAGTCGACAGGCTGTTGGTCGAACAAGATTTTTTGGGTCAAGCAGTCGCAAATATATATATGTTCTATGGCACACGAGACACCTGTCTGATTCACGCCTGTGTAAGTAGACTAATCCATTGTGGAGGCTGAGGGGGATGACATCAGTATCACCAGTAGTATATTTTACTGTTCATTCCCATCATTTGTAATCTACAATGTTTGTTTGGTTACAGTCATTTCTGTGAAAACCTACAGGAGGGTATCTCTCCAGGAACAGGGTTGGAGTGGAAACCTACAGGAGGGTATCTCTCCAGGAACAGGGTTGGAGTGAAAACCTACAGGAGGGTATCTCTCCAGGAACAGGGTTGGAGTGAAAACCTACAGGAGGGTATCTCTCCAGGAACAGGGTTGGAGTGAAAACCTACAGGAGGGTATCTCTCCAGGAACAGGGTTGGAGTGAAAACCTACAGGAGGGTATCTCTCCAGGAACAGGGTTGGAGTGAAAACCTACAGGAGGGTATCTCTCCAGGAACAGGGTTGGAGTGAAAACCTACAGGAGGGTATCTCTCCAGGAACAGGGTTGGAGTGAAAACCTACAGGAGGCTATCTCTCCAGGAACAGGGTTGGAGTGAAAACCTACAGGAGGCTATCTCTCCAGGAACAGAGCCCTGCTTTAAACACTATTGTGCTGACCTGACCTGTCCTCCGCTGGCTCTGAGCATTTATTTTCATATGATCCTTTCCAGCACAGCTAAAGAAACGATGGTGGATGTGTAACCAGGCGAGCAGAGTACAGCTCGGCTCAGTCATGTGAAAAGGGTCTGTGAACTTAATATGACCAAAAAAAAGGACTTCAGGCATTAGACTAGATTAGTCATTCATGCTTCTCTTTGTTTCCGTCTGGTGTAACATTAGAGGTCCAGTCATGTCCAGGGGCCATCCCTGACCCTAGTTATGGGTGTCCAGGGGCCATCCCTGACCCTAGTTATGGATGTCCAGGGGCTATCCCTGACCCTAGTTATGGGTGTCCAGGGGCTATCCCTGACCCTAGTTATGGATGTCCAGGGGCCATCCCTGACCCTAGTTATGGATGTCCAGGGGCCATCCCTGACCCTAGTTATGGATGTCCAGGGGCTATCCCTGACCCTAGTTATGGATGTCCAGGGGCTATCCCTGACCCTAGTTATGGATGTCCAGGGGCTATCCCTGACCCTAGTTATGGATGTCCAGGGGCTATCCCTGACCCTAGTTATGGATGTCCAGGGGCTATCCCTGACCCTAGTTATGGATGTCCAGGGGCCATCCCTGACCCTAGTTATGGGTGTCCAGGGGCTATCCCTGACCCTAGTTATGGATGTCCAGGGGCTATCCCTGACCCTAGTTATGGGTGTCCAGGGGCTATCCCTGACCCTAGTTATGGATGTCCAGGGGCTATCCCTGACCCTAGTTATGGATGTCCAGGGGCTATCCCTGACCCTAGTTATGGGTGTCCAGGGGCTATCCCTGACCCTAGTTATGGATGTCCAGGGGCTATCCCTGACCCTAGTTATGGGTGTCCAGGGGCTATCCCTGACCCTAGTTATGGATGTCCAGGGGCTATCCCTGACCCTAGTTATGGATGTCCAGGGGCTATCCCTGACCCTAGTTATGGGTGTCCAGGGGCTATCCCTGACCCTAGTTATGGATGTCCAGGGGCTATCCCTGACCCTAGTTATGGGTGTCCAGGGGCTATCCCTGACCCTAGTTATGGATGTCCAGGGGCTATCCCTGACCCTAGTTATGGATGTTGGGGGCTTCTGTGACCGTTGGCACGTTCCTTGACTGTAATACTGTGTGACAGAGGTGGATGGGATCCTACTGCTAATGAGAATGTGTCTGTGGCGAGTCAAGAAGCAACCCTATACAGCATCCTCAGTGAATATAGTGACAGGACTCTGCCTTCAAATCAAGTCAAATCAACCTTGGTGTGTGTGAGAGGTCATAATATGTGGATGTATCCGATAGAGATCATTCAATTTATTAATACCAGAATAGATCATTCAATTGAATTCGTTATGGTCGATATTTGGTTCCATTACACCTAAACAACATACAATAAAAAAACATTGACACGATCGGCCACTCCACAGGCAAACTACAATATATTATATACACTGCTCAAAAAAATAAAGGGAACACTAAAATAACACATCCTAGATCTGAATGAATGAAATATTCTTATTAAATACTTTTTTCTTTACATAGTTGAATGTGCTGACAACAAAATCACACAAAATGTATCAATGGAAATCAAATTTATCAACCCATGGAGGTCTGGATTTGGAGTCGCACTCAAAATTAAAGTGGAAAACCACACTACAGGCTGATCCAACTTTGATGTAATGACCTTAAAACAAGTCAAAATGAGGCTCAGTAGTGTGTGTGGCCTCCACGTGCCTGTATGACCTCCCTACAACACCTGGGCATGCTCCTGATGAGGTGGCGGATGGTCTCCTGAGGGATCTCCTCCCAGACCTGGACTAAAGCATCCGCCAACTCCTGGACAGTCTGTGGTGCAACGTGGCGTTGGTGGATGGAGCGAGACATGATGTCCCAGATGTGCTCAATTGGATTCAGGTCTGGGGAACGGGCGGGCCAGTCCATAGCATCAATGCCTTCCTCTTGCAGGAACTGCTGACACACTCCAGCCACATGAGGTCTAGCATTGTCTTGCATTAGGAGGAACCCAGGGCCAACCGCACCAGCATATGGTCTCACAAGGGATCTCATCTCGGTACCTAATGGCAGTCAGGCTACCTCTGGCGAGCACATGGAGGGCTGTGCGGCCCCCCAAAGAAATGCCACCCCACACCATGACTGACCCACCACCAAACCGGTCATGCTGGAGGATGTTGCAGGCAGCAGAACGTTCTCCACGGCGTCTCCAGACTGTCACGTCTGTCACATGTGCTCAGTGTGAACCTGCTTTCATCTGTGAAGAGCACAGGGCGCCAGTGGCGAATTTGCCAATCTTTGTGTTCTCTGGCAAATGAAAAACGTCCTGCACGGTGTTGGGCTGTAAGCACAACCCCCACTTCTGATTTCACAGAAGTGTGATTGACTTGGAGTTACATTGTGTTGTTTAAGTGTACCCTTTATTTTTTTGAGCAGTGTATTATTATATTATTAAAAACACATAGGTCACTAGCCATCATCATCATAGAGAAAACATAGACTACCACATCAAGCTGCTGACATAGAAAATACCGTCTTCATTTTCACACTGACACATTGAAAGCATCTAGCTAATAACATCTCAGTTATGATCCAGCAGTGAGAGATCGCGTTGAGACGGCCCATGTGGATTAACGGCAAAGCCGCCATTGGAGACACAGCATCCTAAATGGCACCATATCCCCTATATAGTGCACTACTTTTGACCAGGGCACATAGGCATTATGTATTGAATAGGGTGCTGTTTAGGATGCAAACACTGAGGGATCCAGGCACACGGACCACCAGACTCCCAAACTCCATTAGTTATATACTCACATTCTCTGACTTCAACAACACGCTGTTGCAACATATTTCCACACAGACTGCCAGATTTTCTGAGGATATTAGATAGTGTTTTTTCGTTTTTTCCATGACATTTGGAATTATTTAGTTTGCACATCTGAGTACATTAAATGTAAAAACACAATGATGGAATATTTTTTTTATCTTGTTACGATTTGCTATTAATAAAAATAATAATTATGTGTGATTGTTTGCTGTGGTCCTATCGGTGACTGGTACATAGATTGCTATGATACCTGTTAGCAAATGGAATTAGTCAGTTAATAACAACACGTTTCCTCTAAACCAACCATTGTACAGTTTGCAGATGGGACATACCTGAGTATTTGGCACAGTATATTGTTCAATATATTACTGTGTTTAAAAAAAAATATATACAATTACTAAGGCCTTTACATGAAACTACCCCGTAACTTTCAATCTTGTCTTTTTTGCTTACTGCAGTTGGTATTCCCAGTCTCCCATCCCAGTACTAACCAGGCCCGACCCTGAACAGGCACGTTAAGGGTGGTATGGCCACAACCTTATTTTTTAAACCCTTTTCTCCCTGAATTTGGTCCGTTGGCTCATCTCTATTACTCAATGGGCTTTTGAGCGGCGAAGGTCGAGTCCTGCGTCCTCTGAAACATGACCCGCCTGGCTGTATAGTTCTTGTCACACTGCTCTCTTAACCCGGATGTCAGCCGCACCAATATGTCGGAAAAAACACAGTTCGACTGACGACCGGAGTCAGCTTGCAGGCGCCCAGCCCAGTCAATGGGAGTCGCTAGAGCACGATGAGCCAAGGAAACCACACTGGCCAAACCCTCCCCTACCCCAGACGGCGCTGGGCCAATTGTGCACTGTCCTATGGGGCTCCTGGTCATGGCCGGTTGTGGCACAGGATCGAACCCAAGGCTATAGCGGCGCATCTACACTACTGAGCCTCGTGGTTAGAGCGTTGGGCCAGTAACCGAAAGGTTGCTGGATCGAATCCCTGAGCTGACAAGGTAAAAATTTGTCTTTCTGCCCCTGAACAAGGCAGTTACCATACTGTTCCCCGGTATGCCGTCATTGTAAATAAGAATTTGTTCTTAACTGGCTTGTCTAGTTAAATAATGGTTCAAAAATAAGCACAAAAATCTGCACGTGGGTTGTCGTCTTAACCCCACCCTGGCTTAGTTTCTCATATGCAAGGAGGATTTAGAGACAATGAGGGATTGTTCTACTCCTAAACTGTCTCTAGTAAAGCACATTCTTGTCTATGTAATGCAGTCTAACTCATTTGTCAGCTCAAGCCATCTCTGGTGACCATACGCCCAGATTAGCTGCAGGGAACTGGAGTGGAGCCCATGAAAATACAGACTTGTTAACCATTAATATCAAATAAACCAGGTAAATACGGAATTTTCTATCACAACTTACAGGAGCAATTAGGGTTAAGTGCCTTGCTCAAGGGCTCGTGGGCAGATTTGTCACCTAGTCGGCTCAGAGATTCAAACGAGCGACCTTTCGGTTTTTGACCCAACGCTCTTAACCGCTACTTACCTGTCACTTGTGGCCCTTTAAAATCTTTACCCCTCAAATCTTCTCCACTCCTCCCAGTTGTAAAACCCAGAGGAGCTTCTCCACTCCTCCCAGTTGTAAAACCCAGAGGAGCTTCTCCACTCCTCCCAGTTGTAAAACCCAGAGGAGCTTCTCCACTCCTCCCAGTTGTAAAACCCAGAGGAGCTTTTCCACTCCTCTCCGTCAGTAAGTGACAGTAGATCATATCTTAGCCTAGGATGATCAGCTAACGGATGATGTACTTACTCAACATGAATGCACCCAAAACTCCCTCTCCTATCCTACACATGAATTTACTACAGTGTAATAGAAAGTTAATACCCATCTTTAGTCAATGTCCTGTACACTGACTATAACATTCCTGTAGTAATATTCTACCATACAACAACCTTATATCACCTAGTCTAGCATTCCTTCTCATTCTATTCTGCCTGTGGCAGTTGACCTTTCCTGACTCCCTCACCTCCTCTACCTTTCATTATATTTCAACTCTTTCTCCCTTCTTCAACTCTCTCTCCTCCCATCTTCCTCCTCTCCTCTTATTCAACTCCCTCCTACATGATCTCCTCTTTGACTCTCTTCCTCCTCTTCTCCAATCATTTCTCTTCTCTCTCTCCTTGAGGAGTTCTTGCTGAAACAGCCCATTGAGTTGAATGGAGCAGTGGACTGGCCTGACACTGCTTGAGGAGAGAGTTTGCGCTCCAAGTTTCCCAGCCTCCCTGAGGACAATGCTGTCGTTTGTGGCCACTCGGCTCAGCGCTACAAAGACCACACAGACTACCAGCCAGAGCTGGAGGGGATGTGTGTGTGAAGAGAGAGACAGAGTATGCATACATTGTTGCATGTGTGTGTGCGTCCGTGTGTGTGAGACTCAGGGTTGACTGCTAACACTAGTCTGGTTGACTGAGATCTCACATCAGCCAGCTGTAGAGAGGCCCCAGGAGATACAGTGTGATAGAAGCATGATAGGAGACAGAACAGAGCTGGCGGGCCAAAACTGAAAACACAACACACTGACCGCACCCATCTCCCTCCCAAAATGATGCACACACACACACACGATGTACTAAATAACCTTGAAAAGTCACTGACAGCCACGTCATGGCCACTTCAACATCATCAATACACTGCAACAAAAAAACGTCCTTAAACTTTCCTTAATTGAAACCACTACAAACAAATCATACCCTGCTGTAAACACACTGCCAATCAATACAGCCACACACAGCCAATCCACTGCCACGGTCCGGTGAGTCTGGTCCAATAGCGATGAGTCACTGTGTGTCCCCATGGAGACCAGCACAGCTGGTATGTGTCAGGGAAACACCCCTACTGATTAATCTGGAGCGGCCCAGTGCCGTTTCCCCCCGGCCCCGTGTGTGTGTGTGTGTGTGTGTGTGTGTGAAGCCCAGCCTGTCAGCTCTCAGGCCAGTGTTTAGCAGATAAACTGACTCTACTGTGTTTTCAGCATTCTATGGCTCTGAGGTCACTACTAGAGATAGAGTGAGAGAATGGCAATCTGCAGACGCCCTAACATACAACAACCCCCCCCCCCCCCCAACACTCACTTTCAAAAACCTGATATCACTTACATACCTTTCAAATCACCACAATTTCAACCCGTCACTTCTGCTAAGCCTCAAGATCCATATGGACTACCACCCGTCCACTGGGTTTCTACAACTCTCTGTCTCACTCACACACAGTCACTTTGGCCAAGCCTCAAGATCCATATGGACTACCACCCGTCCACTGGGTTTCTACAACTCCCTGTCTCACTCACACACAGACACACAGTCACTTTGGCCAAGCCACATCTAGAATCTCCCTCCACATGCTTTTTACATTTTCTACAAATGAAAACCTCCTGGACGTACAGATTTTTACCAGGCTCTTAAATTCAACTCCAACCAAGACACATGTGAGGGAGACGTTCTATCAGTGGAGAGAGGTTGTGTGGGCAGAGAGCCAGACTGCATATCTGTCCTTTAGAGGAATCGACACCGGTAGAGAGGATCCAGGCTGCTAGCATCTGTCCATTAGTTTGCTCCAGAGAGAGAGGGAGAGAGAGAGAGAGACTGTTTGCTCTACTCCACAGAGAGAGAGATAAGATGATTAGAGCAGAGAACAGAGGAGGAGAGGATGCCAAGCAACAGCAGCACTACCAATAAAACAGCAGCACTACCAACTACCAACACCACAGCAGCACTACCAACTACCAACACCACAGCAGCACTACCAACTACCAACACCACAGCAGCACTACCAACTACCAACACCACAGCAGCACTACCAACTACCAACACCACAGCAGCACTACCAACTACCAACACCACAGCAGCACTACCAACTACCAACACCACATGCAGTGCCTTTTCAAAGTATTCACATCCTTTGACTTCATTTTAAATGAATTAATTAAGATTTATTTGTCTCTGGCCTAAAAAAAACCTTCATGTCAAAGTAGAATTGTGTTGATCAAAACTTTTATAAATGAATTACAAAATGAAAAAGCTGAAATGTCTCGATTCAACCCCTTTGTTATGACAAGCCTAAATAAGTTCAGGAGTAAAATGTTTTAAAACAAACCTTTGTTATGACAAGCCTAAATAAGTTCAGGAGTAAAATGTTTTAAAACAAACCTTTGTTATGACAAGCCTAAATAAGTTCAGGAGTAAAATGTTTTAAAACAAACCTTTGTTATGACAAGCCTAAATAAGTTCAGGAGTAAAATGTTTTAAAACAAACCTTTGTTATGACAAGCCTAAATAAGTTCAGGAGTAAAATGTTTTAAAACAAACCTTTGTTATGACAAGCTTAAATAAGTTCAGGAGTAAAATGTTTTAAAACAAACCTTTGTTATGACAAGCCTAAATAAGTTCAGGAGTAATATGTTTTAAAACAAACCTTTGTTATGACAAGCCTAAATAAGTTCAGGAGTAAAATGTTTTAAAACAAACCTTTGTTATGACAAGCCTAAATAAGTTCAGGAGTAAAATGTTTTAAAACAAACCTTTGTTATGACAAGCCTAAATAAGTTCAGGAGTAAAATGTTTTAAAACAAACCTTTGTTATGACAAGCCTAAATAAGTTCAGGAGTAAAATGTTTTAAAACAAACCTTTGTTATGACAAGCCTAAATAAGTTCAGGAGTAAAATGTTTTAAAACAAACCTTTGTTATGACAAGCCTAAATAAGTTCAGGAGTAAAATGTTTTAAAACAAACCTTTGTTATGACAAGCCTAAATAAGTTCAGGAGTAAAATGTTTTAAAACAAACCTTTGTTATGACAAGCCTAAATAAGTTCAGGAGTAAAATGTTTTAAAACAAACCTTTGTTATGACAAGCCTAAATAAGTTCAGGAGTAAAATGTTTTAAAACAAACCTTTGTTATGACAAGCCTAAATAAGTTCAGGAGTAAAATGTTTTAAAACAAACCTTTGTTATGACAAGCCTAAATAAGTTCAGGAGTAATATGTTTTAAAACAAATCTCAGAATACGTTGCATGGACTCACTCTGTGTGCAATAATAGTGTTGAACATGATTTTTAATGACTACCTCATCCCTGTACCCCACACATACAATTATCTGTAAGGTCCCTCATTCGGGAGCAATGAACTTCAAACAAAGATTTGACCACAAAGACCAAAGAAAGGCACCTATTGGTAGACAGTAAATGTTTGTTTTTTAAAAAAGAGCAGAGTCACTACATAGATACAGACGTTCTTTCTAACTCAGTTGCCGGAGAGGAAGAAAACTGCTCAGGGATTTCACCATGAGGGCAATGGTGACTTTAATGTCTGTGGTAGGAGAAAACTGGGGATGGATCAACCACATTGTACTTACTCTACAATACTAACCTAATTGACAGAGTGAAAAGAAGGAAGCCTGTACAGAATATTACAAAACATGCATCATGTTTGCAACAAGGCGCTAAAGTAATACTGCAAAAAATGTGGCAAAGCAATTCACTTTTTGTCTTGAATCGAAAGTGTTACGTTGGAGGAAAATCCAATACATTACTGAGTACCACTCACCATATTTTCAAGCATAGTGGTGGTTGTATCATGTTATGGGTATGCTTGTAATCGTTAAGGACTGGGGAGTTTTTCAGGATAAAAAAGAAACCGAATGGAGCTAAGCACAGGCAAAATCCTAGAGGAAAATCTGGTTCACTCTGCTGTCCACCAAGAAGACAGTGAATGTTACGGTTTTGACTTAAATCTACTTGAAAATCTATGGCAAGACCTGAAAATAGTTGTCTAGCAATGATCAATGTGACAGAGTTTGAAGAATTTTGAAAATAATAAATGGGCAAATGTTGAATACTTTCTGAAGGCACTGCACATCTTACTGTACATTGTGAGATACTGATATACTTGGGATTTGCTTTAAATTCCAGGGAATCACATGGGTAACCACTGAGCGGTCTTTAAACATGACCAGATGGAGCGGTAGTAACGATTATATCATAATAACAAGGTGCATGACATCATTACTGCGAGAAGTCCTGCCGATCAGGAAGTGGAGTGTGGAGTCAGTGTGGAGCGTGTTAGACTTACAGCTGAGTGTTTCACGTGGGTCTGGGGGGGAGAAGAGGTTTAAATGGCAGCCCAGGGAGCTCTGTGCGTGTGTTTTTTTGGTATTACTATCTTTGTGGGGACAATAAGTTCTCACAAGGATAATAAAACAAGGTAAGTTCAGACAAGTGTGGAAATTAGTTGGTCCCCACAAGAAAAAAGGCAATTTTAGGCTAAGTTTAGGGTTCTGGAGAATATGATTTTGAATGGGAATAAATGTTTTGGTCCCCACAAGGATAGTAAAACAAACATGTGATATGTGTGTGTAGGTTTAAATGGTGGCCCAGGGAGCTAGCAAGGTCTCTTTACTGTCCTACACACTGGTCTAGTACAGCTAGCATAGCTCGTCTTACCAGGGTGAATGACAGAGGGAGAGAAAGAGAGGAACAACTGGACCTTGCATGGTTGGTACTGAACCCTTCAACATCCACCCATCCATCCATCCGGTCCTGTAAAAGGTTTACGAGTCATGCAGCTTTTTCTCTCTATTCTGTCTCTCCTTTTTTCCCCTCCTCCGGTCCTCCTTTCAGGGGTAGTGGGTGTACCTCTCTGGGCTAACACCCTCACAACCCCTTGGAATGCCTGGTCCTCTGTCTCTCTGTGCTGTGTGTGTGTGTGTGTGTGTGTGTGTGTGTGTGTGTGTGTGTGTGTGTGTGTGTGTGTGTGTGTGTGTGTGTGTGTGTGTGTGTGTGTGTGTACCCCTGGCCTAGACATTAGTCACATCAGACTGCCTTGGAGGAATGGAATAAATTAACCACATGGAAACGCATAGAGAGGGGAGAGAGAGAAAGAGAATTGAGGCCAACACCATTGTTAACTTGCATCATCACAGAAGTATTTTAACACGAAAACAGGACCAGCCGACAAATAAGAATTCGTCATTTTCAGACTTTTGTCTCTTCAGATATTGCTATCGAGGCAAGATAACAGACAGAAAAAGCACTATGAAATGATTAACTAGCTTAAAGTGACAAACTCAAATCCACTTTCCATTGTGGTGTAATGTAGAAATGCAGTATAAGGAGCTTAGCCAGAGAGATTAGCAGCCTCACTTAACTGCAAATCCTAAATATGGACGACGCACCGAGCAGACAGACGACGCACCAAGCAGACAGACGACGCACCAAGCAGACAGACGACGCACCAAGCAGACAGACTATGTCCACGGACAATTAAAATGGAGAAAGCTCTACATGCAAGCCGTCACATTCCATAAGAAAGCAATTGACTTACCTAGTTAAAGAAAGGTTAAAGACTGGTTGATTCAAAGATAAAACTACAGTGAAAACGGAGATAGCTCAGATAGCAACCTTGACAAAGCTCATAAAACACCCCTCCTCCTCCTCCCCCTCCTCCTCCTCCTCCTCTCCCCCCCCCCCTCCTCCTCCTCCCCCCCCCCCCCCCCCCCCCCCCCTCCTCCTCAGTTTAGAGCATCTTTGTTCATTCAGTTCCTACTCTGGCAGGTTGCCAAGTCCCACGCAGACACTATATGCCCAGGTCAGACCCAGGCCAGACCCAGGCCAGACACTATATGCCCAGGCCAGACCCAGGCCAGACACTTATTGCCCAGGTCAGACCCAGGCCAGACACTATATGCCCAGGCCAGACCCTATATGCCCAGGCCAGACCCAGGCCAGACCCAGGCAGACACTATAAGCCCAGGCCAGACCCAGGCCAGACCCAGGCCAGGGGGAAAACAATGCTGACTGCTTGCTTACGTGTCTCATTATGTGTCAAACACGTTCCCTGGATAATGTTGACAGGCCAACCTAGGCATTATCGTCATGACTAAAGCGTATTGTCATGACCTCGATACACAGTTCAGAAACTGATGAGGAGGCTCATGCCATGTAGCATAAATAGTAGTGAAGTTGTCCTCTGAAGAGGGGTGGTGCTGTTAGGACCATAAACACGACAGGTTGGTACGTCAAGGAAAACGTCTAGACCAGACTGAGCCGGCGAAAAATGATGAGGAGATGAAGAAATGTTAAACAAATCAGATGACATAGGAGAGGCATGGTCAGGCCCTCTTCAACCACAGACGGGGGAGGAGAGGAACAAGGGAGAAAGAGGAGAGAGAGACAGACTGTAAACTGAACATTTTAGGGAGACAAAAGCAGTCACTATTTCCCATGTAGGATAACTTCCAAAAGCAGTAAAACATCTTGTGGTGTGTGTGTGTGTGTGTGTGTGTGTGTGTGTGTGTGTGTGTGTGTGTGTGCAACCACAGTAAAACGTCTCGCCAGACAGGCACAGAGTGACCACCAACAGACAAATCAAAGCCATATCATTTGTTAGTTCAGCATTTCCAAAATAAGCAAGTGGCAACCCAGAGTGTCCGTTTATTTTTGAAAACGTCTGTGGCACGGTGGAGAAAGATTTCCATGCAGAATAATGCTTAGCCTACTGCACATGAGACAACGGCAATGTCTTTTCATTAAAACACATAACAAGTCTACAATGAATGTGATACATGAACTGGGGTTGTTGATACAACCCACTGGTGCTGCTACACAATAAGTCAGCTAGAAGAGTGACGTTAATTCATGTAAATAAATATATCTCTCACCTCTCTGGAGAGATGACTTCCTCGTCCGGTCAAATCGCTAACACCGTTTCCTCACCTGGAGAAAACACAAAACAGACAAGACTTATTCATCTCCTGTCTTACCGACTTAACGATCTCATCAACCAGAAAGCTTTTTAACGTGTCTGGAGCAAAGCACTTTAAAAACAGCAGACTTCTTAATAATTAGACACAGAGAGACGTTTCTATTTGGTTTAAAACACAACTCTGCTATTACAATACATGCTTCTGAGGCCTGCTCTGCATAGATAGACAGAATGAGTCCCAAGTGACACCCTATTCTCTGTTATAGTGCACTATTTCTGACCAGACCCCTATAGGTCCTGGTCAAAAGAAGTGCATAGGGTGCATTTGGGACTCACACAGATGCCTCAAGGAAAAAAACAGTTTAGATATGAAAATATTAAATGAAAAAGGTGGGCCACTTGTAAAATAGCACCCAGGCTTCTGATCTTTTAAAAGAGGCTTGGAATGCAGTCATTACACATCAAAGTCATCGTAACGACATCCTTCACATACACATCGTTGACTCAAACACCAACGTCCTACATCATCATAAAGGACGGGTATAAAGCAAACAGACAAAATAATCCCATTCTATTTCACAGCACAACCTCATTTATCTGGGGGTCAGGGGCCCAGTGTACAGGGTGTGTAGCCTCTCATTTAGCTGGTGGCCAGGGGCCCAGTGTACAGGGTGTGTAACCTCTCATTTAGCTGGTGGCCAGGGGCCCAGTGTACAGGGTGTGTAACCTCTCATTTAGCTGGTGGCCAGGGGCCCAGTGTACAGGGTGTGTAACCTCTCATTTAGCTGGGGGTCAGGGGCCCAGTGTACAGGGTGTGTAACCTCTCATTTAGCTGGGGGTCAGGGGCCCAGTGTACAGGGTGTGTAACCTCTCATTTAGCTGGGGGTCAGGGGCCCAGTGTACAGGGTGTGTAACCTCTCATTTAGCTGGTGGTCAGGGGCCCAGTGTACAGGGTGTGTAACCTCTCATTTAGCTGGTGGTCAGGGGCCCAGTGTACAGGGTGTGTAACCTCTCATTTAGCTGGTGGTCAGGGGCCCAGTGTACAGGGTGTGTAACCTCTCATTTAGCTGGTGGTCAGGGGCCCAGTGTACAGGGTGTGTAACCTCTCATTTAGCTGGGGGTCAGGGGCCCAGTGTACAGGGTGTGTAACCTCTCATTTAGCTGGTGGTCAGGGGCCCAGTGTACAGGGTGTGTAACCTCTCATTTAGCTGGTGGTCAGGGGCCCAGTGTACAGGGTGTGTAACCTCTCATTTATCTGGTGGTCAGGGGCCCAGTGTACAGGGTGTGTAACCTCTCATTTAGCTGGTGGTCAGGGGCCCAGTGTACAGGGTGTGTAACCTCTCAAACAGCAGTGAATGGGAGGGGAGTTGTAGAGGAATGCTGTCAAAGTGTAAATATCTTTTCACTTCCCAAGTTCTTAGGGTCAGGAGTGTCCCCTCTCTTCTCATGCGCTCTGTCTGCACGTTATGAACTCTGATGGGGAACCAAGTGCAGCTAGACCCCATGGACACCCCTGGGTCAACGATGTCAGAGCCTCAGAGCTATGGGGAGTGTGTGCGCATGTCTGTGTCTGTGTTTTAACATGTTCTTCATCATAGCACTCAGCAGGTAGTGATTTCCACTATAGCTGGTGGCCAATGGCCCAGTGTACAGGCTGTGGAACCAGGTGCCCCTACCAGACCAATTCAAATATTATTTCAGGTATTTTAAAAATAACTATACAGATAACTTTCTTTGGAAAAAACAAAATAGTTGAATATTGGAATGTGTTTGTATACACTTGGAAAGTATTTGAAAATACTCAAATATACTGACTCAAATACACTCCCATGCATTTATCATAGGTATATGGAAATACTTTCAAATACAATTTGGCCGACTATTTATTTTTTGTTTTTACAAACGACCATTAAAATACTGAAGTAAAACTACATGTTTTGGGCTGTGTATTTGGATATACTCAAATATACAGAAAACAAAACGTATTTAAATAACACACCCAGGTGTGGCCCCTACACACACACACACACACACAGGGCGGTGGCAGGGGTAGCTTGACCTGCCCGTGATAGCCATCTCTGTCCTCTGAACAAACACCAGCTGTGTCAACACCAGAGTAGAGTACAACCTATCATTAGTAGAGAATCAATGTCATGGTTAGAGGATTGTTGCTAAGGGAAATAGAGACTCATACACATACTAGCATAAGGGTTGTCGTTAGTAGTCGTAGAGCGTAGTCGTAGAGTGTTGTCGTAGCTCTACTTGAGCAATGAGCATCTACCGATTCTAACTACAGATTCGATGGTGAAAGCATCAAAACTAGGGGTGAAACGGTACGTTAACCGTTCGGTCCACGGTGCACGATTCGGTACGCACTGCGAACCGAACAATACATTAATCATATATTATAGCTAGGAAGATATGTAATTGTAAAAAAATAATATTATTGCATAAACCAATGGCGTATAAATTACAGTGGAAAAAAATCTACATAGTAATAAAGTTGTCTTTAAATTTAAAAAAAATAGTTTAGTCTCGTAGCTGTATGCAGCTCCGCTCATTAGTTATTCCATTCCAGGGAGAACAGAGCTGAGACCGTCGTAGCGGCAATTAGCCTATGAAGGAATTAGCAGTTAGCTACATGCAAAGGAGCAACATGGCGAGCCAGAACTAGAAGACGCCCCAGTACCATTCAGGTCTGACGTCTGGGAACATTTCGGTTTCCCTGGAAACTATAACGGGGATTACCAACGAGTGGTGGATATAACTTCAACATGTAGGCTCTGTTCATTACTGATAGCCTGTTAGAGTGGTGGATATAACATCTACATGTAGGCTCTGTTCATTACTGATAGCCTGTTAGAGTGGTGGATATAACATCTACATGTAGGTTATGTTCATTACTGATAGCCTGTTAGAGTGGTGGATATAACTTCAACATGTAGGCTCTGTTCATTACTGATAGCCTGTTAGAGTGGTGGATATAACATCTACATGTAGGCTCTGTTCATTACTGATAGCCTGTTAGAGTGGTGGATATAACTTCAACATGTAGGCTCTGTTCATTACTGATAGCCTATTAGAGTGGTGGATATAACATCTACATGTAGGCTCTGTTCATTACTGATAGCCTATTAGAGTGGTGGATATAACATCTACATGTAGGCTCTGTTCATTACTGATAGCCTATTAGAGTGGTGGATATAACATCTACATGTAGGCTCTGTTCATTACTGATAGCCTGTTAGAGTGGTGGATATAACATCTACATGTAGGCTCTGTTCATTACTGATAGCCTGTTAGAGTGGTGGATATAACATCTACATGTAGGCTCTGTTCATTACTGATAGCCTATTAGAGTGGTGGATATAACATCTACATGTAGGCTCTGTTCATTGCTGATAGCCTATTAGAGTGGTGGATATAACCTCTACAACATGTAGGCTCTGTTCATTACTGATAGCCTGTTAGAGTGGTGGATATAACATCTTCATGTAGGCTCTGTTCATTACTGATAGCCTGTTAGAGTGGTGGATATAACATCAACATGTAGGCTCTGTTCATTACTGATAGCCTGTTAGAGTGGTGGATATAACTTCAACATGTAGGCTCTGTTCATTACTGATAGCCTATTAGAGTGGTGGATATAACATCTACATGTAGGCTCTGTTCATTACTGATAGCCTATTAGAGTGGTGGATATAACATCTACATGTAGGCTCTGTTCATTACTGATAGCCTATTAGAGTGGTGGATATAACATCTACATGTAGGCTCTGTTCATTACTGATAGCCTGTTAGAGTGGTGGATATAACATCTACATGTAGGCTCTGTTCATTACTGATAGCCTGTTAGAGTGGTGGATATAACATCTACATGTAGGCTCTGTTCATTACTGATAGCCTATTAGAGTGGTGGATATAACATCTACATGTAGGCTCTGTTCATTGCTGATAGCCTATTAGAGTGGTGGATATAACCTCTACAACATGTAGGCTCTGTTCATTACTGATAGCCTGTTAGAGTGGTGGATATAACATCTTCATGTAGGCTCTGTTCATTACTGATAGCCTGTTAGAGTGGTGGATATAACCTCTACATATAGGCTCTGTTCATTACTGATAGCCTGTTAGAGTGGTGGATATAACATCTACATGTAGGCTCTGTTCATTACTGATAGCCTGTTAGAGTGGTGGATATAACATCTTCATGTAGGCTCTGTTCATTACTGATAGCCTGTTAGAGTGGTGGATATAACATCTACATGTAGGCTCTGTTCATTACTGATAGCCTGTTAGAGTGGTGGATATAACATCTACATGTAGGCTCTGTTCATTACTGATAGCCTGTTAGAGTGGTGGATATAACCTCTACAACATGTAGGCTCTGTTCATTACTGATAGCCTGTTAGAGTGGTGGATATAACATCTACATGTAGGCTCTGTTCATTACTGATAGCCTGTTAGAGTGGTGGATATAACCTCTACAACATGTAGGCTCTGTTCATTACTGTTAGCCTGTTAGAGTGGTGGATATAACATCTACATGTAGGCTCTGTTCATTGCTGATAGCCTGTTAGAGTGGTGGATATAACATCTACATGTAGGCTCTGTTCATTGCTGATAGCCTGTTAGAGTGGTGGATATAACCTCTACATATAGGCTCTGTTCATTACTGATAGCCTGTTAGAGTGGTGGATATAACCTCTACATATAGGCTCTGTTCATTACTGATAGCCTGTTAGAGTGGTGGATATAACATCTACATGTAGGCTCTGTTCATTGCTGATAGCCTGTTAGAGTGGTGGATATAACCTCTACATATAGGCTCTGTTCATTACTGATAGCCTATTAGAGTGGTGGATATAACATCTTCATGTAGGCTCTGTTCATTACTGATAGCCTATTAGAGTGGTGGATATAACATCTTCATGTAGGCTCTGTTCATTACTGATAGCCTGTTAGAGTGGTGGATATAACTTCAACATGTAGGCTCTGTTCATTACTGATAGCCTATTAGAGTGGTGGATATAACATATTCATGTAGGCTCTGTTCATTACTGATAGCCTGTTAGAGTGGTGGATATAACCTCTACATATAGGCTCTGTTCATTACTGATAGCCTGTTAGAGTGGTGGATATAACATCTACATGTAGGCTCTGTTCATTACTGATAGCCTATTAGAGTGGTGGATATAACATCTACATGTAGGCTCTGTTCATTGCTGATAGCCTGTTAGAGTGGTGGATATAACCTCTACATGTAGGCTCTGTTCATTACTGATAGCCTGTTAGAGTGGTGGATATAACCTCTACATGTAGGCTCTGTTCATTGCTGATAGCCTGTTAGAGTGGTGGATATAACCTCTACATGTAGGCTCTGTTCATTACTGATAGCCTGTTAGAGTGGTGGATATAACCTCTACATATAGGCTCTGTTCATTACTGATAGCCTGTTAGAGTGGTGGATATAACATCTACATGTAGGCTCTGTTCATTACTGATAGCCTGTTAGAGTGGTGGATATAACATCTACATGTAGGCTCTGTTCATTACTGATAGCCTATTAGAGTGGTGGATATAACATCTACATGTAGGCTCTGTTCATTACTGATAGCCTATTAGAGTGGTGGATATAACATCTACATGTAGGTTATGTTCATTACTGATAGCCTGTTAGAGTGGTGGATATAACATCTACATGTAGGCTCTGTTCATTACTGATAGCCTGTTAGAGTGGTGGATATAACTTCAACATGTAGGCTCTGTTCATTACTGATAGCCTATTAGAGTGGTGGATATAACTTCAACATGTAGGCTCTGTTCATTACTGATAGCCTGTTAGAGTGGTGGATATAACCTCTACATATAGGCTCTGTTCATTACTGATAGCCTGTTAGAGTGGTGGATATAACATCTACATGTAGGCTCTGTTCATTACTGATAGCCTATTAGAGTGGTGGATATAACATCTACATGTAGGTTATGTTCATTACTGATAGCCTGTTAGAGTGGTGGATATAACTTCAACATGTAGGCTCTGTTCATTACTGATAGCCTGTTAGAGTGGTGGATATAACATCTACATGTAGGTTATGTTCATTACTGATAGCCTGTTAGAGTGGTGGATATAACATCTACATGTAGGTTATGTTCATTACTGATAGCCTGTTAGAGTGGTGGATATAACTTCAACATGTAGGCTCTGTTCATTACTGATAGCCTGTTAGAGTGGTGGATATAACTTCAACATGTAGGTTATGTTCATTACTGATAGCCTGTTAGAGTGGTGGATATAACTTCAACATGTAGGCTCTGTTCATTACTGATAGCCTATTAGAGTGGTGGATATAACCTCTACAACATGTAGGCTCTGTTCATTACTGATAGCCTGTTAGAGTGGTGGATATAACATCTACATGTAGGCTCTGTTCATTACTGATAGCCTGTTAGAGTGGTGGATATAACATCTACATGTAGGCTCTGTTCATTGCTGATAGCCTGTTAGAGTGGTGGATATAACATCTACATGTAGGCTCTGTTCATTACTGATAGCCTGTTAGAGTGGTGGATATAACATCTACATGTAGGCTCTAAGGAGCTAAGGGAAGTAGTTGCAGTGTGGAAGTTGGAGAGGGATAACTTAACGATTCCTGGGACCACTGACAACGCTGGAAATAATGTAAATGCAGTTGCACTAGCTGGATTGGGGCCACAGATAGGATGCTTTGCTCGCGTTGTTAATCTAGCGTTTCAAAGAGCAATGTCAGTGAATCCAGCCTTTCGCCTCCTAGCAAAGATCAGGAAGGTGGTATCCTTCTTTCATAAAAGCACAACTGCTGCACATGTTTTCAAGACAAAACAGGAGATGCTGGAGCTGCCAAACCACAAACTAATCCAAGATGTCCCTACTAGATGGAATTCAAGCCATGACATGGCTGTGTCTGGGACCTCCGTCCCTAGCGAGAGGTTATTCTCCACAGCTACCTGGCTGTGTCTGGGACCTCCGTCCCTAGCCAGAGGGTATTCTCCACAGCTACCTGGCTGTGCCTGGGACCTCCGTCCCTAGCGAGAGGGTATTCTCCACAGCTACCTGGCTGTGCCTGGGACCTCCGTCCCTAGCGAGAGGGTATTCTCCACAGCTACCTGGCTGTGCCTGGGACCTCCGTCCCTAGCGAGAGGGTATTCTCCACAGCTACCTGGCTGTGCCTGGGACCTCCGTCCCTAGCGAGAGGGTATTCTCCACAGCTACCTGGCTGTGCCTGGGACCTCCGTCCCTAGCGAGAGGGTATTCTCCACAGCTACCTGGCTGTGTCTGGGACCTCCGTCCCTAGCGAGAGGGTATTCTCCACAGCGGCTGGCTGTGTCTGGGACCTCTGTCCCTAGCGAGAGGGTATTCTCCACAGCGGCTGGCATTGTCACAGCAAGCCGATCTGTGCTCACTGCAGATAATGTGGATAGACTAATCTTAAAGAAAACGTGAAAATCTGATAATTTTTCTAATATTTTGGGTCAAGTAACCAGTCTCAAGTGGTCCTATTTTGTTTAAGACACTGCCATGTGACTTAATGTTGATATATGCTGCTGGACTACACACTTGAAGTTCTGTTTTAAATGTTACAAGGCAGGCACTGCTGTTTGTTGTCCCTTTGTTTCTATCTGCTCATGAGAATTCAAGCTACCCATGTTACTATTATAATACATGGTAAATCTAAATACAAATCACATATTTCTCAGGCATTTATTTTGCTGATGTATCGAAACCGCACCGTGACACCACTGTACCGTATCGAGCCGAGCCGTGACACCACTGTACCGTATCGAGCCGAGCCGTGACACCACTGTACCGTATCGTACCGAGCCGTGACACCCCTGTACCGTATCGTACCGAGCCGTGACACCACTGTACCGTATTGTACCGAGCCGTGACACCCCTGTACCGTATCGTACCGAACCGTGACACCACTGTATCGTATCGTACCGAACCGTGACACCACTGTACCGTATCGTACCGAACCGTGACACCACTGTACCGTATCGTACCAAACCGTGAGTTTTGTGAACCGTTTCACCCCTAATCAAAACACATTGTAATATTGCACAATGGCTAAACATAAGAGAATTGGTCACAACTCTTTGGAAAGTCCTGGGAAGTAGGCTTAGCTGTCTTTCCTTAGTGCTAGGTGCCAGCCTTGCCCAGGGAGTGAACATGAGGAACCAGCACACTTATATAAGCCCATCAAGTTGTGTTGAGCAGTCTAAATGTTTAATGATCCTACGGCCCAGTTTCACAACCCAAAACAAAGGTCTTCCCGATGAGCAGCTTCGAGATCACAGGACAGAACATCAGGTTGTGACACAAGCACTCACTCACTCAAACACACACACACACACTTTTTAATTAAAAAACCCAATGAGGACATGACCTGCTTCATTTTTTGCATCATCACAGTTACGCAATAACATGCGATCATTAGTGTGATTTTGTCAGCCGGGCTCAGAGAGGTGCTGGCGCCAAGCTTTTCTCCCTGTCGGTGGTGGATTCTCTAATGACACCGTTGTTGCTGGAAAAAGACCAGCATTGGTTCAGGGAAGAGACTTGCCTTTGTGAATGAATACAGTTCTCTTTGTCATTACATAATGTCATTATCACCATCATCCAATATATTATATGACAATTCATGAATCAGATCAGATTGTCAAAGAAGACCATTCACCGGGAGACAGAGAGAGAGAGAGAGAGACAGAGAGAGAGAGAGAGACAGAGAGAGAGAGAGACAGAGAGAGAGAGAGAGACAGAGAGAGAGAGAGAGACAGAGAGAGACAGAGAGACAGAGAGAGAGAGAGACAGAGAGACAGAGAGACAGAGAGACAGAGAGACAGAGAGACAGAGAGACAGAGAGACAGAGAGACAGAGAGACAGAGACAGAGAGAGAGAGACAGAGAGAGAGAGACAGAGAGAGAGAGACAGAGAGAGAGAGACAGAGAGAGAGAGACAGAGAGAGAGAGACAGAGAGAGAGAGAGAGAGAGACAGAGAGAGAGACAGAGAGAGAGAGAGAGAGAGAGAGACAGAGAGAGAGAGAGAGAGAGAGAAAGAGAGAGAGACAGAGAGAAAAAGACAGACTAGGGTGGAGGAGGTTGACCTCCCATGGCTGGTAGGATACTAAACCCTTCACTTCCATCCAGCCCTGTAGAGATATAAGGTCATTACCTCTATTTTGAGGTCAAATGCAACTTCAAAGTAGAGGTGAATTAGATGTATTTTGCTCTCCAAGTCTAATCCCTTTGACTAGCAGAAACCAACGACCAAGGCTGTGCTCAGTATCTGTAGACACCTGACCCCAATCAAAAACTAAAAACAGGTGGTCTAGTCTGAAAGCAAAATAACCAAACTAGCGGAATCAACAATATTTTCCAGGAAGATGTGTGCTACAACACAGCATGTCCAAGATCACACGAGATGCCTCGTCTCAGGAGCAGATGGTGGGAGGAGACATCACTGGAACAGCAACAGACGGCACTAAGATGATTGACAGCTAATAAAATCAGGCCATTTATCAAAGTCAATAATCACATGCAAGCCCTTTCATTATAGAACACCCCAAGACAATGCTATACTGGAGTGTCTCAAATTGTACCCTATTCCCATGGCTCTGGTCAAAAGTAGTGCACTATATCGTATGCCATTTGGAAACAACCCTAGACAACCCTGAAAGTAAAATTGATGACTAAAATTGTGCTGTGTCTCAAATGTCTAAAATTCAATTTCAAACCAATAGCTGATATTGACTTGTATTTGGCACAATTCAAATGCATGGCAGAGGTCGAGAGAGAGCAGGAAGCTAGCTTGACTGCAGAGGCTTGGCATCATGGCCCGAGAGCCACAACTAGCCAATAAAAGTTTTTTCCTGATAGCAGCAGTTTTGGGCGGAGGTGCGATTCTTTGTGTCTGTGCTGCAGTCCACACTAAAAGCCCTTTAATCTGCTTACTGTTGACACAGCTTTATGGGGGCAACAATGTGTGTGTTTTCCTGCGTGTCAGACTCCCAGCATCATCACACATCACCATTATACCCAAATAGACAATCTGACTGACCCTCTCTCCATCTAACCACTATAACAGGTGAGAGACTCCGCAGGTAGTGAGAGGTCCTCTGTAGCTCAGTTGGTGCTTGCAATGCCAGGACAGTGGGTTAGATTCCCAGGACTACCCCTACGTAAAATGTATGCTTGCATGACTAAGTCGCTTTGGATAATTATATGATAGTGTCTATAGGGCTCCTATATGAGCTCTGTTTACAGTAAGAGCTCCTAGAGCTCCATGTTTACAGTAAGAGCTCCTAGAGCTCCATGTTTACAGTAAGAGCTCCTATAGCGCCATGTTTACAGTAAGATCTCCATGGTTACAGTAAGAGCTCCTAGAGCTCCATGGTTACAGTAAGAGCTCCTATAGCGCCATGTTTACAGTAAGAGCTCCTATAGTGCCATGTTTACAGAAAGAGCTCCTAGAGCTCCATGGTTACAGTAAGAGCTCCTATAGCTCCATGTTTACAGTAAGAGCTCCTAGAGCTTCCTGTGATGGTAAGAGGACCAGGACTGACACTGAAAACAGTGCTGTAGTTCTTTCAGGACAACTGACAATGCAGTATTTGTCTAATTGACACCCATGCAGGTAATCTTGGAGGTCCACAACCTCTATACTGTTGATGGTGTTGAACCCCCCCCCCCCGTACATTAGGCTCTATAGAGAATAGTGTTGATGGTGTTGAACCCCCCCTCCTCCTGTACATTAGGCTCTATAGAGAATAGTGTTGATGGTGTTGAACCCCCCCCCCCCCCCCCTGTACATTAGGCTCTATAGAGAATAGTGTTGATGGTGCTGAACCCCCCCCTGTACATTAGGCTCTATAGAGAATAGTGTTGAACCCCCCCCCCCCCTGTACATTAGGCTCTATAGAGAATAGTGTTGAACCCCCCCCCCTCCTGTACATTAGGCTCTATAGAGAATAGTGTTGATGGTGCTGCACCCCCCCTCCTCCTGTACATTAGGCTCTATAGAGAATAGTGTTGATGGTGCTGCACCCCCCCTCCTCCTGTACATTAGGCTCTATAGAGAATAGTGTTGAACCCCTCCTGTACATTAGGCTCTATAGAGAATAGTGTTGAACCCCCCCTGTACATTAGGCTCTATAGAGAATAGTGCTGAACCCCCCCTGTACATTAGGCTCTATAGAGAATAGTGTTGAACCCCCCCTGTACATTAGGCTCTATAGAGAATAGTGCTGAACCCCCCTGTACATTAGGCTCTATAGAGAATAGTGTTGAACCCCCCCTGTACATTAGGCTCTATAGAGAATAGTGTTGATGGTACTGAACCCCCCCCTGTACATTAGGCTCTATAGAGAATAGTGTTGAACCCCCCCCCCCCCTGTACATTAGGCTCTATAGAGAATAGTGTTGAACCCCCCCCCCTCCTGTACATTAGGCTCTATAGAGAATAGTGTTGATGGTGCTGCACCCCCCCTCCTCCTGTACATTAGGCTCTATAGAGAATAGTGTTGATGGTGCTGCACCCCCCCTCCTCCTGTACATTAGGCTCTATAGAGAATAGTGTTGAACCCCTCCTGTACATTAGGCTCTATAGAGAATAGTGTTGAACCCCCCCTGTACATTAGGCTCTATAGAGAATAGTGCTGAACCCCCCCTGTACATTAGGCTCTATAGAGAATAGTGTTGAACCCCCCCTGTACATTAGGCTCTATAGAGAATAGTGCTGAACCCCCCTGTACATTAGGCTCTATAGAGAATAGTGTTGAACCCCCCCTGTACATTAGGCTCTATAGAGAATAGTGTTGATGGTACTGAACCCCCCCCTGTACATTAGGCTCTATAGAGAATAGTGTTGAACCCCCCCCCCCCCTGTACATTAGGCTCTATAGAGAATAGTGTTGAACCCCCCCTGTACATTAGGCTCTATAGAGAATAGTGCTGAACCCCCCTGTACATTAGGCTCTATAGAGAATAGTGCTGAACCCCCCTGTACATTAGGCTCTATAGAGAATAGTGTTGAACCCCCCTGTACATTAGGCTCTATAGAGAATAGTGCTGAACCCCCCTGTACATTAGGCTCTATAGAGAATAGTGTTGAACCCCCCCCCCCCTGTACATTAGGCTCTATAGAGAATAGTGCTGAACCCCCCTGTACATTAGGCTCTATAGAGAATAGTGCTGAACCCCCCTGTACATTAGGCTCTATAGAGAATAGTGTTGAACCCCCCCCCCCCTGTACATTAGGCTCTATAGAGAATAGTGTTGATGGTGCTGAACCCCCCCCTATAGATAACAGCAGTGGGAAGTGGTGGGGGTCAAACATAGGTCAACATTACTGAGGGAGGATAAACACAGCTGCATATGGACACACCACTGCACAAACACACATGCAAATACTCTCCACCCTTCACTTGTCCTTAAACTCTTCTGTCCTACACTTCCTCCCTAACTCCTAACCCCTCCTTCCTCCTCTCTTACTGTAAATAAGAATCACATAACCCTCAAGTGATGTCCCTCATCTCTAAATCTATTCCAGAGCACAGTTCACTTAACTGAGCCAAACTGTCACTTTACAGAGCTTCACATGCACGGCAACCATAAGGGTGCAGTCCCACCCCAGCCATAGCTTCCTCACCTAACCCCTTCCCTCCAGACAGTCTAAAACACACACACCCCTCCCAACAAGCACTCCTCAATCCAGAAAGTACATGATAGTCCAATAACGCTGCTTACTGCACAAGAGACTTTGTTTGAAGCAAAACTCTGATGCTCAAACAGCATCCCTGTTAAACTGTTATCATCTCTGTTGACTTGTTATCTGGTGCGAAGCCATGAGATAGAACCATCATGTGGATCTGTGTAGCTGTATACTGAGGAGACAGTAGATATGTTTAGCTGTATACTGAGGAGGAGTCAGTAGATATGTTTAGCTGTATACTGAGGAGGAGTCAGTAGATATGTTTAACTGTATACTGAGGAGGAGTCAGTAGATATGTTTAGCTGTATACTGAGGAGACAGTAGATATGTTTAGCTGTATACTGAGGAGGAGACAGTAGATATGTTTAGCTGTATACTGAGGAGCCATATGTTTAGCCATATACTGAGGAGGAGACCGTAGATATGTTTAACTGTATACTGAGGAGGAGACCGTAGATAAGTTTAACTGTATACTGAGGAGGAGACCGTAGATATGTTTAGCTGTATACTGAGGAGGAGACCGTAGATATGTTTAACTGTATACTGAGGAGGAGACCGTAGATATGTTTAACTGTATACTGAGGAGGAGACCGTAGATATGTTTAACTGTATACTGAGGAGGAGACCGTAGATATGTTTAACTGTATACTGAGGAGGAGACCGTAGATATGTTTAACTGTATACTGAGGAGGAGACCGTAGATATGTTTAGCTGTATACTGAGGAGGAGGAGACAGTAGATATGTTTAGCTGCATACTGAGGAGGAGGAGACCGTAGATATGTTTAGCTGCATACTGAGGAGACAGTAGATGTGTAGCTGTATACTGAGGAGACAGTAGATATGTGTAGCTGTATACTGAGGAGGAGTCAGTAGATATGTTTAGCTGTATACTGAGGAGGAGTAGATATGTTTAACTGTATACTGAGGAGGAGTCAGTAGATATGTTTAGCTGTATACTGAGGAGGAGTCAGTAGATATGTTTAGCTGTATACTGAGGAGGAGTAGATATGTTTAACTGTATACTGAGGAGGAGTAGATATGTTTAACTGTATACTGAGGAGGAGTCAGTAGATATGTTTAGCTGTATACTGAGGAGGAGGAGACCGTAGATATGTTTAGCCGTATACTGAGGAGGAGGAGACAGTAGATATGTTTAGCTGTATACTGAGGAGGAGGAGACAGTAGATATGTTTAGCTGTATACTGAGGAGGAGTCAGTAGATATGTTTAGCTGTATACTGAGGAGGAGTCAGTAGATATGTTTAGCTGTATACTGAGGAGGAGACAGTAGATATGTTTAGCCGTATACTGAGGAGGAGGAGACAGTAGATCTCTGTAGCTGTAGAAGCAGCACAAATCATGTGTTATGTGTATGAGTTAATCTATAGATAAAGGTGAAGAAGCTCAAACCCCTCAACCCATCCTGTTGGCATCATTGCACAATATGACTTTAGGGTGTCTGGTTTCTGGGCTGGATCCATGAGATTAACTCTGGCTATGAATCAACTGTTGGCACAGGTGTGTGTATATGTGTGTATTTAGTCTGTCTAGTCATACCACTGGGGTGTGTAAGGATGCTGGGTAGGAAGATTCTGTTAAAGATCATATTGCATGCTATGGAGTCATGAGGCATCATCTGCATGGCTGTGTGCTACTTTACCATCAACCTTTTATCGTGATGGAGCCAGTTTGACGTGATGGAGCCGGTTTGACGTGATGGAGCCGGTTTGACGTGATGGAGTGTATGTGTGTGGTGTCAGTGAGGATACACGTTGTGCTCTCACACACGTCCTAAGGGCCAGCTGAACAATAGAGCTCCTTTTTCTTACCCCCTTTTTCATGGTATCCAATTGTTAGTAGCAATGTGTCGGAAGAAACACCGTACACCTAGCGACCTGGTCAGCGTGCACCGCGCCCGGCCCGCCACAGGAGTCGCTAGTGCGCGATGAGACAAGGATATCCCTACCGGCCAAACCCTCCCTAACCCGGACGACGCTAGGCCAATTGTGCGTCGCCCCACGGACCTCCCGGTCGCGGCCGGCTGCGACAGAGCCTGGGCTCGAACCCAGAGTCTCTAGTGGCACTGCTAGCACTGCGAGGCCCATAGAGCTCCTTCTGTATGGACTAGGAGACAGATACTCCTGTCAGTAACACTTTACCCCCCTTATCAGTGAAGTAACACACACACACACACACACACACACACACACACACACACACACTCTCTCTGAGCTTCCACTGAGGATGTGTCTGAAGGAAATAACACAATAAGTACCCTCATCTTTCTTTGTTCTGTTCTTTTCATCTTTTTATTCAGGATGGACAGTGATGTCATGCCGATGTTTACAAAATGGACCCATTCCATTTTCCCTTTGGCCATACTTTTGAGTGGTGAAATGATGTCATGTCATATCCTTTGATGTGATCCTTAAATACATCCTGTTGTGGGTAAAGTTTGGTTTGTATTCTGAACTCCATGCCTACCCTGTGATGGTATCAATTATGCTTTCTGTGATTGGTTGGTTTTTGTTCCAGAAAAATCTGCTCCATGGAACTAACAATAGATGGTCAATAACATTGCAGTCTTCTGAGACATTGTTAATAAGGAAGATTAAAACACAACAGTTGATCTCTGTGTGTATTTTATTCCATTGTGAGAATGTTGTACAAACCGCAACACTACTCTTGGGCCAACACCATAATGTCCTCATGCACTACAGCCCTCAAATTTAAATCTGGACCTCGAAGCCAGTTCCACTACTTGTATTCTTTCTTCCCCTCCAAATCAGGGACTGATTTAGACCTGGGACACCAGGTGGGTCAATGAATGATCAGGTAGAACAGAAACCCGACAGGCTCCGCACCTCGTAGGGTCAGATCCAGTGGAGGCTGCTGAGGGGAGGACGGCTCATAATAATGGCTGGAATGGAGCGAATGGAATGACGTGTGTTTGATGCCATTCCACCTATTGCTCTCCAGTCGTTACCATGAGCCCGTCCTCCCCAATTAAGGTGCCCCCAACCTCCTGTGGTAAGATGTGAATACCCTGGTTCTACTGGACGAGATGCTGTGCATACACACCATTGACTGAACTATCCTCTTCCAACAGTGTTGTTACAACCCCACTAGGAACGTACACGTCAAAGCTCTGTTTCTCTGTGAGAAAGAGAAAGGTCGTCCATTACAATCCAGACCCCATGGTGATAAGATAAAGGAGACAAGTTGGCACCCGACTTCCTGTTAGACAGGAGCCTGTTTACTGCTCCGTCACGACGACAAACAAACCACTAAATAAATAGTTAAAAAGGGAGGAGTGTCCCCATCAGTCCATCACCAACAGGAAAGAAAGGAACACAACAAACGTGTTACCAACAGGATATTACGCAAGAACCCTCCATAGCAACCATCAACTGACACAAACACACCACAACTCAGGGTGCTCCTGCTATCTAATTAGAACGGCCTGTCCCATGTTTTGTCTCTGCAGGGTTCAGGGGCGATTACAGTGATTGGACATGGACACTGAACAGGACATGGAGGGATAGAGACAGATGGATTGTCACAATCGGTGTCCCCATTTTACATCAGAAGAGATGACATGCACTCATCCTAGCCGGCACACACAGAGACGACTCAGTGACACACACAGGGCTGCCATGCCCTCAGGGGTACAGAGCAGAATGCAAGATGTGTCACCAATGAAACGCATCATTGGCTTGGTTCAAAACAAGCACACCACAAAACAACAACAAAGTCAAAAGATATCCATCTAGAACTACAGTACCAGATACCTCTACACCTAGACCTCTAGGGACTTCAATGGAGATTCTACAGTACCAGAGAGCAGATACCTCTACACCTAGACCTCTAGGGACTTCAATGGAGATTCTACAGTACCAGAGAGCAGATATCTCTACACCTAGACCTCTAGGGACTTCAATGGAGATTCTACAGTACTTAGTGGGTTCACTAATCTGCCCTGGATATAGGCCCTACAGACTCCATATTAGGCCAAATATAGCCTCGCTTTAAATACAGTAACACTGACCTACATGCATTAAACTGCCATAGAACACAATGGTGATGTATATAAACAGTCTAAGGACAATGGAAGTGAGTCTAGGTGTGTTTAGAATATAGCAGTGAACAGTTAGGCTCATGTTCATGCCTCATGTTAGCAGGAAAGAGAGAGAACCTGAACTGTGGGGGTCTGGGTCTACTATTAGAACACAATGAGGTGAAAACACACACACACACACACACAGAAACACACACAAAGACGCACACTCACTCATGTCGCACACACACACAAACACATGTCATAGACACACGCACACACAGACACATTCTATTAGAATTCAGGCTGTGGAAGCAATAGACGATCCTTGGATTAACACTGATGGGCCCATGTTGTTCAGGGATCTCATGTCGCCATACAGAACTGTGAGTACAGTATGGTACTTACGTAGTCAACGCCACACTGTTACCCTCCCCTCTATACAGACATCTGACCTATGATCACGTTGCTTTAAATATGACCTATCACTAGGACCGACAGTCTTCTTCCTTCTGAACCCGCAACCCACACAATGGACCTGACCAGAACAGAGCCTGACTTATTAAATCATGACATGACGTCTAGCTATAACAACAGTACAGTTGGTAAGCGTATCATCCATTCGTATTAGGGCCGGGACGATACCGGTATCATCCATTCGTATTAGGGCCGGGACGATACCGGTATCATCCATTCGTATTAGGGCCGGGACGATACCGGTATCGCCCATTCGTATTAGGGCCGGGACGATACCGGTATCGCCCATTCGTATTAGGGCCGGGACGATACCGGTATCGCCCATTCGTATTAGGGCCGGGACGATACCGGTATCGCCCATTCGTATTAGGGCCGGGACGATACCGGTATCGCCCATTCGTATTAGGGCCGGGACGATACCGGTATCACCCATTCGTATTAGGGCCGGGACGATACCGGTATCATCCATTCGTATTAGGGCCGGGACGATACCGGTATCGCCCATTCGTATTAGGGCCGGGACGATACCGGTATCATCCATTCGTATTAGGGCCGGGATGATACCGGTATCGCGATACTCGTTGGTATCGTAGCAAGGAAACAAAACAGTCCTACTGTTGAAAACAAACATCACCATGTTGTCATCCAGAGTCACATGTATTTATTTTTGAAGGAACAAAGTGTTTCGTCTGCTTCGTGGTTTCCTTTTTTCCATGGAATAAATCGTCCCGGGCATAATTTGGACGCTAGAAGAAAAGTGACAGCAGAACACACACACACACACACACACACAATGCAATATTTTGCGGTGAATCCTGCCAGTAGTGATTTGTCACTGGGTGTGTGATATGACCAGAGGATGTTGCTGATGGTTTACCCCACAAACAGGAACTATAGTCTGGGTGTGTCTGGTAGAACAGCAGCTGATGTGGTAAATATAAACGTTTGGTAACAGAGATGATAATGCATGTTTCCTGTGCCTGTGGAGGGACACACACAAACTCACATATGAACACAAACTCACGTACGAACACACACAACCGATTGCACGTACATATGTACACTAGGGCTGGGGTTTGCCAGGGACCTCACGATACGATATTGTCATGATACTTAAGTGCCGAAAAGAAATATATTGTGATTCTATGTATTGCGATTCGATACTGTGATTTTATTGCATTGGGATGCTCACTATATGTTTGCAACTTGAGAAAACAAGTTTTGATCAGTCGTGGAAATATCAAGGCTGAAAACAAATTGGCTCACTATTCAAAAAGAAGATGGAGAACAAGCTCCAAAATAATATTGTGATTTTGTCGACACGATATATACACCCCCCCCCCAGAAGGAAGCCATCCATCTCTACAGGACAGCTATGATTGAAGCGATAGCAATAAGCTGCTAGATTATGTTGGACAATGTGATGTCAGCAACGAGCCAAGGAAAACAAGGCCTAATGATAATAGAACGTGGATCTCTGACTCTCTTTCCATCAGCAGAAGAAGTCGACTCTCTCTGACCCCAAACCCCACTCCCTCTCTACTATCCTAAAGCCAGCCAGATACCAATTACCTAACCCCAAGACAACCTAACCAAACCCCCACCACAAATCCCACTGATTTACATACCTACATGTTCTGACTTCCCAGTCATCTAATAATGAACAACAATATAAAAACACAACATGTAACAATTTCAAATTAAATTTGTCACATGCACCGAATACAACATGTAAAATGCTCACTTATAAGTCCTTAACACATTTTTCTTAACTGCATTGTTGGTTAAGTAAAAAAAAAAAGAAATAAAAGTAACAAATATTTAAAGAGCAGCAGAAAATAATAATAGCGAGGCTATATACAGGGGGTACCAGTACAGAGTCAATGTGGAGGCTATATACAGGGGGTACCTGTACAGAGTCAATGTGGAGGCTATATACAGGGGGTACCGGTACAGAGTCAATGTGGAGGCTATATACAGGGGGTACCGGTACAGAGTCAATGTGGAGGCTATATACAGGGGGTACCGGTACAGAGTCAATGTGGAGGCTATATACAGGGGGTACCGGTACAGAGTCAATGTGGAGGCTATATACAGGGGGTACCGGTACAGAGTCAATGTGGAGGCTATATACAGGGGGTACCGGTACAGAGTCAATGTGGAGGCTATATACAGGGGGTACCGGTACAGAGTCAATGTGGAGGCTATATACAGGGGGTACCGGTACAGAGTCTATGTGGAGGCTATATACAGGGGGTACCGGTACAGAGTCAATGTGGAGGCTATATACAGGGGGTACCGGTACAGAGTCAATGTGGAGGCTATATACAGGGGGTACCGGTACAGAGTCAATGTGGAGGCTATATACAGGGGGTACCAGTACAGAGTCAATATGGAGGCTATATACAGGGGGTACCGGTACAGAGTCAATATGGAGGCTATATACAGGGGGTACCGGTACAGAGTCAATGTGGAGGCTATATACAGGGGGTACCAGTACAGAGTCAATATGGAGGCTATATACAGGGGGTACCGGTACAGAGTCAATATGGAGGCTATATACAGGGGGTACCGGTACAGAGTCAATGTGGAGGCTATATACAGGGGGTACCAGTACAGAGTCAATATGGAGGCTATATACAGGGGGTACCGGTACAGAGTCTATGTGGAGGCTATATACAGGGGGGTACCAGTACAGAGTCAATGTGAAGGCTATATACAGGGGGTACCGGTACAGAGTCAATGTGGAGGCTATATACAGGGGGTACCAGTACAGAGTCAATATGGAGGCTATATACAGGGGGTACCGGTACAGAGTCAATGTGGAGGCTATATACAGGGGGTACCGGTACAGAGTCAATATGGAGGCTATATACAGGGGGTACCGGTACAGAGTCTATGTGGAGGCTATATACAGGGGGGTACCAGTACAGAGTCAATGTGGAGGCTATATACAGGGGGTACCGGTACAGAGTCGATGTGGAGGCTATATACAGGGGGTACCGGTACAGAGTCTATGTGGAGGCTATATACAGGGGGTACCAGTACAGAGTCAATGTGGAGGTTATATACAGGGGGTACCGGTACAGAGTCAATATGGAGGCTATATACAGGGTGTACTGGTACAGAGTCAATGTGGAGGCTATATACAGGGGGTACCGGTACAGAGTCAATGTGGAGGCTATATACAGGGAGTACCGGTACAGAGTCAATGTGGAGGTTATATACAGGGGGTACCGGTACAGAGTCAATATGGAGGCTATATACAGGGTGTACTGGTACAGAGTCAATGTGGAGGCTATATACAGGGTGTACTGGTACAGAGTCAATGTGGAGGTTATATACAGGGGGTACCGGTACAGAGTCAATATGGAGGCTATATACAGGGTGTACTGGTACAGAGTCAATGTGGAGGCTATATACAGGGGGTACCGGTACAGAGTCAATATGGAGGCTATATACAGGGGGTACCGGTACAGAGTCAATGTGGAGGTTATATACAGGGGGTACCAGTACAGAGTCAATGTGGAGGCTATATACAGGGGGTACCAGTACAGAGTCAATGTGGAGGCTATATACAGGGGGTACCGGTACAGAGTCAATGTGGAGGCTATATACAGGGGGTACCGGTACAGAGTCAATGTGGAGGTTATATACAGGGGGTACCGGTACAGAGTCAATGTGGAGGCTATATACAGGGGGTACCGGTACAGAGTCAATGTGGAGGCTATATACAGGGGGTACCGGTACAGAGTCAATGTGGAGGCTGTATACAGGGGGGTACCGGTACAGAGTCAATGTGGAGGCTGTATACAGGGGGGTACCGGTACAGAGTCAATGTGGAGGCTATATACAGGGGGTACCGGTACAGAGTCAATGTGGAGGCTATATACAGGGGGTACCGGTACAGAGTCAATGTGGAGGCTATATACAGGGGGTACCGGTACAGAGTCAATGTGGAGGCTATATACAGGGGGGTACCAGTACAGAGTCAATGTGGAGGCTATATACAGGGGGTACCGGTACAGAGTCAATGTGGAGGCTATATACAGGGGGTACCGGTACAGAGTCAATGTGGAGGCTAAATACAGGGGGGTACCGGTACAGAGTCAATGTGGAGGCTATATACAGGGGGTACCGGTACAGAGTCAATGTGGAGGCTATATACAGGGGGTACCGGTACAGAGTCAATGTGGAGGCTATATACAGGGGGTACCGGTACAGAGTCAATGTGGAGGCTATATACAGGGGGGTACCGGTACAGAGTCAATGTGGGGGCTATACATAGGGGGGTACCGGTACAGAGTCAATGTGCGGGGGCACCGGTTAGTCGAGGTAATATGTACATGTAGGTAGAGTTAAAGTGACTATGCATAGACAAACAGAGAATAGCAGCAGTGTAAAGGGGGGGGGGGGGGGGGGGGGGGGGCAATGCAAATAGTCTGGGTAGCCATTTGATTAGCTGTTCAGGAGTCTTATGGATTGGGGGTAGAAGCTGTTGAGAAGCCTTTTGGACCTAGACTTGGTGCTCAGGTATGGCTTGCCATGCGGTAGCAGAGAGAACAGTCAATGACTAGGGTGGCTGGGGTCTTTGACAATTTTAAGGCCTTCCTCTGACACCGCCTGGTGTAGAGGTCCTGGATGGCAGGAAGCTTGGCCCCGGCGATGTACTGGGCTGTACTCACTACCCTTTCCTTTTGGGTCGAGGCCAAACAGTTGCCATACCAGGCAGTGATGCAACCAGGCAGGATGCTTTCGTTTTTTCTTGTAAGCAGGAATCAGGAGGATAGAATTATTGTCAGATTTGCCAAATGGAGGGTGAGGGAGAGCGTTGTATGGGTCTCTTTGTGTGGAGTAAAGGTGGCCTACAGTTTTTTCCCCTCTGGTTTATTTAACATGCTGGTAGAAATGAGGTGAAACAGATTTATTTTTCCCTGTATTAAAGTCCCCGGCCACTAGGAGCGTGGCCTCTGGATGAGCGGTTTCCTTTTTGCTTATGGCTGTTTGTGGTGGTAAATATACAGCTATTAGAATATAGATGAAAACTATCTTGGTAAATAGTGTGGTCTACAGCTTATGAGATGCTCAGCTGATGTAGAGTAAAACCTTAAGACTTCCTTAGATATTGTGCACCAGCTGTTGTTTACAAATATACACAGACAGTCACCCCTTGTCTTATCAGAGGCTGCTGTTCTATCCTGCCGATACAGTGTATAACCCACCAGCTGTATGTTATTCATGTCGTCGTTCAGCCACAACTCGGTGAAACATAAATATTACAGTTATTAATGTCCCGTTGGACAGATATACGTGCTTGTAGTTAGTCTATTTTATTATCCAATGATTGTACATTGGCTAATAGGATCGATGGTAAAGGCAAATTACCACTCGCCGCCGGATCCTTATGAGGCACCCCGACCTTCGTCCTCGATATCTCAGTCTCTTTCTCCTGTGAATGGCGGGGATCAGGGCCTTGTCGGGTGTCTGGAGTAAATCCCTCTCCTCTGACTCGTTAAAGAAAAATAGGAGGTGAGTAACCGCTGTCCTGATTTCTAGAAGCTCTTTTCGGTCATAAGAGACGGCGGCAGAAACATTATTTACAAAATAAGTTACAAATAACGCAAAAAAACACACAATAGCACAATTGGTTAGGAGTAGAGGTTGACCAATTAATCGGAATGGCCGATTAATTAGGGCCGATTTCAAGTTATCCGAATTTTTGGACGCCGATTATATTGCAATCCACGAGGAGGCTGCGTGGCAGGCTGACCACCTGTTACGCGAGTGCAAGCAGCAAGGAGCCATGGTAAGTTGCTAGCTAGCATTGAACTTATCTTATAAAAAACAATCAAACTACACATGGTTGATGATATTACTAGTTTATCTAGCTTGTCCTTCGTTGCATATAATCAATGCGGTGCCTGAAATTGTGTCACTTCTCTTGTGTTCAGTATCGGCATTGAAAAATCATAATCGGTCGACCTCTAGTTAGGAGACTAAAACGACAGCCATTCTCTCCGAGTTACAGTTCATATGAGAAAATCAGTCAATTAAAAGGAATTCATTAACCCATAATCTATGGATTTGTTGATCACAGATACCTTTTTAAAAAATGGTAGGGACGTGGAATCAGAAAACCAGTCAGTATCTGGTGTGACCACCATTTGCCTCATGCAGCGCGACACATCTCCATAGAGTTGATCAGGCTGTTGATTGCGGCCTGTGGTTGTTGTCCCACTCCTCTTCAATGGCTGTGTGAAGTTTCTGGATTTTTGCAGGAACTGGTACATGCTGTCCTACACGTCAGAGGGATGTGGGTCAATGAAGCCGGGGCCTATCTGAATACCATTCCATCCCATAAGGCTCTGTGCACATTGGATCAGGGTCCATAGAGCACTATGTAGGCCTAGTGAATGGACTAGTGTATTTAATACAAGGGAATGGGACAGCAAGGAGCACATACCATTGAGTTCAGTAGGCAGCACCATAGAGCTGGGGCTCTGACCTTGGGAGTGCTACTGGATATGCATACGTGTGTGTGTGTGTGTGTGTGTGTGTGAACACACACAATCACACAGCTACTAAACTCAGAAAAAAATGAAACGTCCTCTCATTGTCAACTGCATTAATTTTCAGCAAACTTAACATGTGTAAATATTTGTATGAACATAAGATTCAACAACTGAGACAAACTGAACAAGTTCCACAGACATGTGACTAACATACATTTTATAATGTGTCCCTGAACAAGGGAGGGGTCAAAATCAAAAGTAACAGTCAATGCAGCTGGTGGCCACACCAGATACTAAGTACTGCAGTGCATCTCCTCCTCATGGAATGCACCAGATTTGCCAGTTCTTGCTGTGAGATGTTACACCACTCTTCCACCAAGGCACCTGCAAGTTCCCCGGACATTCCTGGGTGGAATGGCCCTAGCCCTCACCCTCTGATCCAACAGGTCCGAGACATGCTCAATGGGATTGAGATATGGGCTCTTCGCTTGCCATGGCAGAACACTGACATTCCTGTCTTGCAGGAAATCATGCACAGAACGAGCAGTATGGCTGGTGGCATTGTCATGCTGGAGGGTCAGGATGAGCCTGCAGGAAGGATACCACATGGGGGAGGAGGATGTCTTCTCTGTAACGCAGAGCGTTGAGATTGCCTGCAATGACAACAAGCTCAGTCCGATGAGGCTGTGACACACCACCCCAGACCAAGACGGACCCTCCACCTACAAATCGATCCTGCTCCAGAGTATAGGCCTCGGTGTTATGCTCATTCCTTTGACGATAAACGCGAATCCGACCATCATCCCTGGTGAGACAAAACCACGACACGTAAGTGAAGAGCACTTTTTGCCAGTCCTGTCTGGTCCAGCGATGGTGGGTTTGTGCCCATAGGCGACGTTGTTGCCGGTGATGTCTGGTGAGGACCTGCCTTACAACGGGCCTACAAGCCCTCAGTCTAGCCTCTCTCAGCCTTTTGCGGACAGTCTGAGCACTGATGGAGGGATTGTGTTGTCCTGGTGTAACTCGGGCAGTTGTTGTTGCCATCCTGTACCTGTCCCGCAGGTGTGATGTTTGGATGTACCGATCCTGTGCAGGTGTTGTTACACGTGGTCTGCCACTGCGAGGACAATCAGCTATCCGTCCTGTCTCCCTGTAGCGCTGTCTTAGGCGTCTCACAGTACGGACATTGCCATTTATTGCCCTGGCCACATCTGCAATCCTCATGCCTCCTTGCAGCATGCCTAAGGCACGTTCACGCAGATGAGCAGGGACCCTGGGCATCTTTCTTCTGGTGTTTTTCAGTCAGTAGAAAGGCCTCTTTAGTGTCCTACGTTTTCATAACTGTGACCTTAATTGCCTACCGTCTGTAAACTGTTAGTGTCTTAACGACCGTTCCACAGGTGCATGTTCATGAATTGTTTATGGTTCATTGAACAAGCATGGGAAACAGTGTTTAAACCTTTTACAATGAAGATCTGTGAGGTTATTTGGATTTTTACGATTTATCTTTGAAAGACAGGGTCCTGAAAAAGGGACGTTTCTTTTTTTGCTGAGTTTATATGCCAAGCCACACGCGCACACACACACCCACTCTCTCTCGCAGGTCACATACAGTTATAGACACGCATAAATAGAGTTGGCGCAGTGCAGATTCCCTCCATAGTAAAAGGATCAACTCCTATAAATCGTGCCTCTGCTGGGGACAGATCACATCTCCTAGCTCCCCACATGTCAAAACACATATCCCTCCTCCTTTAATATGCCTATCTCTTTATACTGTATTATCACAGCTGTTCTCTTATGGCTGCTATCAATGTTGTTCAGGCCTGCATGTTCAACTAAGGCCTATTAGGGATGACATAGCTACATACCACACCCTAACAGGGAGGACACAGCTACATAACACACCCAAACAGGGATGACACTGCTGACACAGATGACAGTGATTGGCTTAATTGGCAGTGATTGGCTTAATGAGTCTGGTGACCTGGAACACAGGCATATAAAGTATAGAGGCCCTGTGGGTACAGACAGCGTAGGGGGTAGATGCACGAGGGTACAGACAGCGTAGGGGGTAGATGCACGAGGGTACAGACAGCGTAGGGGGTAGATGCACGAGGGTACAGACAGCGTAGGGGGTAGACGCACGAGGGTACAGACAGCGTAGGGGGTAGACGCACGAGGGTACAGACAGCGTAGGGGGTAGACGCACGAGGGTACAGACAGCGTAGGGGGTAGATGCACGAGGGTACAGACAGCGTAGGGGGTAGATGCACGAGGGTACAGACAGCGTAGGGGGTAGATGCACGAGGGTACAGACAGCGTAGGGGGTAGATGCAAGAGGGTACAGACAGCGTAGGGGGTAGATGCACGAGGGTACAGACAGCGTAGGGGGTAGATGCACGAGGGTACAGACAGCGTAGGGGGTAGATGCACGAGGGTACAGACAGCGTAGGGGGTAGATGCAAGAGGGTACAGACAGCGTAGGGGGTAGATGCACGAGGGTACAGACAGCGTAGGGGGTAGATGCACGAGGGTACAGACAGTGTAGGGGGTAGATGCATGAGGGTACAGACAGCGTAGGGGGTAGATGCACGAGGGTACAGACAGTGTAGGGGGTAGATGCATGAGGGTACAGACTAAAGGCCGACCGATTCTGATTTTCAACGCCGATACAGATTGGAGGACCAAAATAAAGCAGATACCGATTAATCTGCCGATTTTTATTTATTTATTTGATACTGAATGAAAAGTTAAAATAAGTTAATATAATACATCAATAAAATCAATTTAGCCTCAAATAAATAATGAAACATGTTCAATTTGGTTTAAATAATGCAAAAACAAAGTGTTGGAGAAGAGAGTAAAAGTGCAATATGTGCCATGTAAGAAAGCTAACGTTTCAGTTCCTTGCTCAGAACATGAGAACATATGAAAGCTGGTGGTTTTAACATGAGTCTTCAATATTCCCAGGTAAGAAGTTTAAGGTTGTAGTTATTATAGGAATTATAGGACTATTTTTCTCTATACCATTTGTATTTCATATACATTTGACTATTGGATGTTCTTATAGGCACTTTAGTATTGCCAGTGTAACAGTATAGCTTCTGTCCCTCTCCTCGCTCCTACCTGGGCTCGAACCAGGAACACATCGACAACAGCCACCCTCAAAGCAGCGTTACCCATGCAGAGCAAGGAGAACAACCACTCCAAGTCTCAGAGCGAGTGACGTTTGAAACGCGTCAAGCTTCAATGCTTCAAGCATTGCGAAGAGCTGCTGGCAAACGCACAAAAGTGCTGTTTGATTGAATGCTTACGAGCCTGGTGGTGCCTACCATCATCGCTCAGTCAGACTGCTCTATCAAATCATAGACTTAGTTATAACATAATAATACACAGAAATACGAGCCTTGGGTCATTAATATGGTCGAATCCGGAAACTTTCATTTCGAAAACAAAATGTTTATTCTTTCAGTGAAATACGGAACCGTTATGTATTTTATCTAATGGGTGGCATCCCTAAGTCTAAATATTGCTGTTACATTGTACAACCTTCAATGTTGTCATAATTATGTAATATTCTGGCAAATTAATTATGGCCTTTGTTAGGAATAAATGGACTTCACACAGTTAGCAATGAGCCACGTGGCCCAAACTGCTGTATATACCCGGACTGCAATTTACAGAACGCAAGAGAAGTGACAATTTCCCTAGTGAAAAGAAATCCATGTTAGCAGGCAATATTACCTAAATATGCAGGTTTAAAAATAGATACTTGTGTATTGATTTAAAGAAAGGCATTGATGTTTAGGTATATTGGTGCAATGACGGTGCTTTTTTTTCCGCAAATGCGCTTGTCACCCATTTGTTGAAGTAGGCTGTGATTCAATGAGAAATTAACAGGCACCGCATCGATTATATGCAACGCAGGACACGCTAAACTAGTAATATAATCATCAACCATGTGTAGTTAACTAGTGATTATGTTAAGATTGATTGTTTTTTTATAAGACAAGTTTAAAGCTAGCTAGCAACGTACCATGGCTTCTTGCTGCCCACACGTAACAGGTCTCCTCGTGGAGTGCAATGTAAGGCAGGTGGTTAGAGCGTTGGACTAGTAACCGGAAGGTTGCAAAAACTAATCCCTGAGCTGACAAGGTAAAAATCTGTCGTTCTGCCCCTGAACAAGGCAGTTAGCCTAGGAACGGTGGGTTGTCATTGAAAATAAGAATATGTTCTTAACTGACTTGCCTAGTTAAATACAGGTGTAAAAATAAAAAATAAACAATTACCGGTTGTTATGAAAACTTGAAATCGGCCCTAATTAAATCGGTCATTCCGATTAATCGGTCGAACTCTAGTACAGACAGTGTAGGGGGTAGATGCACGAGGGTGCAGACAGTGTAGGGGGTAGATACTAGTGCACTACTTTTGACCAGGGCCAACAGGGAATTGGGTGCCATTTGGGAAGCAACTAAGGATTTGTGAAGCTCAAAGACCAGATCTTGAATCATTTTAACGAGAGAAGTCTGGCATGGAGATCACAGCCCGTTAATTTTGCCCAAACTTGGCACTCCTCTCTCTTCCCATGGTCGTGGCTTGCTTGACCCCGTAACTATGGCGAAGGAACTCCAATATCTATGCAAACGCCTTTTCACCGCTCAGGAATCTCAACTCTAGTCTGGAACGCAGACACACACTTCCCCTGGCAGAACAAAACTCAGCTGAAGTCCAAGGGCCGGAACCACGACTCCATTCAGCACATCACATCACCCACATATGTATAATGAGGTTATTATAACCCAGCCCACCAGGATTACTGGGAACACAGAGTTTGGTTACCCAACAAAGCTACAAACATTCATCCCACACAGACAGACAGTAAGATCCATTTATCTATGCTGAGAATATCGTATACAGAGATTAAAATGTAAACAATGTGTAATTGTTCTCACATTACTTTGACATAAGTCATTTCTAAGTGGCGTTCATCTGGTTTCCCTGGGCATTACAAACAAGTTTAGAGACACTGAGACAGGGTTCTGAACATGCCCAAAAGAGCAGCTTCATTCAGACCCGACCCAGAACCAACTACTACACGGATATATAGAAAACAGTCAAATGTATTACAGATGGAGAGAGAAAGAGATATATAGAAAGAGATATTATATATAGAGAAAGATATATATAGAGAGAAAGATATATTTAGAGAGAAAGAGGTATATATAGAGAGAGAAAGAGGTATATATAGAGAGAGAAAGAGATATATAGAGAGAGATAGAGATATATAGAGAGAGAAAGCCACATGTTTTTGATCAGCCTCTGAGAGAAGAAGTGAGGTAACGGTGATGTCATGTTTGTCTTTTGGACAGGTTCAAATAAAAGGAGTTGATGCTTCTAAATGGTTTAATGCTCCCGCTCTCTCTCCCAAACCAGATACACACACATACAGAGGCAAGCATGAACGAACACACCAACAACAAGTAAAAGTGTCACGCCCACACACCCATCCACCAAACACACATACATTTACAGGCATAGTTCCACACACATGCATGCACTAACGCGCTGGAACACACACACCAAGTTGATTGTGCATGTTACAACAAGCCCTAGCTGCTCTTTTATATAGAGTTGAGCCTATCGAGAAGCTACGTATTCACCAAAACAAACACTAACTCTTTCAAGCCTTCCTCAGTACACAGACGTATTTCAGGTTTGATTTCATACAACACAACGCTGCTAACAGTTGAACAAGGCTTAGTGTACTCGTGGGACCGACATCTGTCACAACAAATACAGTGTCCTGCAGTGATTGTAGCCACTTAGCCGTCACTGAAGTTGTGTGTTGTTGGAACCGCCTTTAAAAGTCCAAATAGTTAATAGGCCTTATTCCTGTACGTGTACTCACTAGGTCAAATGGACCATGGTGGACACTGTACTTCCTGCCTACTCAGACCTTAGTACTGGCTGGGCAGCTAGCGCCTTGGGGTGACTGTAAAGCCATTCATTTGGAAAGAGAAAATAAACAGAGGCAAGGAGAGAGAGAGAAAGAGAGAGAAAGCGAGGAGGGAGAGAAAGAACGAGAGAAAGAGTGAGAGAGCAGAGAGATCACTAGGTTGGAGTGATAGAGGAAGTGACGCCACCGTGCCAAAAGCAAGAACGCACTAGCAGTATACTGTTCCTTTGGACAGGGTGAAGGCCTAGTCTGGATTTGGATTTCAGGTCCATCTACTGAACAGAACACACACACCAAAACGACTGGGGAAAAATCAAGCATCTCAGATTCAGAGTTACACCCTTTCAGAAGCAATTATCGTATTTATCTTGGCTGGACCTTTTAACTCCAGGCAGTCTGCTCTCTGGTCCTGGTGTTGAAATGGAGATCCTTAGAGGGTGATTATAAGTTGAGAAATATCAGTGCTGAGGTGATCTGGATAGTCGGGGAGGTGTGTGTGTGTGTACCTGTATCCCTTGTGTCTTTGATCTATCCAGAGTCCAGACATGGTAGACTACAGGGGAGAGCGGTGTGAAACCCCAAGGCGTTCAAGGGGTCTGGAAGATATGAGTGATTCAGCACTGAACACCATACTATAGGTTAAAACCAACTCTGCAACAATCTATGATTAAACACATATTTATCTTGTCTAGTCATACCACCGTGTGTGTGGTCTGCATATGGGTTCCTTTTTGATACTGTAGTAGCTCACTGTCTGGATTATGTTTCAAATTAGTTACCAGTGTAGTTAGAGTGTAATTACATACCATTACACCAAGACATTTACATTCCACGTAGAGAGTGACAGTGATTGCACCACTTTGATAAAGTACTGGGACTGTATAGTGTCAGCTGATATCAAAGGGTTTTATCTCCCAGACAGACTCTCAGTTGGAGATAGAGAGACATATGAAGACAGAGGGGAAACCGCAGACCATTGTTTTCTGTCTGGAAGATAATCAAGGGAACTCAGACAACTGTGACATGGAAGAATGAATGCTATATGATATAATTAAATTGAGCCTTTTCAATACTACAAAATCAATGAAGGAGCAAAGCGCTGATCATCACAGTCTCGCACCACATGCCGCGTTGAAAACTGGGAACTCGGAAAATCTGGACTTCCGACTTCAGTGCGTTCAAGACAACTGGGAACTCGGAAAACAAACGAGCTCAAAAAAAACATTTTTAACAGTCGCCCAACTCAGAATTCCAAGTCGGAAACTCGGGCATGTTTCTAGAGCCTTTCCGAACCGAAGATCACTAACGTCATGATCTGACCTGGTTCTTTTGCGATTTCCCAGTTGTCTTGAAAGCACCAATATTTTCTTCACCACGAGTGTTTTTGCATGCATACCATACCACTTTCACGCTTTCCGCAAACAAAGGGTAGTTTAATGCAATAACACGCCAACATATTTAGCATTTTTTTAAAGAGTAGCACTTATTTTACTTTCCCTAGTCGAACTACTGTAGGCAAACCTACATTGATTGTCTGGTTGCCATGATTACATATTGTACCCACCACCACGTGAAGACGTTTACAAAACACATTACAGTATCATACACACTCATTGACGGAGGATACAATTTACATTGTTGTATCACGTAGCAGAGGCAAATTCGAATGCGTGCCACCGCATGCCACCACGGTTTGCCAGATAATAGGCTGTTACTGTCTGACGCGCGGTGAACGTCCATCAAAATCACACACACAGGTTAACTTACTAGATGTAAACGAATATGCTACGACTATTAAAATACATAACCGAGTTAACATTTTAAAGTGCATTTACCTGAAACTCGTGGAAGCTGGATAAATTGAGAATAAATTAATTTCATTCAGGACCACGGCACGCCACTCCGAAAAGTGCTCTGATCTTTGATTCAAGCGTTTTGAATTAAAGCAATTGACCACACGAAGAGAACGCCTCCTTCACTGACGACAAACTAAAGTGATATGCCTAAACTGATCCTAACACTTATTCAAAACCAAGCCAGATGGTGTAGAGATTTAAAATATATCAATGCGGAACCACAGAGTCACAATTTGGCAGGAAGTCGTTTCTGACTCTCCTCTGCTTTACGTGAATGTACATAAATTTGGCAAACCTCACCTCCAGTAAACCAATAACTTGTGTTATTATAAGTTATAGGCCTACTGTAAATAATGACGCTATACATTTACTCACGGCAAAACAAAATGGCAAACTGTCCAGTCTTTATTACAATCTGAATAGATGGACCATGAATCATACGACTAGGCCTATATATAATTCACAAAAACAACATAGGCACTTTTTCGTGAATAAAACATGTATAAAAATTACCATGGCAGAGTATTATGACATAGGTCAGTTGTTCTGACTAGGGGACTAGGACTCTGCTTCCCATTGACCTGACTGTAATCGGAGCCTTCTATGGCGTTCAGTAAGTAGTCTAGTCAAGTGGACGCGAAGAAACAACGCCCACATGCGTTCTGCATAGGCCTATATTATTTCACCAGTTTATCCCATGCAAAACTCCACTCTATGTCCTATACGTACGACTAGACATGCCATAGATATATGTAGGCTACTCACCACAGCCGCACTTTGAATGATCCTGCAGCAGAATTCCCTACTACCTATTGTGCTCTACCGGCTCCGCGCAACCTCCATGGCATTTAACTGACACCTCCTCTCTCTGCTACAGTGTAGCGCATTCCTGCAAACGAGACCATTCCGAAAATGTATCATTATAGACGTCAAAGCTTGCATCCTACAGCCATAGAAAATGATGCATCTGTTAGATTTTTTTTTATTTTTTTTACACTAAATGTCAACACCACCAGTTACTTTAAAATATTATGGATTACAACTTTATACAAAATGTAGGGCGGGTCCAGTCTGTCTGATTGGGGTCAGTTGACAAATTCTCATATTCCATCTTTAGTAACACTCTCAACTGTATGTTCCTCAAAAAAGTCAGAAAACCCACAATTTCCTTACACGAATTGTCCTGAACAGACGTATCACCTGCCCAGAAGATGCTGCTGGTGATGGAGCCTCTCCAGCGGTTTCCATGTTACACTAAGGCCACCTGGTGGCCATTGTCACTGTGCCGTAGAAATGCTGAGGCTACTCAGAAGTGAAGCAGACCGTCTGAATATAAATCAGATTTGTAGCAGGTAGTACATACAAACCAGATGTCTAAACATGACCAAGGTGAGTGTACTTGTGCGTATAGAATGAGGAGAAAAGAAAGCCCCGCACACTGCTCTTGCTCGAATGATATCACTTTAGTTTACTTTTCAACCTGTATGCCTAAAGGCTTCGTCAGTGCTTGACGGCCTGCTCGCTCAGTGTGCGGGTCTTTTTTTTTCTTCTAAGATATTAGATATCAGATCGTTATTCCCACGCACCTGCAACAAGAAAACTCAGATGTGCCAGTGTTTTTACTCTTTTATATAATTGATAAAAAGGATGTCTGGTGGAATAACACCGCCCACAGCTGCTCAGAAAGATTGCAATTCTGTATGCAGCTCAATTCATACAAGATGTGTTTATGATGGTAGGGTTTCTATGGTAGACGACATACTGACCAGGTATGGTAGGCCCGCTTACCACTGGTGGTGTGGGCCAGGGTTTTCTCAAACATCGGTCCCTAACGCTACACAGCTGATTCAAATCGTCAACGTTTTATGATGAGTTGGTGATTTGAATCAGCTGTGTAGTGCTAGGGCAGGAACCAAACCGTGCACCCAGGGGGGGGGGGGGGGGGGGGGGGGGGGGGGGGGGGGGGGGGGGGGGGGGGGGGGGGGGCACGTTGTGGATACCCTGGTGTAGGCTATGTATAGCTTTGAGTTTAACTGTAGGTTTACTAGAATAAAACGGTAGCATAAAATGGTAACATAAAATGGTAGCAAAAAATGGTAGGCCTGATTTTGTATATGCCAGATTTCTTCACAAATTACAAAAAAAGAACGTAGGCCATTTGTCTTAAAACCAAGTTATGCAAGTTATCCAGCCTATTAATTTTTCAAGAATTGAATTGTTCTTTTTCATAACCTGATTTTTGTACAACCGCCACGAGCGCTCCTGGAGAGATACACAGCACAATATAATAGAAGCCTTGACTAAATATGTTTTTGTTACTGGAAAACATCTCTAGAAGGTGTGCTAATACTGTTAAACTCAGAGCTAAAGATACAATTGTAAGGAGCAGAACTCGCCCCCCCCCCCCCCCCCCCCCCCCCCCCCCCCCCCTTTGTACCCTTAATCAAAGAGGCAATCTGCGATTGCTGCATATGCTTGTAGACTTTTAAACATTCAAAACACAGTTAAAATTGTAATTTTGATCTAATACTTGCGTCCAGAGCTCTGTCTTTGAATTTGAAAGTGGTTCCATTTCTCCAGCCCCATCCCTCAGCTATTTACCAAATCAGGGGCGGGGTAACCGCTTTGTTATTGTTTGATTTGTGGATTGCCCCTTTTATCAAAGATGAAACTAATCCATTCACTTGCACAGCACGCTGTTAATAACCAGGAAGTGGAAAAACAAAGTTAGAGAAAATAAACATTTGTTTTTACATTAAGAAGCAAATTAATTTGTATAACTCATAAATTAAATAAACCAATTGCTCAAGGGGTGACGGACAATGGTGACCCTCGTCGTGACCCCACTTCTTGCAGCAGGTATCTCAGGTGGAGTTGGAATACGCAAGAAACACGTTTCCATTATACACTTGTTAAAGGACAAATATAAGCACCCCCCCCCCCCCCCCCAATTATTATAATAAAACTCAATAAAAGAAAAGGAGCGTGAGAAGTGTGTTTACAAATGTTCTGGTGAGGCAGTGTGTTTACAAATGTTCTGGTGAGGCAGTGTGTTTACAAATGTTCTGGTGAGGCAGTGTGTTTACAAATGTTCTGGTGAGGCAGTGTGTTTACAAATGTTCTGGTGAGGCAGTGTGTTTACAAATGTTCTGGTGAGGCAGTGTGTTTACAAATGTTCTGGTGAGGCAGTGTGTTTACAAATGTTCTGGTGAGGCAGTGTGTTTACAAATGTTCTGGTGAGGCAGTGTGTTTACAAATGTTCTGGTGAGGCAGTGTGTTTACAAATGTTCTGGTGAGGCAGTGTGTTTACAAATGTTCTGGTGAGGCAGTGAGTTTACAAATGTTCTGGTGAGGCAGTGTGTTTACAAATGTTCTGGTGAGGCAGTGTGTTTACAAATGTTCTGGTGAGGCAGTGTGTTTACAAATGTTCTGGTGAGGCAGTGTGTTTACAAATGTTCTGGTGAGGCAGTGTGTTTACAAATGTTCTGGTGAGGCAGTGTGTTTACAAATGTTCTGGTGAGGCAGTGTGTTTACAAATGTTCTGGTGAGGCAGTGTGTTTACAAATGTTCTGGTGAGGCAGTGTGTTTACAAATGTTCTGGTGAGGCAGTGTGTTTACAAATGTTCTGGTGAGGCAGTGTGTTTACAAATGTTCTGGTGAGGCAGTGTGCTTACAAATGTTCTGGTGAGGCAGTGTGTTTACAAATGTTCTGGTGAGGCAGTGTGTTTACAAATGTTCTGGTGAGGCAGTGTGTTTACAAATGTTCTGGTGAGGCAGTGTGTTTACAAATGTTCTGGTGAGGCAGTGTGTTTACAAATGTTCTGGTGAGGCAGTGAGTTTACAAATGTTCTGGTGAGGCAGTGTGTTTACAAATGTTCTGGTGAGGCAGTGTGTTTACAAATGTTCTGGTGAGGCAGTGTGTTTACAAATGTTCTGGTGAGGCAGTGTGTTTACAAATGTTCTGGTGAGGCAGTGTGTTTACAAATGTTCTGGTGAGGCAGTGTGTTTACAAATGTTCTGGTGAGGCAGTGTGTTTACAAATGTTCTGGTGAGGCAGTGTGTTTACAAATGTTCTGGTGAGGCAGTGTGTTTACAAATGTTCTGGTGAGGCAGTGTGTTTACAAATGTTCTGGTGAGGCAGTGTGTTTACAAATGTTCTGGTGAGGCAGTGTGCTTACAAATGTTCTGGTGAGGCAGTGTGTTTACAAATGTTCTGGTGAGGCAGTGTGTTTACAAATGTTCTGGTGAGGCAGAGTGTTTACAAATGTTCTGGTGAGGCAGTGTGTTTACAAATGTTCTGGTGAGGCAGAGTGTTTACAAATGTTCTGGTGAGGCAGTGTGTTTACAAATGTTCTGGTGAGGCAGTGTGTTTACAAATGTTCTGGTGAGGCAGTGTGTTTACAAATGTTCTGGTGAGGCAGTGTGTTTACAAATGTTCTGGTGAGGCAGTGTGTTTACAAATGTTCTGGTGAGGCAGTGTGTTTACAAATGTTCTGGTGAGGAAGTGTGTTTACAAATGTTCTGGTGAGGCAGAGTGTTTACAAATGTTCTGGTGAGGCAGTGTGTTTACAAATGTTCTGGTGAGGCAGTGTGTTTACAAATGTTCTGGTGAGGCAGTGTGTTTACAAATGTTCTGGTGAGGCAGTGTGTTTACAAATGTTCTGGTGAGGCAGTGTGTTTACAAATGTTCTGGTGAGGCAGTGTGTTTACAAATGTTCTGGTGAGGCAGTGTGTTTACAAATGTTCTGGTGAGGCAGTGTGTTTACAAATGTTCTGGTGAGGCAGTGTGTTTACAAATGTTCTGGTGAGGCAGTGTGTTTACAAATGTTCTGGTGAGGCAGTGTGTTTACAAATGTTCTGGTGAGGCAGTGTGTTTACAAATGTTCTGGTGAGGCAGTGTGTTTACAAATGTTCTGGTGAGGCAGTGTGTTTACAAATGTTCTGGTGAGGCAGTGTGTTTACAAATGTTCTGGTGAGGCAGTGTGTTTACAAATGTTCTGGTGAGGCAGTGTGTTTACAAATGTTCTGGTGAGGCAGTGTGTTTACAAATGTTCTGGTGAGGCAGTGTGTTTACAAATGTTCTGGTGAGGCAGTGTGTTTACAAATGTTCTGGTGAGGCAGTGTGTTTACAAATGTTCTGGTGAGGCAGTGTGTTTACAAATGTTCTGGTGAGGCAGTGTGTTTACAAATGTTCTGGTGAGGCAGTGTGTTTACAAATGTTCTGGTGAGGCAGTGTGTTTACAAATGTTCTGGTGAGGCAGTGTGTTTACAAATGTTCTGGTGAGGCAGTGTGTTTACAAATGTTCTGGTGAGGCAGTGTGTTTACAAATGTTCTGGTGAGGCAGTGTGTTTACAAATGTTCTGGTGAGGCAGTGTGTTTACAAATGTTCTGGTGAGGCAGTGTGTTTACAAATGTTCTGGTGAGGCAGTGTGTTTACAAATGTTCTGGTGAGGCAGTGTGTTTACAAATGTTCTGGTGAGGCAGTGTGTTTACAAATGTTCTGGTGAGGCAGAGTGTTTACAAATGTTCTGGTGAGGCAGTGTGTTTACAAATGTTCTGGTGAGGCAGAGTGTTTACAAATGTTCTGGTGAGGCAGTGTGTTTACAAATGTTCTGGTGAGGCAGTGTGTTTACAAATGTTCTGGTGAGGCAGTGTGTTTACAAATGTTCTGGTGAGGCAGTGTGTTTACAAATGTTCTGGTGAGGCAGTGTGTTTACAAATGTTCTGGTGAGGCAGTGTGTTTACAAATGTTCTGGTGAGGCAGTGTGTTTACAAATGTTCTGGTGAGGCAGTGTGTTTACAAATGTTCTGGTGAGGCAGTGTGTTTACAAATGTTCTGGTGAGGCAGTGTGTTTACAAATGTTCTGGTGAGGCAGTGTGTTTACAAATGTTCTGGTGAGGCAGTGTGTTTACAAATGTTCTGGTGAGGCAGTGTGTTTACAAATGTTCTGGTGAGGCAGTGTGTTTACAAATGTTCTGGTGAGGCAGTGTGTTTACAAATGTTCTGGTGAGGCAGTGTGTTTACAAATGTTCTGGTGAGGCAGTGTGTTTACAAATGTTCTGGTGAGGCAGTGTGTTTACAAATGTTCTGGTGAGGCAGTGTGTTTACAAATGTTCTGGTGAGGCAGTGTGTTTACAAATGTTCTGGTGAGGCAGTGTGTTTACAAATGTTCTGGTGAGGCAGAGTGTTTACAAATGTTCTGGTGAGGCAGTGTGTTTACAAATGTTCTGGTGAGGCAGAGTGTTTACAAATGTTCTGGTGAGGCAGTGTGTTTACAAATGTTCTGGTGAGGCAGTGTGTTTACAAATGTTCTGGTGAGGCAGTGTGTTTACAAATGTTCTGGTGAGGCAGTGTGTTTACAAATGTTCTGGTGAGGCAGTGTGTTTACAAATGTTCTGGTGAGGCAGTGAGTTTACAAATGTTCTGGTGAGGCAGTGTGTTTACAAATGTTCTGGTGAGGCAGTGTGTTTACAAATGTTCTGGTGAGGCAGTGTGTTTACAAATGTTCTGGTGAGGCAGTGTGTTTACAAATGTTCTGGTGAGGCAGTGTGTGGTGGGAGCTTTCTCACAAACCTCATCATTAGTTTGATACTTTTGATTTGTTGCCGCAGATGGTTTGTTTTACATAGCAGCTTAGGATAAATAATGTGTCAGGTTAGGTGAATTAACGCAGCAGGTTAGGTGAATTAACGCAGCAGGTTAGGTGAATTAACGTAGCAGGTTAGGAGAATGAGGTTAAAGGTTAGGAAAAGGGTTAGGGTTACAATGCTACAGTTGTCAACAACTGTTATCCCCAACACGGCCGTTAGATGGCGTTGAATGCCTACTCTCATTACAACGGGAGGAACGTTAACAAACCGTACATAGTGACAAATCATCAGCGTCATAACAGCGACAAATGTGTGGCGAGCAGGCATTTTCCACAGCATTTTCCACATAATTTTCCACAGCATTTTCCACAGCATTTTCCACATAATTTTCCACAGCATTTTCCACAGCATTTTCCACATAATTTTCCACAGCATTTTCCACAGCATTTTCCACATAATTTTCCTCAGCATTTTCCAATTAGGTGGGTCAGCGCCTAATTTGGTTCAATAAAAATGTTGACGCAAAAAGCGTTGAAAACAGACACAAAGTAGACCAACTGTAAATAAGTGGTGAGGCTCACACATCAGGAGAAAGGAGATAGTATTAGGACACACCCTGCCTATACGTTCCTCCCCTTACCATGGAACAGTGTGCATCCCCATCACAAGTTGACCTCCCACTACAATCAAGGGCCAAAATAGAACCAGTGAAGTACCTTCACCACCTTGAGGGCCCTCTGAAATGTGTAAATGACCTATAAATAACTCACACTGGAGTGTGTGTGTGTGTGTGTGTGTGTGTGTGTGTGTGTGTGTGTGTGTGTGTGTGTGTGTGTGTGTGTGTGTGCGAGTTACCTACCAAAAACAACACTCTGATCTGATGGTCCTTTACGACAGCTATTTCTAGCTCGGAGGGAATAGCCTATTCTGCTCAACCCCGTCACGAGGGGAGCTGACCATGATGGTGAACAGGGGAATGAAGTATATGGACAAAGAGATGAGTCTAAATATGTCCATGTTAACTGTTTGTGTCAGTGAGCAATGAAAAATGTGTTGGTGTATCAGATCAAACATGTGTTTAAATATCTTTCATTTGCGTCTTCATTTCTGGTGCTATTCCTTTTTTTCTTGTGAACTTGCACGCCTCAACCTTGACCTCATGGTTGTGTCTCAATTTCGGACACATCACATGATGTAGTGATACATCACCTTAATTAAACTACAGTCAGATTACCCTGGTAGTCAGATTCATGTTCCTGAGAATCCAACCCAACCCAATGGATACACGGGTACTCCTTCCGTCCAATACCAGTCCACACCCATAGACGTTCACTCACAAATACAAAATTGTTCTAAACTAGGCTATCTATTTCTAATGAATCTATTCTTTATGCATCTATGATTTGCCGGTCAGATTAAGGGTATGGTTCGCTCTGGATGGTAGTCCTCTCCCCAGGATTCAGCGTGAGACGCTACCTTTAACCCTCACTGTTTCTGGTAATCATAGTGAAACCATTTCTTTTTTAATTTTTCGTTCACCTTTTACACCTGTTGTTTTGGGCCATCCCTGGCTAGTTTGTCATAATCCTTCCATTAATTGGTCTAGTAATTCTATCCTCTCCTGGAACGTCTCTTGTCATGTGAAATGTTTAATGTCTGCTATCCCTCCTGTTTCCTCTGTCTCTTCTTCACAGGAGGAGCCTGGTGATTTGACAGGGGTGCCGGAGGAATATCACAATCTGCGCACGGTGTTCAGTCGGTCCAGGGCCACCTCTCTTCCTCCACACCGGTCGTATGATTGTAGTATTGATCTCCTTCCGGGAACCACCCCCCCCCCGGGGTAGACTATACTCTCTGTCGGCTCCCGAACGTAAGGCTCTCGAAGATTATTTGTCTGTAGCTCTTGACGCCGGTACCATAGTCCCCTCCTCCTCTCCCGCCGGAGCGGGGTTTTTTTTTGTCAAGAAGAAGGACGGGTCTCTGCGCCCCTGCATAGATTATCGAGGGCTGAATGACATAACAGTGAAGAATCGTTATCCGCTTCCTCTTATGTCTTCAGCCTTCGAGATCCTGCAGGGAGCCAGGTTTTTCACTAAGTTGGACCTTCGTAACGCTTACCATCTCGTGCGCATCAGGGAGGGGGACGAGTGGAAGACGGCGTTTAACACTCCGTTAGGGCACTTTGAATACCGGGTTCTTCCTTTCGGCCTCGCTAACGCTCCAGCTGTCTTTCAGGCATTAGTCAATGATGTCCTGAGAGACATGCTGAACATCTTTGTTTTCGTTTACCTTGACGATATCCTGATTTTTTCACCGTCACTCCAGATTCATCTTCAGCACGTTCGACGTGTCCTCCAGCGCCTTTTAGAGAATTGTCTTTTTGTGAAGGCTGAGAAGTGCACTTTTCATGCCTCCTCCGTCACATTTCTCGGTTCTGTTATTTCCGCTGAAGGCATTAAGATGGATCCCGCTAAGGTCCAAGCTGTCATTGATTGGCCCGTCCCTAAGTCACGCGTCGAGCTGCAGCGCTTTCTCGGCTTCGCAAACTTCTATCGTCGTTTCATCCGTAATTTCGGTCAGGTGGCAGCTCCTCTCACAGCCCTTACTTCTGTCAAGACGTGCTTTAAGTGGTCCGTTTCCGCCCAGGGAGCTTTTGATCTCCTCAAGAATCGTTTTACATCCGCTCCTATCCTTGTTACACCTGACGTCTCTAGACAGTTCGTTGTCGAGGTTGACGCGTCAGAGGTGGGCGTGGGAGCCATCCTTTCTCAGCGCTCCCTCTCTGACGACAAGGTCCACCCATGCGCGTATTTTTCTCATCGCCTGTCGCCGTCGGAACGTAACTATGATGTGGGTAACCGCGAACTGCTCGCCATCCGGTTAGCCCTAGGCGAATGGCGACAGTGGTTGGAGGGGGCGACCGTTCCTTTTGTCGTTTGGACTGACCATAGGAACCTTGAGTACATCCGTTCTGCCAAACGACTTAATGCGCGTCAGGCGCGTTGGGCGCTGTTTTTCGCTCGTTTCGAGTTCGTGATTTCTTATCGTCCGGGCTCTAAGAACACCAAGCCTGATGCTTTGTCTCGTCTCTTCAGTTCTTCAGTAGCCTCCACTGACCCCGAGGGGATTCTCCCTGAGGGGCGTGTTGTCGGGTTGACTGTCTGGGGAATTGAGAGGCAGGTAAAACAAGCGCTCACTCACACTCCGTCGCCGCGCGCTTGTCCTAGGAACCTTCTTTTCGTTCCCGTTCCTACTCGTCTGGCCGTTCTTCAGTGGGCTCACTCTGCCAAGTTAGCCGGCCACCCTGGCGTTCGGGGTACGCTTGCTTCCATTCGCCAGCGTTTTTGGTGGCCCACCCGGGAGCATGACACGCGTCGTTTCGTGGCTGCTTGTTCGGTCTGCGCGCAGACTAAGTCCGGTAACTCTCCTCCTGCCGGCCGTCTCAGGCCGCTTCCTATTCCCTCTCGACCGTGGTCTCACATCGCCTTAGATTTTGTCACCGGACTGCCTTCGTCAGCGGGGAAGACTGTTATTCTTACGGTTGTCGATAGGTTCTCTAAGGCGGCTCATTTCATTCCCCTTGCTAAGCTTCCTTCTGCTAAAGAGACGGCACAAATCATCATCGAGAATGTTTTCAGAATTCATGGCCTTCCGTCAGACGTCGTTTCGGACAGAGGTCCGCAATTCACGTCTCAATTTTGGAGGGAGTTTTGCCGTTTGATTGGGGCTTCCGTCAGTCTCTCTTCCGGCTTTCACCCCCAGTCTAACGGTCAAGCAGAACGGGCCAATCAGACTATTGGTCGCATCTTACGCAGTCTTTCTTTTCGTAACCCTGCGTCTTGGTCAGAACAGCTCCCCTGGGCAGAATACGCCCACAACTCGCTTCCTTCGTCTGCGACCGGGCTATCTCCTTTTCAGAGTAGCCTCGGGTACCAGCCTCCGCTGTTCTCATCTCAGTTCGCCGAGTCCAGCGTCCCCTCCGCTCAGGCTTTTGTCCAACGTTGCGAGCGCACCTGGAAGAGGGTCAGGTCTGCACTTTGCCGTTATAGGACGCAGACTGTGAGGGCTGCTAATAAGCGTAGAACTAAGAGTCCTAGATATTGTCGCGGTCAGAGAGTTTGGCTCTCCACTCAGAACCTTCCCCTTAAGACGGCTTCTCGCAAGTTGACCCCGCGGTTCATTGGTCCGTTCCGTATTTCTCGGGTCATTAATCCTGTCGCAGTTCGACTTCTTCTTCCGCGATACCTTCGTCGCGTCCACCCGGTCTTCCATGTCTCCTGCATCAAGCCCGTCCTTCGCGCCCCCGCTCGTCTTCCCCCCCCCCCCCCCATCCTTGTCGAGGGCGCACCCATCTACAGGGTCCGTAGAATTTTGGACATGCGTCCTCGGGGCCGTGGTCACCAGTACCTCGTAGATTGGGAGGGGTACGGTCCTGAGGAGAGGAGTTGGGTTCCCTCTCGGGACGTGCTGGACCGTGCGCTGATCGAGGATTTCCTCCGTTGCCGCCAGGTTTCCTCCTCGAGTGCGCCAGGAGGCGCTCGGTGAGTGGGGGGGTACTGTCATGTACTGTCATGTTGTGTCTTGTCTCTGTCCTTTCCCTTCACCCTGTCTCCCTCTGCTGGTCGTTGTTAGGTTACCTTTTCTCCCCCGCTTTCCCCCAGCTGTTCCTTGTCTCCTCTAACTACCCATTCACCCCGTTTCCCACCTGTTCCCTTTTTCCCTCTGATTAGGTCCCTATATCTCTCTCTGTTTCTGTTCCTGTCCTTGTCGGATTCTTGTTTGTTGTGTTTCATGCCTGAGCCAGACTATCGTCATGTTTGCTGTAACCTTGTCCTGTCCTGTCGGAATCTGCCGGTCTATCTGAGCCTACCTATGTTTGGTTATTAAAGAAGCTCTGTTTAAGTTAGTTCGCTTTTGGGTCCTCATTCACTCACCATAACATCCACAGTGAATGCTATAAAGATAATCTCTCTTGGCTGGCTAAACCTCAGATTAAATATTTTTCCCGACTCCTACTAATGTCACACACTGAACAAAAGTATAAACGCAACATGTACAGTGTTGGTCCCATGTTTCATGAGCTGAAAAAAAGAATAATACCAGACATTTTCCAAATGCACACAAAGCTTATTTCTCTAAAATGTTGTGTACACATTTGATTACATTCCTGTTAGTCAGCATTTGTCCTTTGCCAAGATAATCCATCCACCTGACAGGTGTGGCGAATCAAGAACCTGTTTAAACAGCATGATCATTACACAGGTGCACATTGTGCCAGGGACAATAAAAGGCCACTTTAAAATGTGCAGTTTTGTCACACAACACAATTCCACAGATGTTTGGCGTGCTGACTGCAGGAACGTCCACCAGAGCTGTTGCCAGAGAATTTAATGTTCATTAACTACGCCATCCCAGGACCTCTACATCTGGCTTTTTCACCTGCGGAATCATCTGAGACCAGCCACCTACACAGCTGATGAAACTGTGGGTTTGCACAACCGAAAGAATTTCTGCACAAGCTGTCAGAAACCATCTCAGGAAAGCTCATCTATGTGCTCGTTGTCCTCACTAGAGTCTTGACCTGACTGCAGTTCAGCGTTGTAACCGACTTTAGTGGGCAAATGCTCACCTTCGATGGCCACTGGCACGCTGGAAAAGTGTGCACTTTGCGAATTAATCTCGGTTTCAATTGTACCGGGCAGATGGCAGACAGCATGTATGGCATCGTGTGTGTGAATGGTTGGCTGATGCTAACGTTGTGAACAGAGTGCCCCATGGGGGCAGTGGGGTCATGGTATAGGCAGGCATAAGCTACAGACAATGTACACAATTGCATTTTATCAATTGCAATTGCATTGTCGTGCCATTCACCTCATGTTTCAGCATGATAATGCACGGCCCCATGTCGCAAGCATCTGTATACAATTCCCGGAACCTGAAAATGTCCCAGTTCTTCCGTGGTCTGCATACTCACCAGACATGTCACCCATTGAGCATGTTTGGAATGCTCTAGATCAACGTGTACAACAGCGTGTTCCAGTTCCCGCCAATATCCAACAACTTCGCACAGCCATTGAAGAGGAGTGGGACAACAATCCATCCACAAGCCACAATCAACTGCCCGATCAACTCTATGCGAAGGAGATGTGTCACGCTGCATGAGTCACACCAGATACTTGACTGCTTTTCTGATCCACACACTGGTTTTCTGACCAGATGCTAAAATCCCCAATCAATTAAACCAATTAAGAACCTTAAGTCAAATAACATGCACTGATGACATAGAGTCCGGAACAACAAAACTGAGTTTCATTCAAGATTCCAGACCGGCATAAAATACTCAAGCACCATAAATGTAGATATGTAAGATATTTTTGCGCCCTTAACTCACATCCCTATAGGACTACCAATACACAGTTTTTGTCTAGTACAGGTCTGGCTTACTACAGTACAGGATATTTCTTTCCCCCTCAAGGTGAAATGGTTCATAGAGTAAAAGTTCAACTTAAAAAGTACTTTAAAATACCATCAATGAAGAGATCCTACACTCTTAGAAACAGGGTGCTTTCTAAAACCTTAGGAGAACCCTTTTGAAGAACTATTTTTGGTTGCAGGTAGAACCCTTTTGGGTTCCATGTAGAACCCTTTCTACAGAAGGTTCTATACGGAACCCAACAGGGTTCTAACTTAGAAGCAAAAAGGGTTATCCTATGGGTTAAAAACTCTAATCACACTTTTATCATAAACTAAAAATAATATATAAATAACCACACAATCCTTCAAACTGAATAAAGAACAGCCCCCAACTAAAATTCTCTCCTCCTTTTGTACTCATTCCATATCTCTTCTGATCATTCATGTATTTAATCTCTCAATCACTTGTTCATTAACTTGTTCATGTATTTTTTCTTTGTGTGTCTGAGTGTGTATGTGTGAGTGTGTGTGTGTGTGTGGGTTTCCTGTCCACATAATATGGGTTTCCTGTCCACATAACCATTGTGTGTATTTGTACATGCGTGTAAATGTTAATGTGTAATTCTATGTGTGTGTCTATGTACTGTGTGGCTGTGTGGTCATCAGCCTGTGTAGGCGTTGTGTCAGCTGTGACTTTGAGTTTGTGTGTATGTGTTCGGGTAATTCTGTGTGTGTCTATGTACTTTGTGAGTGTGCATGTATCCACATGCGTTATTGTTCATCATATTTACAGGCAACAGTGTGTGTTCACAAAGCTATAGCCTCCTAGTGTGACCATAGAGATTAGATCAGGGGGAGTCCCTCCCCAGCCAGTCGGTCAACCAACCAGTCATCCAGTCCGACAGACAAACTGTCAAGTCACGCAGTCAGTCATTTAGCCAGCCAGTCAGTCAGTCATTCAGCCAACCAGCCAGCCGGCCAGTCAGTCATTCAGCTAACCAGCCAGTCAGCCAGTCATTCAGCTAACCAGCCAGTCAGCCAGTCATTCAGCCAACCATCCAGTCAGTCAGTCATTCAGCCAACCAACCAGTCAGTCATTCAGCCAACCATCCAGTCAGTCAGTCATTCAGCTAACCAACCAGTCAGTCAGTCATTCAGCTAACCAGCCAGTCAGTCATTCAGCCAGCCAATCAGTCATTAAGCCAACCAGTCAGCTAAACAGCCCCTCCTTTCCTATGCTCCATAGAATAGATACAGTGGTGTTGGCTGGACCAATCAGCTGCTTAAACAGCAGGGGTTGATGCTGGGAGAGAGAGAGAGGCACAGAGAGGGAGGCTGCACACACATCTCTCACACACACACACGGTCGTTCCTTCTGAGACCAAACACACACACACACTCGCTCGCACACAGACACACACGATGATCTCTCTTTCACACACTCAATGTTTTATTATACACTTTTGATTTGGATTTTGTATGTACATTTTGAATTGGTTTTATTTTTTGCATGTTTTCATACATTAGTACAATACACACATTTGCCAATATGTGCCTTGTTCCAGTTGTCGTGCTGTTGGCTTTTCTGGGTAAGTACGTCAAATGGTTTTGAAATACTTTTGCAATACTTAAGCCTGGTTAGTTTGCAGTTCTTTTGTATACAAAGTGCTGTTTACTTGGTTACTGTAGAGGGTGTGGGAAAAGGTCACATAACATTTACACCTTGAAATCCACTTGCTTAGTTAATAATTGATTGTTAACTATTCCTATTAACTGTCCCTAAAAAGAGACTATGACCAATACAGTTTCTTTCTGAATACTTTGTTTTATTCAATCAATCAAACTAATCCATCAAACTAATCTATCAAGTATCAAACGAATCTTTCAAGTATCAAACGAATCTTTCAAGTATCAAACTAATCTATCAAGTATCAAACTAATCTATCAAGTATCAAACTAATCTATCAACTATCAAACTAATCTATCAAGTGTCAAACTAATCTATCAAGTATCAAACAAATCTATCAAGTGTCAAACTAATCTATCAAGTATCAAACTAATCCATCAAACTAATCTATCAAGTATCAAACTAATCCATCAAACTAATCTATCAAGTATCAAACTAATCTATCAAGTATCAAACAAATCTTTCAAGTATCAAACTAATCTATCAAGTATCAAACTAACCTATCAAACTTGATGTTAAAAATCACAGTAATGTTCCAATGGAGTTGTCTTCTGCATGGTCACAGGTTCAGAACACACCTGTGGTGTATATTTACATGTTACTCTGTTATTACCTTTTCACCCTTAGATACATACACTCCACCCGTAGCAGCTATGAATGTCATTTGATACTGTAGCATTTCTCAGGGCTACCCAGGCTAATTGGTAGAATTACATGCGCTGAGAGACAATGTCTGCTTCCCAAATAGCACCCTATTCCCTACATAGTGCACTACTTTTGACTAAAGCCCTATAGTTTCAGACAATGTTATCAGCCCATTGGGTAGCAAGGGTGATAGCCATTTCATTCATCCTTAATACATGGCTTGGCTCACGCAGCAGTCTTTGGCGCCAGTAGCCTATTCTCTATGGCTGAGTTGAGCTCTTGTACGAAATCCATTCATGTGTTACATGAGACCAGTGTAATTTCAGCTTAGATCAGGTGAGCAGTATACTCCTGGTAAGGGGGCATATCGGTTAAGTGAGAGGTCCAATAGCCCACATTCATAGGTGCTTTGTTTACTTCCTCCAGATATCCTAATATTGATGTTTACTGCATACCTTACATTCATAACAGTCCTGAGTCATAGGCTATCATTCGGCTAGAATATGAAGGTATATTAACTGGTATGCGTATCTGTTTTATAGGCTACTACATGCATGTTGATGACTTAATTCGCTGCAGCTATCTGTCATCGTCTCACGTTAAATATACTAGCTTTTGAAATTACAGTGATGATGAAATCTACTAATTATTGACATTCAGTGGTGTAAAGTACTTAAGTAAAACTACTTTAAAGTACTACTTAAGTAGTTGTTTTGGGTATATGTACTTTACAATTTATATTTTTGACAACCTTTACTTTTACTTCACTACATTCTTAAAGACTATTACATTTTGAATGCTTAGCAGGACAGAAAAATTGTCTAATTCACACACTCATCCCTACTGCTTCTGATCTGGTGGACTCACTAAACACACATGCTGTAATGTTCTGTGTGTAGCTGGTGCATAGGAGTCAGGCGCAGGACAGCAGAGATGAGTAACACTCGTAACTTTACTCAAAATATCAAATAACAAGTCGTACATACCAAGCCCACAAAACAACGGACCGAACAATACAATAAAACAATCACGCACAAAAACCATGGGGAAAACAGAGGGTTAAATAATGAACATGTAATTTGGGAATTGGAACCAGGTGTGTATAACAAAGACAAAACAAATGGAAAATGAAAAGTGGATCGGCGATGGCTAGAAAGCCGGCGACGTCGACCGCCGAACGCCGCCCGAACAAGGATAGGGACCGACTTTGGAGGAAGTCGTGACACATGCTTTGTTTGTAAATTATTTCTGAGCGTTGAATTGTGCCCCTATCCGTAAATAAAAAAACAAGAAAATGGTGCCGTCTGGTTTGGATAATATAAGGAATTTGAAATTATTTATACTTTTGATACCTAAGTATATTTTAGCAATTACACTTACTTTTGATACTTAAGTATATTTAAAACTAAATAACTTTAGACGTTTACTCAAGTAGGATTTTACTGGGTGACTTTTATTTGAGTCATTTTCTATTAGGGTATCTTTACTTTTACTCAAGTTTGACAATTGGGTACTTGTTCCACCACTATTGACATTACAGTAATGATGAAAATATACTAGCTATTGACATTACAGTAATGATGAAAATATACTAGCTATTGACATTACAGTAATGATGAAAATATACTAGCTATTGACATTACAGTAATGATAAAAATATACTAGCTATTGACATTACAGTAATGATGAAAATATACTAGCTATTGACATTACAGTGATGATGAAAATATACTAGCTATTGACATTACAGTAATGATGAAAATATACTAGCTATTGACATTACAGTGATGATGAAAATATACTAGCTATTGACATTACAGTAATGATGAAAATATACTAGCTATTGACATTACAGTGATGATAAAAATATACTAGCTATAGACATTACAGTAATGATGAAAATATACTAGCTATTGACATTACAGTGATGATGAAAATATACTAGCTATTGACATTACAGTAATGATGAAAATATACTAGCTATTGACATTACAGTGATGATGAAAATATACTAGCTATAGACATTACAGTAATGATGAAAATATACTAGCTATTGACATTACAGTAATGATGAAAATATACTAGCTATTGACATTACAGTGATGAAGAAGTGACTGTAGTAGTGGGGGAAACCCTTTCTACATGCCTTGGACAATATGTCAGTTTAACCACTGCTACTGTATAGTCGTCAATACTTAAGCTTGAAGAAATATCATAAACCACTATAAGATTATCCTAAAAGGCCTAGTGCAGTCAAAAACATGACTTCCTGTGTTTTATATATATTTCCACACTATGGCCCCCATAGTGGTTGAAATAATACTGTGAAATTGTGAAGATTATAATAATGACCTTTTAGTGTAAGTGCTGTTTGAAAAGACCGTCAGAAATGTCAGCCTGTTTTGGTGGGATGGAGCTTTGGCCTGCCTGGTAATTAGTTAATAGACCAATAAAAAAGAGAGTTCCAAACGTCTCTGCCAATAACAGCTAGTTTTCAGTTTCCCCCTCCCAACTCAGACCACTCCAAGACAGTCCTAGCGAAATTCTGCCTTGAGAAATGGGCCTTTACCAAGAAGATATTTTGGTTTCTTTTCGGCCGTTTTAATTGAGAACGATCACAGTAAGGTACTTATTTGTGACCCAGAAATGATATTTAGATAAAAACGGCTGCATTGGACCTTTAAGAACTTCCTTGAGAAATGAGAAAGATCAATATCAATTCCTAAACCTGTCAGTTATTACGTCCATAATGGCAAAGCATGTGAACACTCCAAAACAATTCATATGTAACACAATAGGGACGTACCTCCTTGTGCACTTATTTACTTCCACGTTTGTCTGTCTGTATGTCTCTCTGTCTGTTTGGCTGGGTTTTTCAGGTTTCAGTTCCTGCATCCAGTTTCAGGCCAACCTAAACATGGGGGGAGTCACGGGATGGGTGCGGTTTGACTCCACTAATCAGACGGCGACCGTAAACGTCACCGGTACCGGAACCTGTGATTCGTCGCTCAACTTTTCCCTGAGTGTGTTCCCTGTGATGTTCGGCCATTTTGCTCAGCCTTGCCTTGAAGCCAACTTAGGAGCGAGCATCTTCACGTTCACCATTGATCCATTCTCATCCAACACCACTGTTAATATGTCCAGTCTATTTAAGCAGAGGTCAAATCTGGAAGACCTTTCGTTGACCTTGGAGACGTGCAACGGCACCAAAGCTTGTACAGTCATAAGCGGTCAAACCACAGTTCAGACGTGGCAGGCCAGGTTCTTCAGCTCGGTCGCCGGTGACATTTACATCAGGCAGAGCGTCGGACAGAGTCACGCCAGGGTCCTCGCAAACTTGGCAATGATTGGTCAGGTCGGTGCTACGACAACCAACATCACCATCTTGACGTCGCAGAGTTCTGCTAGAGACTGTAAGGCTCTTCTGGATAGTCTGGAACCTTCATCTCTCACCCAGCTTGGGGAACTGAATGTAGGCAGCCCTCTTACACCCGTCAAGTCTCGTTTGGACCTTGCTAGCTTCAGCTCCAACACCCGCTTTGCTCTCCTCAAACTGGGGTCTTTGAGTTATATGTGCGCTGAGATCAGACAAATGGACAGGAAGGAGGTGAGCGCCCTGGTGAACATGAGAGGGGTCAAGGGTTACTTCCTCTTTAGGCAGGACTCGCCGTTCGAAGTCACAAAACTGAGAGTGAATCTGACCAATCTGGGGAGCCGGGTCGGACCCTATCACATCCACCACTTCCCCACACCTCCTATGAGGTCACCGCCACAGACGACCTGCTCCAACGACAACGTTGGAGGCCATTGGAACCCGTTTGGGATGGACACTAAAGATCCCACCTACCCCTCTGGACCTGGGTCGACCCATGACCGGTATGAAGTAGGGGACCTCAGCGCCAGGCATGGGTCACTAGAGGGTAAAGCTGTGATGGAAGCAGTTTTCACAGACTTCAACCTCCCTCTGTTCGGACAGAACAGCATAGTGGGTCGGTCTGTGGTAATCCACCGTCCGGATGGAACTAGGTTCCTGTGCGCCTACATAAGCTACCCAGGAGAGGTGCATGTAGCCAGGGCTACATTCCGTCACCCTGTGGTGGGTATGGTCCAGTTCGTCCAACTCAAGAGCAACCCGTTGTCTGATGTCACAGTCTTCATGGATCTGTCCTATGGGAGACCCTCCGAGACCGCTACACGTAACCACCACTGGCACATCCACATGTATCCTATCAGCTCAGAGACAGACGCGGACAAGGGGAGATGTGGGACCACGGGGGACCACTGGAACCCCTTCAACGTGAACACAAAGGATTTGAGCTACGCCCTCCACTGTGGCCCCTCCAGCCCCTTTTCCTGTGAGGTGGGGGACCTCTCCAAAAAGCACAGCACCCTCGACCTGGGGACCCGAGTGGGTGGGGCGTCGGCCAAACACTTCTTCACGGATACCACTTCCTGGTTGTCACTTCCCGCCAGGTCGGGCTCCATGATTGGTCGATCGGTGGTGATCCACAGTGCGGAGGGCGCCGCCCCCAGGATAGCCTGTGCTAACCTCACGGAGGTCCGGATGCCCGCGGCGGTCTTGGGCCCCTGGCATGGACCAGGGGTCTCTAGGGGCCAAATCCGGTTCTCCCAGGCTTTCCCTCAGGGCCCAACTATGATGGACGTCTCCCTGGCTGGACTCAGCTCCAGGGCTGGGGGCTACCACGTCCACATGCTGCCTATCAGTACCACAGGTACTATTTCATGTACTTTATAATGGGAGCCAGGTGTCCTTGAGTGTTGTGAAAGTCCTCTAGTGTTTTGACTGTTTGTTCAGCCTTTGTGTGTATATCTGTTAATTCATTTCAAAGTTGTAACTCTTTTGTAATATGAATGGATGACTTGATAAAATCTTAATTTTTTAAAACGCAAAGTATCAATCCTTTCCCCTCATTTTGTGAAAGGCTTTTATCAAACAAAGCATATTATTATTAATATTACAGGAGAGCCCTGCTCGGACAGCAACGTCATGGACCACTTCAACCCCTTCTCCTGGAATGTGTCTGCTTCTCCTGCTCCGGGGTCAGGGACTGTGGATGAGTATGAGGCCGGGGACATCAGCGGGAAGTTTGGGATGCTGACGGATCAGAACCAGACACAGACTCAGTATTTGGACGGGAATATGCCGATGACAGGACCGAACAGTATAGTGGGGAGGTCATTGGTGGTTCACTACACTAACGGATCCAGGTGAGTGTGGGGATTTTGTGTGTGTGTGTGTGTGTGTGTGTGTGTGTGTGTGTGTGTGTGTGTGTGTGTGTGTGTGTGTGTGTGAGAGAGAGAGAGAGACAGAGACAGAGACAGAGAGAATGTGTCCTTTGTCATGGGTCTGTATAGCCACAGTTCCCTCCAGGAGTGCTATAAACAGCCAAACCAAAAATACACAAGGGGAAAGATTGTAACAGGTGGTGTGTGATTCATTTAAGACGGCTGTAGACTTGGTTCCTCTTTGGGTCACATTTGTGATACCTTGACATTCATGAACGGAACTTCTGACAAAATTAGAATGTTTTACATTATCGTACCATTCCTCTTTAGCTCAGTCGGTTCACGCAGAATCATTTCTGACTCAAATCAAACACTGGACTCATGTAAAAGGGAGATCGCTATATTCACTTTTATTTTTTAAAATGTAACCTTTATTTCACTAGGCAAGTCAGTTAAGAAGAAATTCTTACTTACAATGACAGCCTACCGGGGAACAGTGGGTTAACAGCCTTGTTCAGGGGCAGAACAACAGATTTGTACCTTGTCAGCTCAGGGATTCGATCCAGAAACCAGAAAAACCTTTCGGTTACTGGCCCAACACTCTAGGACACACAGACATTTGAGTCATTTAGCAGATGCTCTTATTCAGAGCAACTTACTGTAATTGTGTGTGCATTCATTTTCATACTGTTCACCCGCGGGAATTGAACCCACAACCCTGGCGTTGTAAGCACCATGCTCTACCAAATGAGCTACACTTGGCTATACAGGACACGGGACAGCTCACATTATTACCTTGGAACGAAGCTTCTTTGGCACAACAAGAAGCCAAACAGGTAAAGGCCTTTATAGGGTAGGATGTCTGGAATGCTGCATCCTCATCTCTTGTTGTGGTGTTGACTTGTAAAGGGGGTATGTGGTCAGTCTTCTGAATCGGCATAACAGTTTATAACACATCTGAATCAGGTTTGCGTCCCCTAAATGTTTCATTTTTGAGTCGTTCACAACAATTGCTTTCTTTAAGGAGTTCATAGTTAGTCTGTTTGTGTTTGTGAACTCCAGGATGCGGTGTGCTGACGTCTTAGCTGAGAATGCAACAGATGGACACTGGGTGTTTGCCAAGGCTGTCTTCAAAAGCACGGTGACGGGGACAGTCACACTGGTAAGACCTGGACCTCACCTTTGCTCTCTACAATATTCAGATGGCACAAAAGTACTTTATTGGTTTGAATCCGGTCTAATGCTATTTCAGAAAAAAATCCAATAAAGCAATAATTGCCAAATATATACAACAAAAAACAACAAAAAAGACGTCATTATTGCCTGCAGGGGAAACCGATTTAGACTAATTCAGACCATGAAGAATACAAGAACACACATCTGCAGGGTGGATGTTATCCCGGTTATGATACGTCCCAGGAGAGTAAGCTGGCTAATCATTACAAAGCTGCCACAAAAACATGACACTGTATTTTCTGCTGCGCCAGACAGTGAATTCATTAGGGCTGTGGCAGAGTCCTGTGTGTGACGGTAGGGCGTGTGTCTGGATCTGTGTGTGTATATCTGTGAGTGTTTGTGTTTGTCTATGTGTGTCTATGGCTGTGTTTACACAGGCAGCCCATTTCTGATGGGTTTTTTTTCTCATTAATTGGTCTTTTGAACAATCAAATATCAGAATTGGGCTCCCTATGTAAACACAGCCATGTAGTATTGGCCTGTAGAGTCAGCCCCCAGCCTCCCGGCAGCCCCCGGCAACCCCCGGCAACCCCAGGCAGTCCCCAGTCTAAAGCACTCAGGAGAACAGCTGTATTTGTCAGGCTCCTATACAGACCCGTGTCCTCCACAGTGTATCTCTATCACTGTTTAGGATGCTTAGAGAACCCATCAAATATCCTTTCAAATATTATGGTCTATCAGATGCAGGATTTGCGTGCTCTTTACAGACAGTTCAGAACACCTGGTATGAGCGTCTCATAAAACAAGTGCTAATCTAGTCGAAATGTATCCTCTACTGTCTTCAGTCCCATTGACTCAGTAGCTAGTCTAACAGTATCCTCTACTGTCTTCAGTCCCATTGACTCAGTAGCTAGTCTAACAGTGTCCTCTACTGTCTTCAGTCCCATTGACTCAGTAGCTAGTCTAACAGTATCCTCTACTGTCTTCAGTCCCATTGACTCAGTAGCTAGTCTAACAGTATCCTCTACTGTCTTCAGTCCCATTGACTCAGTAGCTAGTCTAACAGTATCCTCTACTGTCTTCAGTCCCAGCAGACCTTTCTGGATGGCAGCAACAGTGACATCACTCTGGAGGTGGACGTGCGGGCGTCACAGGTGCTAGATGTAAGCATGCATGGACCTCTTGCATCTGTTCAATCTCTTTTAATAGATACAACAAAACGGTCACATTATCATTGTTATCTAATTCCTAACCTTATCACAGGTAGGTTCAATTAAAAACAGGAGCCTGGAAAAATATCCTCTTTTTGTGGCAACAAATAACTTATGTCACATAGTGGCTGTTATCTAGCCTACTGTGCAATCTCTGCATCGAGAAATCAAAGTCAATCAACCAAATGTATTTATAAAGCCGGTTTTACATCAGCAGTTGACACAAAGTGCTTTTACAGAAACCCAGCCTAAAACCCCAAAGAGCAAGCAATGCAGACGTAGAACCACAATGCAGACGTAGAAACACAATACAGATGTAGAAACACAATACAGATGTAGTTACACAATACAGATGTAGAACCACAATACAGACGTAGAAACACAATGCAGACGTAGAACCACAATGCAGACGTAGAACAACAATGCAGATGTAGAAACACAATACAGATGTAGTTACACAATACAGATGTAGAACCACAATACAGATGTAGAACCACAATACAGACGTAGTTACACAATACAGATGTAGAAACACAATACAGATGTAGAACCACAATACAGATGTAGAACCACAATACAGATGTAGAACCACAATACAGATGTAGAACCACAATGCAGACGTAGAAATACAATACAGGTGTAGAAACACAATACAGATGTAGAACCACAATACAGATGTAGAACCACAATACAGACGTAGAAACACAATACAGATGTAGTTACACAATACAGATGTAGAACCACAATACAGACGTAGAAACACAATACAGATGTAGTTACACAATACAGATGTAGAAACACAATACAGATGTAGAACCACAATGCAGACGTAGAAATACAATACAGATGTAGAACCACAATACAGATGTAGAACCACAATACAGATGTAGAACCACAATACAGATGTAGAAACACAATACAGATGTAGAAACACAATACAGATGTAGAACCACAATACAGATGTAGAAACACAATACAGATGTAGAACCACAATACAGATGTAGTTACACAATACAGATGTAGAAACACAATACAGATGTAGAACCACAATACAGATGTAGAACCACAATGCAGACGTAGAAATACAATACAGATGTAGAAACACAATACAGATGTAGAACCACAATACAGATGTAGAACCACAATACAGACGTAGAAACACAATACAGATGTAGTTACACAATACAGATGTAGAACCACAATACAGACGTAGAAACACAATACAGATGTAGTTACACAATACAGATGTAGAACCACAATACAGACGTAGTTACACAATACAGATGTAGAACCACAATACAGATGTAGAACCACAATACAGATGTAGAAACACAATACAGATGTAGAAACACAATACAGATGTAGAACCACAATACAGATGTAGAAACACAATACAGATGTAGAACCACAATACAGATGTAGTTACACAATACAGATGTAGAAACACAATACAGATGTAGAACCACAATACAGGTGTAGAACCACAATGCAGACGTAGAAATACAATACAGATGTAGAAACACAATACAGATGTAGAACCACAATACAGATGTAGAACCACAATACAGACGTAGAAACACAATACAGATGTAGTTACACAATACAGATGTAGAACCACAATACAGACGTAGAAACACAATACAGATGTAGTTACACAATACAGATGTAGAAACACAATACAGATGTAGAACCACAATACAGATGTAGAACCACAATGCAGACGTAGAAATACAATACAGATGTAGAACCACAATACAGATGTAGAACCACAATACAGATGTAGAACCACAATACAGATGTAGAAACACAATACAGATGTAGAACCACAATACAGATGTAGAAACACAATACAGATGTAGAACCACAATACAGATGTAGAACCACAATGCAGACGTAGAAATACAATACAGATGTAGAACCACAATACAGATGTAGAACCACAATACAGATGTAGAAACACAATACAGATGTAGAAACACAATACAGATGTAGAACCACAATACAGATGTAGTTACACAATACAGATGTAGTTACACAATACAGATGTAGAACCACAATACAGATGTAGAACCACAATACAGATGTAGAACCACAATACAGATGTAGTTACACAATACAGATGTAGAAACACAATACAGATGTAGAACCACAATACAGATGTAGAACCACAATGCAGACGTAGAAATACAATACAGGTGTAGAAACACAATACAGATGTAGAACCACAATACAGATGTAGAACCACAATACAGACGTAGAAACACAATACAGATGTAGTTACACAATACAGATGTAGAACCACAATACAGACGTAGAAACACAATACAGATGTAGTTACACAATACAGATGTAGAAACACAATACAGATGTAGAACCACAATACAGATGTAGAACCACAATGCAGACGTAGAAATACAATACAGATGTAGAACCACAATACAGATGTAGAACCACAATACAGATGTAGAACCACAATACAGATGTAGAAACACAATACAGATGTAGAAACACAATACAGATGTAGAAACACAATACAGATGTAGAACCACAATACAGACGTAGAAACACAATACAGATGTAGTTACACAATACAGATGTAGAACCACAATACAGACGTAGAAACACAATACAGATGTAGTTACACAATACAGATGTAGAAACACAATACAGATGTAGAAACACAATACAGATGTAGAACCACAATACAGATGTAGAACCACAATACAGACGTAGAAACACAATACAGATGTAGTTACACAATACAGATGTAGAACCACAATACAGACGTAGAAACACAATACAGATGTAGTTACACAATACAGATGTAGAAACACAATACAGATGTAGAACCACAATACAGATGTAGAACCACAATGCAGACGTAGAAATACAATACAGATGTAGAACCACAATACAGATGTAGAACCACAATACAGATGTAGAACCACAATACAGATGTAGAAACACAATACAGATGTAGAACCACAATACAGATGTAGAAACACAATACAGATGTAGAACCACAATACAGATGTAGAACCACAATGCAGACGTAGAAATACAATACAGATGTAGAACCACAATACAGATGTAGAACCACAATACAGATGTAGAAACACAATACAGATGTAGAAACACAATACAGATGTAGAACCACAATACAGATGTAGTTACACAATACAGATGTAGTTACACAATACAGATGTAGAAACACAATACAGATGTAGAACCACAATACAGATGTAGAACCACAATACAGATGTAGTTACACAATACAGATGTAGAAACACAATACAGATGTAGAACCACAATACAGATGTAGAACCACAATGCAGACGTAGAAATACAATACAGGTGTAGAAACACAATACAGATGTAGAACCACAATACAGATGTAGAACCACAATACAGACGTAGAAACACAATACAGATGTAGTTACACAATACAGATGTAGAACCACAATACAGACGTAGAAACACAATACAGATGTAGTTACACAATACAGATGTAGAAACACAATACAGATGTAGAACCACAATACAGATGTAGAACCACAATGCAGACGTAGAAATACAATGCAGATGTAGAACCACAATACAGATGTAGAACCACAATACAGATGTAGAACCACAATACAGATGTAGAAACACAATACAGATGTAGAAACACAATACAGATGTAGAACCACAATACAGATGTAGAAACACAATACAGATGTAGAACCACAATACAGATGTAGTTACACAATACAGATGTAGAAACACAATACAGATGTAGAACCACAATACAGATGTAGAACCACAATGCAGACGTAGAAATACAATACAGATGTAGAAACACAATACAGATGTAGAACCACAATACAGATGTAGAACCACAATACAGACGTAGAAACACAATACAGATGTAGTTACACAATACAGATGTAGAACCACAATACAGACGTAGAAACACAATACAGATGTAGTTACACAATACAGATGTAGAACCACAATACAGACGTAGTTACACAATACAGATGTAGAACCACAATACAGATGTAGAACCACAATACAGATGTAGAAACACAATACAGATGTAGAAACACAATACAGATGTAGAACCACAATACAGATGTAGAAACACAATACAGATGTAGAACCACAATACAGATGTAGTTACACAATACAGATGTAGAAACACAATACAGATGTAGAACCACAATACAGATGTAGAACCACAATGCAGACGTAGAAATACAATACAGATGTAGAAACACAATACAGATGTAGAACCACAATACAGATGTAGAACCACAATACAGACGTAGAAACACAATACAGATGTAGTTACACAATACAGATGTAGAACCACAATACAGACGTAGAAACACAATACAGATGTAGTTACACAATACAGATGTAGAAACACAATACAGATGTAGAACCACAATACAGATGTAGAACCACAATGCAGACGTAGAAATACAATACAGATGTAGAACCACAATACAGATGTAGAACCACAATACAGACGTAGAAACACAATACAGATGTAGTTACACAATACAGATGTAGAACCACAATACAGACGTAGAAACACAATACAGATGTAGTTACACAATACAGATGTAGAAACACAATACAGATGTAGAACCACAATACAGATGTAGAACCACAATGCAGACGTAGAAATACAATACAGATGTAGAACCACAATACAGATGTAGAACCACAATACAGATGTAGAAACACAATACAGATGTAGAAACACAATACAGATGTAGAACCACAATACAGATGTAGAAACACAATACAGATGTAGAACCACAATACAGATGTAGAACCACAATACAGATGTAGAAACACAATACAGATGTAGAAACACAATACAGATGTAGAACCACAATACAGATGTAGAACCACAATACAGATGTAGAACCACAATACAGATGTAGAACCACAATACAGATGTAGAAACACAATACAGATGTAGAAACACAATACAGATGTAGAACCACAATACAGATGTAGTTACACAATACAGATGTAGTTACACAATACAGATGTAGAAACACAATAAAGATGTAGAACCACAATACAGATGTAGAACCACAATGCAGACGTAGAAATACAATACAGATGTAGAAACACAATACAGATGTAGAACCACAATACAGATGTAGAACCACAATACAGACGTAGAAACACAATACAGATGTAGTTACACAATACAGATGTAGAACCACAATACAGACGTAGAAACACAATACAGATGTAGTTACACAATACAGATGTAGAAACACAATACAGACGTAGAAATACAATACAGATGTAGTTACACAATACAGATGTAGAACCACAATACAGATGTAGAAACACAATACAGATGTAGAAACACAATACAGATGTAGAAACACAATACAGACGTAGAAACACAATACAGATGTAGAAACAAATCAGCTGCTCTGTAACATTTTACTGTCTGTCACTAGAGTCTATCTACCGTAGAATCCTATCACAGGTTCTATTAGAAAAGGGAAGCTGTATAAGAAGAATGATAAAACATCAGAGAAATCCTGTTTTCCCCACTGTAACCAGGTAACAGAGGTTTCCTGGACCATCACTGGTAAAGGCTCTGAGGTGAACGACAACCAGTGTCCCGGTGTTGGGGACACGTTTAACCCCTTCAACATGGAAGCTGGGGTGAGTTTATTCTCTCATGTTCACTCACAATACATCATGTCCCTTCTTCGTGAAGTGTCTAGGATAGATCAGCATTCCTACTCTGAGACACTTTATGAATTAGGGCCCAGCACATCGCCATCATAGGAGAATGTCCCCCACCATGTAGCGCTGATCTCTGCTTTATTCCAACTTTAAAGTTCCACTTGATCAGCAAGTCTTATGGAATCCAACGGAACTGTGTTTGATATTCCATCGAATCTTTGTCTTTGACAATGTCACAGTTGTTGGGTTTTGAGTTTGCAAGACAGGAATTTCACTGTACTTATGAGTGTGACATTAAAACGTGAAACTACACCACAACCACAACCATATACTTCATATTGTTCTCATAACCAGAAGTGGAAGTGTTTGTTGGAATTGGTTTCAATAACATTAGAATGAGTAGAACAGTCATGGAACCTCTGACCCAGCCCTATTGACATGGGGACTTCCCTTCTAGTAATTATATTTCTATAATTACTATAATTACTCTGCTCTGTTCTGTTCTCTCTCAGAACTCCAGTTGTTCCCGTGACAACGCTCTGAGTTGTGAGGTGGGAGACCTGACGACCAGACAGGGGACAGTCAGCTTGACACACAGACAGCTTTACACCGACACCAGCATACAACTGGCTGGGGACTACACAGGTAACACACAAGCATGTACACACACACACACACACACACACACACACACACACACACACACACACACACACACACACACACACACACACACACACACACACACACACACACACACACAGCACTGTAAGCTGGACCAGACAGAATACAGATAGCTGTACTCAGACACCAGCATACACATGTCAGGGGAGTACACAGGTAACAGACACACATTGTTTGTTCAGAAATCTAGACTCCTTTAGGGTGCACATGAAACATAATATTGATTTGTTGTCATTGCACGCTCACCGAACTGCAATCCAAAATTGTTGCATCACATTGTTTCCCAAGAGAATCAAGTTTCGTGAGAAAAATGTCAACCACCTTCACTATTAGGGGATATGTCATGTGTGAAACAACAAAGTCATTTAGGTGATAATATAAAAAGTATATTTCTGACTTTGGTGCTGTTGTTGATGTTGTTGTTGTAGTGGTCCACAGGTCCCTGGTCCTGAGGAGAGGCAGCGATGTCTTGGCGTGTGCCGTCATTCTTCCAGAATCCCCCTGGGCAGAGCAGACCTTCCCCAACGTCATGTCTTTCAGCAGGTGGGTGTGATTGGATATTAAACCGCCTGTGAACTCTAGACTGTGTTAGCCCATCAAGCTAAGACCTACAGGGGTTCGTGTTGGGAGCCAATATGTGAGACTGAGCGGGTATTAAACCATGGAACTGGAGAGGGAATGAGGAAGTGAATGTTACATGTAATTAGACTACTTGTTTTTAATACTTGAGTACCTGGCACTTACATTTATGGGGAATATTTCAACCATCAAGGAAACACCAGTATTATCTTGCTCTGTGGAAAGGGTTCTACATAGAACCCAAAAGGGTTCTACAAAGGGTTATCCTATGGGGACAGCCGAAGAACCCTTTTTTTCAAAGAGTGTATTCTCACCACCTCCTCAGCCAGCCACCACATGTGCCACACCTGAATAATCACTAATCCTGAATTATGGGATGACAGTACATCATCATGAATATATATGTATGCTGAGTGTACAAAACATTAGGACCCCCTTCTCTTTCCATGACAAACTGACCAGGTGAATTCAGGTGAAAGCTGCAGTATGATCCCTTATTGATGTCACTTGTTAAATCCACTTCAATCAGTGTAGATGAAGGGGAAGATACAGGTTAAAGAAGGATTTTTATGCCTTGAGACATTTGACACATGGATCGTGTGTTTCATTCAGAGGATGGATGGGCAAGACAACATATTTAGGTGCCTTTGAACAGGGTATGATTGTAGGTGCCAGGCATATTGGTTTGAGTCAAGAACTGCAACGCTGCTGGATTTTTCACGCTCAACAGTTTCTCGTGTGTATCAAGAATGGCCCACCACCCAAAGGACATCCAGCCAACTTGACACAGCTGTGGAAAACAATGGAATCAACATTGGCCAGCATACTGTTCTTAATGTTTTGTATACTCAATATCACACAGATGGGTTGTCATGTGCCTTTTACTGAGAAGTGGCTTCCGTCTGGCAACTCTACAGTAAAGGCCTGATTGGTAGAGTGCTGCAGAGATGGTTGTCCTTCTGGAAGGTTCTCCCATCTCCATCCACAGAGGAACTCTGGAGCTCTGTCAGAGTGACCATCGGATTCTTGGTTACCTCCCTGACCAAGGCCCTTCTCCCCCGATTGCTCAGTTTGGTCAGGCGGCCAGCTGTAGGAAGAGTCTTGGTGGTTCCAAACTTCTTCCATTTAAGAATGATGTAGGCGACTGTGTTCTTGGGGACCTTCAATGCTACAGAACATTTTTTGGTACCCTTCCCCAGATTTGTGCCTCAACACAATCCTGTCTCAGAGCTCTGTGGACAATTCCTTCGACCTCATGGCTTGGTTTTTGCTCTGACATGCACTGTCAACCGTGGTACCTTATATAGACAGGTGTGTGCCTTTCCAAATCATGTCCATTGAATTTACCACAGGTGGACTCCAATCAAGTTGTAGAAACATCTCAAAGATGATCAATGGAAACAGGATGCACATGAGCTCAATTTCGAGTCTCATAGCAAATGGTCTGAATGCTTATGTAAATAAGGTATTTCAGTTTTACATTTTTAATAAATTAGCAAACATTTCTAAAAACATGTTTTCTCGCTTTGTCATTATGGGGTATTGTGTGTAGATTGATGAGGAAATTTTTTTTTTAAATACATTTTAGAGTGAGACTAACGTAACAAAATGTGAAAAAGTACAAGGTCTGAATACTTTCTGAATGCTCTGTATGTATGACAGGATGTTGGTTGCACCTTAATTGGGGAGAACGGGATCGTGATAATGACTGGAGCGGAATCAGTGGAATGGTACCATATACATAAAACACATGGCTTACAGACTTACAGAAAACGTTTGACCTCTGTAATTGCCAACAAAGGGTATATAACAAAGTATTGAGATAAACTTTTGTAATTGACCAAATACTTATTTTCCACCATAATTTGCAAATAAATGAATTAAAAATCCTACAATGTGATTTTCTGGATTTTTTTTCTAATTTTGTCTTGTCATAGTTGAAGTGTACCTATGATGAAAATTACAGGCCTCTTTCATCTTTTTAAGTGGGAGAACTTGCACAATTGGTGGCTGACTAAATACTTTTTCCCCCCACTGTATGTACAGTGCCTTGCGAAAGTATTCGGCCCCCTTGAACTTTGTGGTGCATTTATACGGAGACTTGATTACACACAGGTGGATTGTATTTATCATCATTAGTCATTTAGGTCAACATTGGATCATTCAGAGATCCTCACTGAACTTCTGGAGAGAGTTTGCTGCACTGAAAGTAAAGGGGCTGAATAATTTTGCACGCCCAATTTTTCAGTTTTTGATTTGTTAAAAAAGTTTGAAATATCCAATAAATGTCGTTCCACTTCATGATTGTGTCCCATTTGTTGATTCTTCACAAAAAAATACAGTTTTATATCTTTATGTTTGAAGCCTGAAATGTGGCAAAAGGTCGCAAAGTTCAAGGGGGCCGAATACTTTCGCAAGGCACTGTATGTATGTATGTATGTATGCTGTCAAATTGTCTATCTTCCCAACAAATTTTAAAAACAATAAAATAAATGGTCTATTGTTCATTTTTCTCTCCAGATATGACTTCCGCAATAGGGTGGCAGAGGTCCTAGAGGTGAACATGTCCAGGGTCACCATCCTTCCAGGGTCTCCTCTGGCCACAGTGGACGGACCGTGCCAGAAAGTTAGCTTCCTTGTCTCAGGTACAGCCAGTAATAGAGTGCTGTATGTGAATGGGTACAGCACAGTGATTCACAATATTCTCTGATCAAAGAAGAAACAATAAGAAACTTATTATGTCTCGGAATTACGGAGGCAGTGGCACTTAAGACGCATTTAAAACATTACATTTGTAATTCTTGTCTGTGCCCATGCAATTATCAGCTTCCTTATCTCTGGTACAGCTGATGACATACAGAAGTATATTGTTTGTCTATGGTTCAGCGCAATGATGCCCAATATTCCTTTATCAAAATCTGACTGAAAGCGTGTTCTCTTTGAATTTCTATATTGTTCAAAAGTTACATTCTTTCCAAATAAGACACAGACAAATGTTCCAGCACAAACACTGATAATTATGGCAAAGTCAAAACATTACAGAATGAATTATTGTCTGTGCCCATGATAATATACCAAGTCCCCTCTCCTGACCCTAAAACTGAACAGGGAGTGGTGTCATGTAAGGTGTAAATAGGAAGTGGGTGGGTTGTGCTGATGAATCAGATCAGCCTATAACATCTGACAGTGCATGTGGGGGAATTGTTTTAACAATGACAATAAAGTGTAAAGTCCCAGTGCAGTCGAAAAGTGATATTCCTGTGTTTTACAATATACATTTCTCCTCACCATGAGGTTAAAATATAATTATGATAATGCTCTTTTAATGTAAAAGCTGTTTGAAAAGACAGCCTGAAATCCTTGCCTGTTTTAGAGGGATGACGCTTTAGCCTGCCTGGTGATATCACCAGGTGGTATATTAGTTAATAGACCAATAAGAAAGAGAGTTCCAAATCTTTCTGCCAATAACAGCTAATTTTCAGTTTTCAGCTCCCCACTCAGACCACTCCCAGACAGTCCTAGCAAAATTCTAGCTTGAGAAATTGCTCTTTGCTATTTTTGACCATTTTAAATCACAGCAATGTACTTAATTGTTACCCAGAAATGATTTGATATTGAGATAAAACGTCTGCATTGGAGCTTTAAGCACTTGTGAGGGAGATCCCCTATAGCTTATAGTCTAAGAGCCTACAGCGTCTTCAGAAAAACAATAAAGTATCTTCCTCAGTGAGTCATTGAAAGTAGTGAGAAGCTAGTCACCCATATTCAGAAGTGGTTTCAGGACAGGTTCACTGCAGAGGTGTTGAAGCGATGACAGCAATTCCAGTAAGAATGACAGCTACTGCACATTGTTGTCCCTCATTTTAAGGTATACGTCAGTTCAAGTCAAATACTAACAGTGACAATACAGCGTAGGTCTATCACCAGTCTAACGTTATATTGGAAAGGTCAAATCACATCAATTGTTATTGGTCACATACAGATGTTAGCAGATGTTATTGCGAGTGTAGCGAAATGCTTGTGCTTCTAGTTCCGACAGTGCGGCAATATCTAACAAGTAATCTTAACATTCCACATCAACTACCTAATACACACAAATATAAGTAAAGGAATGGAATAGAATATGTACATATAAATATATGGATGAGTGATGACCAAGCGGCATAGGCAAGATGCAATTGATGGTATAAAATACAGTATATACATATGAGATGAGTAATGCAAGATATGTAAACATTATTAAAGTGGCATTATTAAAGTGACTAGTGATCCATTTATTAAAGTGGCAAATGATTTAAAGTCTGTATGTAGTTAGCAGCCTTTCTGAGGTTAGTGATGGCTGTTTAACAGTCTGATGGCCTTGAGATAGAAGCTATTTTTCAGTCTCTCGGTCCCAACTTTGATGCACCTGTACTGACCTCGCCTTCTGGATGGTAGCAGGGTGAACGGGCAGTGGCTCGGGTGGTTGTTGTCCTTGATGATCTTTTTGGCCTTCCTGTTACATAGGGTGCTGTAGGTGTCCTGGAGGGCATGTAGTTTTCCCCTGGTGATGCGTTGTGCAAACCGCACCACCCTCTTGAGAGCCCTGCGGTGGTTGTGGGCGGAGCAGTTGCCGTACCAGGCAGTGATACAGCCCGACAGGATGCTCTCAATTGTGCATCTGTAAAAATTTGTGAGGGTTTTTGGTGACAAGCCACATTTCTTCAGCCTCCTGAAGTCCAAGATCATCTCCTTTGTTTTGTTGACGTTGGGTGAGAGGTTGTTTTCCTGACACCACACTCCGAGTGCCGGCACCTCCTCCCTATAGGATGTCTCGTCATTGTTGGTAATCAAGCCTACTACTGTTGTGCCGTCTGCAAACTTGATGATTGAGTTGGAGGCATGCATGGCCACACAGTCATGGGTGAACAGGGAGTACAGGAGGGGGCTGAGCACGGACCCTTGTGGGGCCCCAATGTTGAGGATCAGCGAAGTGGAGATGTTGTTTTCTGCCTTCACCACCTGGGAGCGGCCCGTCAGGAAGTCCAGGACCCAATTGCACAGAGTGGGGTTGAGACCCAGGGTTAATGATGAGCTTGGAGGGTACTATGATGTTGAATGCTGAGCTGTAGTCAATGAACAGCATTCTTACATAGGTATTCCTCTTGTCCAGATGGGATAGGGCAGTGTGCAGTGTGATGGCGATTGCATCGTCTGTGGACCTATTGAGGCCATACACAAATTGAAGTGGGTCTAGGGTGACAGGTAAGGTGGAGGTGATATGATCCTTGACTAGTCTCTCAAAGCACTTCATGATGACAGAAGTGAGTACTACGGGGTGATAGTCATTTAGTTCAGTTACCGTTGCCTTCTTGGGTACAAGTATAATGGTGGCCCTCTTTAAGCATGTGGAGACAGCATACTGGGATAGGGAGAGATTGAATATGTCCGTAAACACATCAGCCAGCTGGTCTGCACATGCTCTGAGGACGCTGCTAGGGATGCCGTCTGGGCCAGCAGCCTTGCGAGGGTTAACACAGCCCACAGTCCTTGGTAGCGTGCCGTGTCTGTGGCACTGTATTATCCTCAAAGCGGGCAAAGAAGGTGTTTAGGTGTGTGTGTGTGTGTGTGTGTGTGTGTGTGTGTGTGTGTGTGTGTGTGTGTGTGGGTGTGGGTGTGTGTGTATTTACATATTTGGAAATCTATGTTGGAATCTAGTTTCTTGGAGGCCATGACACACTACATTAGTCAAAAGCATTCACCTGGAATGTAAACCCATTGTTTACATCCGAAACGTTATAATTATGTTGTCTGAGTAATTGAACATCACACCACTTATATAGTTGTCTTTGTCATTAAAGTGTCACAACTGACAGTCAGGTAGAGAGGGAATGGAGGTGCTGAAACACGAGCTGTGGGTGTTGGTGAGTGGAGGAATGCCTTTTTGAAGAATGAGGAGGTAGGCTGTAGATGTCGACCATTATGATTTTTCAACGCAGATACCGACTATTGGAGGACCAAAAAAAGCCGATACCGATTAATCGGACGATTCTTTAAATGTATTTGTAATAATGACAATTACAACAATACTGAATGAACACTTATTTTAACTTAATATAATACATCAATAAAATGTATTTAGCCTCAAATAAATAATGAAACATGTTCAATTTGGTTTAAATAATGCAAAAACACAAGAAAGTGAAAGTGCAATATGTGCCATGAAAAAAGCTAACATTTAAGTTCCTTGCTCAGAACATGAGAACATATGAAAGCTGGTGGTTCCTTTTAACGTGAGTCTTCAATATTCCCCGGTAAGAAGTTTTAGGTTGTAGTTATTATAGGAATTATAGGACTATTTCTCTCTCTACCATTTGTATTTCATATACCTTTGACTATTGGTTGTTCTTATAGGCACTTTAGTGTTGTCAATGTAACAGTATAGCTTCCGTCCCTCTCCTCGCTCCTCCCTGGGCTCGAACCAGCAACACAACAACAACAGCCACCCTCAACTGCTCCAGGTCTCAGAGCGAGTGACGTTTGAAACGCTATTAGCACGCACCCCGCTAACTAGCTAGCCATTTCATATCGGTTACACCAGCCTAATCTCGGGTGTTGATAGGCTTGAAGTCATAAACAGCGCAATGCTTGACGCACAACGAAGAGCTGCTGGCAAAACGCACGAAAGTGCTGTTTGAATGAATGCTTACGAGCCTGCTGCTGCCTACCACCGCTCAGTCAGACTGCTCTATCAAATCATAGACTTAGTTATAACATAATAATACACAGAAATACGAGCCTTAGGTCATTAATATGGTCGAATCCGGAAACTATCATCTCGAAAACAAGACTTATTTCAGTGAAATACGGAACCGTTACGTATTTTATCTAAGGGGTGGCATCCATTAGTCTAAATATTCCTGTTACATTGCAAAACTTTCAATGTTATGTCATAATTACGTAAAATTCTGGCAAATTAGGCGGCCCAAACTGTTGCATATACACTGACTCTGCGTGCAATGAACGCAAGAGAAGTGACACAATTTCACCTGGTTAATATTGCCTGCTAACCTGGATTTATTTTAGCTAAATATGCAGGTTTAAAAATATATACTTCTGTGTATTGATTTTAAGAAAGGCATTGATGTTCATGGTTAGGTACACATTGGAGCAACGATACACACTGCATCGATTATATGCAACACAGGACACGCTAGATAAACTAGTAATATCATCAACCATGTGAAGTTAACTAGTGATTATGATTGTTTGATTGTTTTTTATAAGAGAAGTTTAATGCTAGCTAGCAACTTACCTTGGCTTACTGCATTCACGTAACAGGCAGGCTCCTCGTGGAGTGCAATGAGAGGCAGGTGGCTAGAGCGTTGGTGTCACGTCCTGACCTTAGTTCCTTTTTTATGTTTCTATTTTGGTTTGGTCAGGGCGTAGGTTTGGGTGGGCATTCTATGTTTTGTATTTCTGGGTTTGGCCTGGTATGGTTCCCAGTCAGAGGCAGCTGTCTATCGTTGTCTCTGATTGAGAACCATACTTAGGTAGCCTGTTCCCACCTGTGTTTGTTGGTAGTTGTTTTCTGTCTCTGTGTCTGCACCAGACAGAACTCTTTCGTGTTGGTCTATTTTTGTTATTTTGTCTTAGAGTTAAAATAAATATTAACATGGACACGTGCCACGCTGTATTTTGGTCTGATCTTGACTACTCTTCCTCAGACGAATAGGAGAATCGTTACAGTTGGACTAGTTAACTGTAAGGTTGCAAGATTGAATTCCCTGAGTTGACAAGGTGAAAATCTGTCGTTCTGCCCCTGAACGAGGCAGTTAACCCACCGTTCCTAGGCCGTCATTGAAAATAAGAATGTGTTCTTAACTGACTTGCCTAGTTAAATAAAGATTAAATCAAATTAAATAAATAAAAATAAAAATTGGCCAAATCGGTGTCCAAAAATACAGATTTCCGATTGTTATGAAAACTTGAAATCGGCCCTAATTAATCGGCCATTCCGATTAATCGGTCGACCTCTAGTAGGCTGCTCACAGATGGTTTGAAGGACACAGATTAAGCCTAGTATAATGGAGAAAAACAACTCCTCCTTATGCTACGGAGCAATTACCAGGGTTTTTGTGTGTCATTTTCAACGAACTGTCAAATCGTGGGAGTCTGTGTAGATGCTATGCTAGGTGTTGATTCTTCCCCCCATTAAGCTTTGTTGTTTTCTCAGCCCTTGTGTCACACTCTGAGAGCTACTCAGATATAGTTGCGTTCAAAAAGCACCCTATTCCCTACATAGTGCACTACTTTTAACAGAACCCTAATGTCCCTGATCAAAAGTAGTGCACTAAGTAGCTAGCTGCTCAGGCCTCTGTGTCTGACCAGACAATGAATAATTCTGCCCATTCAAAAGCCTTACAAAACCTAGAAAAACTGCTGGGTAACCTGATGCAGGAGTTAAGTGTCTGGCTATTCTCTATAGTGTACTACTTTTGACCAAAGTCCTATGCACCCTGGTCAAAAGTAGTGCACCAAGTAGGGAATAGGGTGCCCTTTGGGATGCAGCCTGTGTCCCCCTCCAAGTTGTCTGTCCCAGTAGGACAGAGGAGAGCAGTGTATGGAGAAGTGGTACCACAGTATAGCACAGACAGGATGGCCTTTATGACATCAGAAGAACACAGTGGAACGTTCTCAGTCTAGGACTGCCCGATGAAGACATACAGAGTTGTGAATGATAACTATCTTAGTGAAAAAAACATAGTTTTACCTTGATCTGGGTACTCAGACTAGGCTGTAGATGTATTTATTGAGTCATACTGAGACAATAAATTACAGAAAATACACACATAAAAAAATATAAATACAAAATGCAAGCATAAAGAAGCACGGTCATAAAAAACAAAGACATTCATCAGTAATGAGGTCCTCAATCATCTTTCTGAATGGACCTAGAGGCACCAGAACATCACATTCATCAGTAATAAGGTCCTCAATCATCTTTCTGAATGGACCTAGAGGCACCAGAACATCACATTCATCAGTAATAAGGTCCTCAATCATCTTTCTGAATGGACCTAGAGGCACCAGAACATCACATTCATCAGTAATACGGTCCTCAATCATCTTTCTGAATGGACCTAGAGGCACCAGAACATCACATTCATCAGTAATAAGGTCCTCAATCATCTTTCTGAATGGACCTAGAGGCACCAAAACATCACATTCATCAGTAATAAGGTCCTCAATCAGCTTTCTGAATGGACCTAGAGGCACCAGAACATCACATTCATCAGTAATAAGGTCCTCAATCAGCTTTCTGAATGGACCTAGAGGCACCAGAACATCACATTCATCAGTAATAAGGTCCTCAATCATCTTTCTGAATGGACCTAGAGGCACCAGAACATCACATTCATCAGTAATACGGTCCTCAATCATCTTTCTGAATGGACCTATAGGCACCAGAACATCACATTCATCAGTAATAAGGTCCTCAATCATCTTTCTGAATGGACCTAGAGGCACCAGAACATCACATTCATCAGTAATAAGGTCCTCAATCAGCTTTCTGAATGGACCTAGAGGCACCAGAACATCACATTCATCAGTAATAAGGTCCTCAATCATCTTTCTGAATGGACCTAGAGGCACCAGAACATCACATTCATCAGTAATACGGTCCTCAATCATCTTTCTGAATGGACCTATAGGCACCAGAACATCACATTCATCAGTAATAAGGTCCTCAATCATCTTTCTGAATGGACCTAGAGGCACCAGAACATCACATTCATCAGTAATAAGGTCCTCAATCATCTTTCTGAATGGACCTAGAGGCACCAGAACATCACATTCATCAGTAATAAGGTCCTCAATCATCTTTCTGAATGGACCTAGAGGCACCAGAACATCACATTCATCAGTAATAAGGTCCTCAATCATCTTTCTGAATGGACCTAGAGGCACCAGAACATCACATTCATCAGTAATAAGGTCCTCAATCATCTTTCTGAATGGACCTAGAGGCACCAGAACATCACATTCATCAGTAATAAGGTCCTCAATCATCTTTCTGAATGGACCTAGAGGCACCAGAACTTCACATTTAACATTTTGAAGATTGTTCCACAAATAATGTGCAAGAAAACTAAAGCTGATTTACCTAACTCTGAGAGACCACAGGAATTTACAGAGTTAGTCATCCCTGAGCCCCGGTGTGGTAGCTAGTATGACTAAAGTTTAGTAATGATGTTAGGAACAGTGGAACTTTTTGTAAAAGGGCTTCATAAATGAAAACATAGCAATGTATCAACCTACGTGACATCAAAGAGGGCCAACCAACTTTCTGGTAGAGAATGCATGATATACCATCCAAGCTTTCACAGACTCCAAAACAATCTTTACACAATATTCTTAGTTTAGGGAAGCCTGATGAAGAGAATTACAGGGCAGAATAAAGTGGCAATAACATTGTAATAATACTGTGGTAACTCACAATGCTACATACTACTGTGACTTTTAATAACCAATAACCCTGTTGACTTCCAGGGGAGGTGAGTACGGACAAGATGAACTCTATCAAAGACAGTGAGAAGATGGACATCTTCAAGCAGACAGAAGGTTGCTCAAGTAAGTACACCACTGACTCACACACCCACCCACCCACACACACCCACCCACACACACCCAATACAGCTCAAGTAAGTACACCACTGACTCACCCACCCACACACACCCACCCACCCACACACACCCACCCACCCACACACACCCAATACAGCTCAAGTAAGTACACCACTGACTCACACACCCACCCACCCACACACACACACCCAATACAGCTCAAGTAAGTACACCACTGACTCACCCACCCACACACACCCACACACCCACCCACACACACACACCCACCCACACACACACACCCACACACACCCACCCACCCACACACACCCACCCACCCACACACACCCAATACAGTAGGTGTGATAGTGTATAACTGAACAGAAACATACAAATAAACCTTACTGTGTAGACGTATTAATGTAATACAATATTTAATCTCAATGTTCATTTAAACAGGAAGTTCTGGACAACTGCTGGAGCCTGGGAGATATCTGGTGATGTTGACGATAGCTGCAGCCTACTTCCTACACTCTCTGATCCAGCAGAGGTTTATACTGTAGATCTAGGTTTGCATCCCAAATGGCACCCTATTCCCCATATAGTGCACTACTTCTGACCAGAGGACTTTAAAAAAAATATATATATATATATTTCACCTTTATTTAACCAGGTAAGCCAGTTGAGAACAAGCTCTCATTTACAACTGCGACCTGGCCAAGTTAAAGCAAGGCAGTGCGACACAAGCAACTAAACCGAGTTACACATGGAATAAACAAACGTACAGTCAATAACACAATAGAACAAATCGATATACATTGTGTGCAAATGAGGTAAGATTAGGGAGGTAAGGCAATAAATAGGCTGTAGTGGCGAAGTAATTACAATTTAGCAGGTAAACTGGAGTGATAGATGTGCAGAAAATGAATGTGCAAGTAGAGATACTGGGGTGCAAAGGAGCAAAAAAATAAAAAAATAACAATATGGGGATGAGATAGTTGGATGGGCTATTTACAGATGAGCTATGTACAGGTGCAATGATCTGTGAGCTGCTCTGACAACGGATGCTTAAAGTTAGTGATGGAGATATGAGTCTCCAGCTTCAGTGATTTTTAAAATTCATTCCAGTCATTGGCAGCAGAGAACTGGAAGGAAAGACGGCCAAAGGTGGAATTGACTTTGTTGGTGACCAGTGAAATGTACCTGCTGGAGCGCATGCTACAGGTGGGTGCGGCTATGGTGACCTGTGAGCTAAGATAAGGCGGGGCTTTACCTAGCAAAGACTTGGGCTTTGGTCAAAAGTAGTGCACTATATAGGGAATAGGGTGCCATTTGGGCATAGCCCTAACCCTCACTTTGAATCAACACTGGAACTGTCAAATATTCCTATTTTCTAAACTGCAATGAAGTCTATATTTTGATGATCTTTTTGTCATTGGTCTGAATGGTGTGGGTTTGAATTTGCTCTTGATCAAGCATTTTTTTGTTTATTCGTTTTTTATCCTAGATATAAAAAAATATATATACTTTAGATGCCAACTAAATGCCAACTTCCTGTACTATATTGTAAATATTCCACATTTGGGTAAATATGACTGAGTAATATCCAATATCCAGAACATCAAAGCAAACGTAATAGAGCAACAATTGTTCATTGTCCTTCCCTGTCCAATTACTGTATCAAAAATGCAATTTGAAGGAAAGAGATGCTGTAAATGTTTGCAAATGTGTCCCATTGTATGTATGCATTGTTTTCTCATGCATTAATGTATTAAACTGCCACATTCCCATTTAAGGTGAATTTCGAAGTCTTGCATATATGTTTTTATTGAGTAACCATAAAAATAATATGTGATGATGAAAACATATATTTGGATAAATACGAATTATTGAAATCGTGAAATTTCTATAGGCCTTTTTCTCCTATGCAGGGACGTAGGCTACATACTGTTTCATACATGTTGCTGTTGACTTGAGCCGCTGTATTTTGAATTAAAGGGAGGCGAGTCTCATCTCCGTGTGGTTATTGGAAGAAGCTCGTGTCACGTGACCAGAAACGTCAAGGATTCAATGGCAGCCTACTGTTTTGTAAATTAACACAAGGGACAGCTGCATAAAATAGTGTTTTAAACGACAGAATTGCATTTCTAAGGTAAATGTACAATTTAACGTTATCTTATTAAACTAACATGGTGTTAACAAACTTTCTATCGGGGGTTCAGTTGCCCGATGCAAGAAAGCAATGAATAGAGAATATCGTGTGGTTGTAATGTGGAAGACGCTCGCGTGCTACATGCTACTCGCGTAGCCCCATTAATGTTGTCTAGCTAGCAAGATAGGCAAAGCCCACGAATATTTTTTGTAGAAAATATATGTCTAATGTGTTAACTACTACAGCTATGAACAACGTGTGACTCATACTCTAATGAAATATATACAATATTGGCTAAGAAATTCGTATTATTTTGCTCAAAGTAACTTTTCCATTGAATATCCCCCACAGCAAACTGATGAAATGCCACACCTATCCCAACTGCGACAAAATAACTGCATTGAATTAACACAATTATGCCAGTTGGAATCATTCAATTAGCAATTTAATTAGTTCACCAGTTTCCAACCACTTGTTGCCAGCGAACTTACCATAATAATTGTTCTCAAATGGTAAACAACATCGCATGTAGGTTTCAGCCAATCCGTGAGTTCGGCGGTGGCTTTGTTGAGGCGATTGGATGACGCCCATTCTGGCATCATGAATAAAACTACCCCATTAACAATATGGGATGATTTTATTCCTTTAATGGCCTGAAATGAAACCACTGATATTATCCATTATACACCTTACAGTATGTCAAATCTTTCAAAATCATCATCTCACAAAATGCCTTTTTGTAAATGGGTTTCTTAGACCTTGATGCATGATCAAAGTATACTGTCTAAAGGCAGCATTCAGGCCTAAGGGTAATTGAATAGTTTGCAATTGCAGCAAAGATAATAACCATCATCTGTTAATATTTAACCCTGAGTTTGTCTGAGTCAGCAAGGTTAAAGATCCAGGTGCAGACTAAGACTTTGAGCCCCACGTTAACAGGCTATTTGTCAGATATCTCATAGACGGCTGAAGACGACATGGGCTCAGGTAATTGCATTATTAATAGTTTGAGTTCACAATAATGAATAACATATGTTTAGTTTGTTCGGTATGTTAAACGAAGTGTTTATGTTATTATTCCTTATCATTTTGTAGGAGGTCGATTCTAGTTTAGGCTATACATGGTCCACTTCTGACACCAAGGTAACGAAACAGGCACCTTCTGGCCCGTAGCCCCACGGAATTCAACTGTGTCACAAAAGCATGCTCCAATGGTAGAGTCGATATAAACCAGGGTCGTTCCAGTTGTATTACACTGCTGTGTGTAGCCTAGTTCTGAGGGAGCATCTTTAGCCATGGTGTGCCTGTTCAGTTACTCTATTGTGGTTTAAACCCCTGTATCTGTGGAGGTAAAACTGTGACTGAGACAGATGAACTAACCTACTCGAGAGGGGAGGCAGGAGCATACTGTAACTGTGGATCCCTCCGGAGTCCCATTCTTGGGCTGCCTGTTCAGTTCGTCTGTTATGGCTTTACCGCCTGTGTATCTCTCCCTAGACGCTGCCATGTCTCCCAAGATCACAGTGGAGCTGCTGCGGCAGCTACGGCAAGCCATGAGGAACACCAAGTACATCGCTGAGCCCATCCAGGCCTACATTGTCCCCTCTGGAGACGCACACCAGGTACTGAACACACACACATGGTCGCACGCAAGAACACACACACTCACACACACACACACACTCACACACACACACACACACACACACACACACACACACACAGAATGACTAATTAGGAATAATGAACAATAGTGAGTATAAGTCTGCCTGACCTCTAGTAATGGACAATGTGACTTTCTAGCAGGGTCCTCTCCATCTCCACATCTTTCACTCTACTCTTTCTTTCTTTCTCTCGCTCTCTAAACCTCATCTCTCCCTTACACCCTCTCTCTCTCTCTCTCCCTCCCTCTCTCTCTGGTCTTGAGTCGTGATGTGAAGAGGGGAATAATTAAGATGTTATAATAACTGCTAGGGGACCACTTATACCTGATTACTGCTGGATCTGATCTCTCTCTCTCTCTCTCTCTCTCTCTCGCTCTCTCTCGTTACAGAGTGAATACATCGCACCATGTGACTGCAGACGTGAATTCATCTGTGGCTTCAATGGCTCCGCAGGTATTGTGTGTGTGTGTGTACTTGTGTCAGGATCTAGTTCCCTTGTTATAAAGGAGGCTGATATGGCGAGAACACCAGTGAATACACAAAGACAAACTTATCTCAGCCTTTGTTCATGTCAGACCAGATGAAATCAACACTTCATACAATACCAGGAAAGTTGTATTGTCATTTCCCATAAATGCACACCTTGATTATAACAGTGAACTTATACGCCCTAAGAAAGAACAGGGCATCTGTAAACTATATAGACAGACATTTGCTTGTATTGAATTAGGGTCAGAGATTGGACACGTTGATAATAAAATTAAATCAGGCCATAGAAACAGGACAGTTCTGTAGCCTTGCTTGACAACCTTTGAACAGTAGCATAGTGACAACTAAAGACATGACTAAGAATCAGCTATTAAGACGACGTGTCTCCAGGTACGGCCATAGTAACAGAGAACAGATATGTAGCCTTGATTGATTGATGACATGGTTCCAGGCACGGCCATAGTAACAGAGAACAGATATGTAGCCTTGATTGATTGATGACATGTCTCCAGGCACGGCCATAGTAACAGAGAACAGATATGTAGCCCTGATTGATTGATGACATGTCTCCAGGCACGGCCATAGTAACAGAGAACAGATATGTAGCCCTGATTGATTGATGACATGTCTCCAGGCACGGCCATAGTAACAGAGAACAGATATGTAGCCTTGATTGATTGATGACATGTCTCCAGGCACGGCCATAGTAACAGAGAACAGATATGTAGCCTTGATTGATTGACGACATGTCTCCAGGTCATAGTAACAGAGAACAGATATGTAGCCTTGATTGATTGATGACATGTCTCCAGGTCATAGTAACAGAGAACAGATATGTAGCCCTGATTGATTGATGACATGTCTCCAGGCACGGCCATAGTAACAGAGAACAGATATGTAGCCCTGATTGATTGATGACATGTCTCCAGGCACGGCCATAGTAACAGAGAACAGATATGTAGCCCTGATTGATTGATGACATGTCTCCAGGCACGGCCATAGTAACAGAGAACAGATATGTAGCCTTGATTGATTGATGACATGTCTCCAGGTCATAGTAACAGAGAACAGATATGTAGCCCTGATTGATTGATGACGTGTCTCCAGGCATGGCCATAGTAACAGAGAACAGATATGTAGCCCTGATTGATTGATGACATGTCTCCAGGCACGGCCATAGTAACAGAGAACAGATATGTAGCCTTGATTGATTGATGACATGTCTCCAGGCACGGCCATAGTAACAGAGAACAGATATGTAGCCCTGATTGATTGATGACATGTCTCCAGGCACGGCCATAGTAACAGATAACAGATATGTAGCCCTGATTGATTGATGACATGTCTCCAGGCACGGCCATAGTAACAGAGAACAGATATGTAGCCCTGATTGATTGATGACATGTCTCCAGGCACGGCCATAGTAACAGAGAACAGATATGTAGCCCTGATTGATTGATGACATGTCTCCAGGCACGGCCATAGTAACAGAGAACAGATATGTAGCCCTGATTGATTGATGACATGTCTCCAGGCACGGCCATAGTAACAGAGAACAGATATGTAGCCCTGATTGATTGATGACATGTCTCCAGGCACGGCCATAGTAACAGAGAACAGATATCTAGCCTTGATTGATTGATGACATGTCTCCAGGCACGGCCATAGTAACAGATAACAGATATCTAGCCTTGATTGATTGATTGACGTCTCCAGGCACGGCCATAGTAACAGTGAACAGATATGTAGCCTTGATTGATTGATGACGTGTCTCCAGGCACGGCCATAGTAACAGAGAAGCATGCGGCCATGTGGACAGACGGACGGTACTTCCTCCAGGCCAGCCAGCAGATGGACAACAACTGGACCCTCATGAAGATGGGTAAACAACAACAACAACAACACTCTTAGTTCTTGAATGGATATGGAATCTGAAGACACCTAGTTGAAGCTAGTATAAGTGGAAGTTGGTTTCTTCTGCATCTAAAGTTAAAACTTTAAAAGAAATGCACTTAACCAGTTTAGTATAGATTGTCCGATGCTTCTCTTGATAAGACATCCTACACATGGGACCGTCGACTCTGTTGTGAGATGTCAGTATTTTCTGGCTCATTGCGGGTGTTTCCTGTCACCAGGTCTGAAAGAGACACTTAGCCAGGAGGACTGGCTGATCAGTGTGCTGCCTGAGAACTCGACAGTAGGAGTGGACCCCTGGATCATTGCTGCTGGTCCGTAGAGTTCCACATCTCTTACGTCGTACACAATAACACAGTGATAATGATGTAGCACATGTTGTGTACTATACTTCCAGTGCTAAGTATCTACCATTTTGGTGCTGACTATGGTTACATGACCTGTCTGTTGTTCCATCCAGACCAGTGGAAGAACATGTCTAAGGCCCTGGCCAGTGCAGGCCACTCCCTGGTGGCTGTTCAGGACAACCTGATAGATGCCATCTGGATGGACCGTCCAACCAGACCCTCCACTCAGCTCCTCACCCTGGGCCTGGGGTTCACGGGTCGGTAGTACCGCTTGGAGCCTTTATTGACCTATTCAACATTCTAGAGGTGTTATGTATCCTATCTTGTGATTGGTTGGAAGGTAGTAGCTGTACATGTGTGTACAATGTTTTTGATACATCTTCCTCATCAATGGTTCACAGTTAATCCAGGTCCTCCTCTGTTCCAGGTCTGACCTGGCAGGACAAGATGACCGCTCTGAGATCCAAGATGGCCGAGAGGAAGATCTCTTGGTTTGTTGCCACGGCGCTGGATGAGATTGCATGTATGATTCCCTTTATACTGATATAGTTACTATAACACAGCACAGATACATTTTTCCTATATAATTCACCCTAAACAGTCGTTGGAATTACCATATAAAATATCACCAACTCACTAACCCTGGTCATGTCGAGTTACAGGGTGCACAGGCTTTCGTTCCAACCCAGCTCTAGCACACCTGATTCAACACATTTTTATTTAACTAGGCAAGTCAGTTAAGAGCAAATTATTATTTACAATGACAGCCTAATCAAATGTCTTGATTGAAGAGTAGTTGATGGGTTGAATCAGGTGTGTTAGTGCTGGGCTGGAACAAACGTCTGCCCAACCAGTAGACCTACAGGACCAGGGTTGATGCACTTTATTGAATGACCTCACCAAACAGTTAGGTTGCATAACCCTGTGAGGTAGACACGACACCCTCTGATCACGATCCAAGAACCCTGAGGCTGTACGGGTGTCCCTGTAGATGCCTGTCTGAGCACCTCGTTAGCTGGCCCTAACGGGCCTATAGAGCTCTCAGAGCTGATTGGCTGGCCAGAGTGTTTGTGTTAATTAGGGAGGACAATGTTGATGTTGATTGCAGTCGTCCAGTCACTTTCAGACTAATGTGTCTAAATGAGGGGGTTTGTCTGGGCTTCTTCCCCAGAGGGTGAGGAGGGTAACCTCATCATCATAATAATAATAATACAATGATTAATAATAATAATAATGATTAGGATCATATTAATAATAATAATAATGATTAGGATCATATTAATAATAATGATTAGGATCATATTAATAATAATAATAATAATAAGTGCTAGCTAATTTATTTTTAGCAGAAGACACATTTTTAAATGGCTGTTTACAAGATTCAAACCACTGTACATAAAAATCTAATTTGATTTGTCACATGTGCTGAATACAACAGGTGTAGTAGACCTTACAATCAAATGCTTACATACATTACTGAAATTGTTGAAGGAGAACAGGAAAAACAATTGTATCCACCAAACAGGTGTAAAGTGGTAGTGTGTTTTAACTGTGTTACTCTTCCCAGGGCTGTTCAACCTCCGTGGCTCTGACATCGAGTACAACCCTGTTTTCTTTGCGTACGCCATCGTTGGAATGAACACAATCAGGTAAAAGCACCTAAATCCTAAAAGCACCTTAATGAATCTAAAATAAAAAAAAATATCTGACACAGTATAGAATGCACAGCATACTTTGATCTCCCATGAGAAGTAGGTCATGAATCTGACCTCTGACCCCACCTAGGCTCTTCGTGGACATCAAGCGTCTGGCCGTGCCGACGGTGAGGGAGCACCTTCAGCTGGACACGCCCTCCAAGGTGGAGCTTAGCATCCAGACTGCCCCCTATGAGTCTGTGTTCACAGAGCTGCAGGCTGTGTGTGCCTCCTTGGGGCCCAAGGAGAAGGTGTGGATCAGCGACAAAGCCAGCTGCGCCCTCATGCAGGTCATCGCCAAGGTGAGAGAGTGCGACTGTGTAATTCCTGACACAAAATGGCTGTAGTGGGTGCTCATGCAGGTTATTCCCAAGGTGAGAGAGTACAACTGTGTAGTCAGGCACAAAATGACCACTGTGACCACATGGCTGTGTCACATTGGTAGAATGAGTGGGATGGGGATGAGTTACCCCCAAACAATGTAAAGTACTTTTGTTAATAAACTCAAAAATAGAAACGTCCTCTCACTGTCAACTGCGTTTATTTTCAGCAAACTTAACGTGTATATATTTGTGTGAACATAAGATTCAACAACTGAGACATGAACTGAACAAGTTCCACAGACATGTGACTAACAGAAATGGAATAATGTGTCCATGAACAAAGGAGGGGGGGGGGGGGGGGGGGGGGGGTCAAAATCAAAAGTAACAGTCAGTATCTGGTGTGGCCACCAGCTGCATTAAGTACTGCAGTGTATCTCCTCATGGACTGCACCAGATTTGCCAGTTCTTGCTGTGAGATGTTACCCTACTCTTCCACCAAGGCACCTGCAAGTTCCCGGACATTTCTGGGTGGAACTGCCCTAGCCCTCGCCCTCCGATCCAACAGATCCCAGACATGCTCAATGGGACTGAGATCCGGGCTCTTCGCTGGCCATGGCAGAACACTGACATTCCTATCTTGCAGGAAATCACGCACAGAACGAGCTGTATGGATGGTGGCTTTGTCATGCTGGAGGGTCATGTCAGGATGAGCCTGCAGGAAGGGTACCACATGAGGGAGGAGGATGTCTTCCCTGTAACGCACAGCGTTGAGATTGCCTGCAATGACAACAAGCTCAGTCCGGTGATGCTGTGACACACCGCCCCAGACCATGACGGACCCTCCACCTACAAATTGATCCCGCTCCAGAGTACAGGCCTCGGTGTAACACTCATTCCTTTGACGATAAACGCGAATCCGACCATCACCCCTGGTGAGACAAAACCGCGACTCGTCAGTGAAGAGCACTTTTTGCCAGTCCTGTCTGGTCCAGCGATGGTAGGTTTGTGCCCATAGGCAACATTGTTGCCGGTGGTGTCTGGTGAGGACCTGCCTTACAACAGGCCTACAAGCCCTCAGTCCAGCCTCTCTTAGCCTATTGCAGACAGTCTGAGCACTGATGAAGGGATTGTGTTTTCCTGCTGTAACTCGGGCAGTTGTTGTTGCCATCCTGTACCTGTCCCGCAGGTGTGATGTTCGGATGTACCGATCCTGTGCAGCTGTTGTTACACGATCAGCTGTCCGTCCTGTCTCCCTGTAGCGCTGTCTTAGGCGTCTCACAGTACGGACATTGCCATTTATTGCCCTGGCCACATCTGCAGTCCTCATGCCTCCTTGCAGCATGCCTAAGGCACGTTCATGCAGATGAGCAGGGACCCTGGGCATCTTTCTTTTGGTGTTTTTCAAAGTCAGTAGAAAGGCCTTTTTAGTGTCCTAAGTTTTCATAACTGTGACCTTAGTGTCTTAATGACCATTCCACAGGTTCATGTTCATTAATTGTTTATGGTTCATTGAACAAGCATGGGAAACTGTGTTTAAACCCTTTACAATGAAGATCTGTGAAGTTATTTGGATTTTTACGAATTATCTTTGCTGAGTTTACATGTAGGCCTATTTAGTAAAATGATATGTGTAGCATCAGGTACCTACTAATTCATTGCTTTGTTTTTCTGTTTTGTCCACAGGCCCACCGGTCTCCTATCCCCTACACTCCTCTCTGCCTCGCCAAAGCTGTCAAGAACGCCACCGAGATTCAAGGGATGAAAATGGCCCATGTAAGTTACCTTTAAGCTTTTGACCCTTACAATTATTTAATTGGATTTTAGACATCATCAAATCACCATAATTGTATCATCAACCAGCCATTGATCCTGTTTGACTTTTTCTCCTCAACCACAGATCAAGGATGCTGTCGCCCTTTGTGAGCTCTTCGCTTGGTTGGAAAAAGAGGTACTTTATATGTACTTTTAAAATGTAATTTCCAGTAGTTTTGTAGCTGAAAGTAGTATTACACTTTTATGATTGCAGACTTTTTGGCTGTGAGTGTTGCAATGACTGCGTGTCATGTACTGTGTGGTTGTGGTTTTCTAGATTCCAAAAGGCACAGTGACTGAGATATCCGCAGCAGATAAGGCCGAGGAGTTACGCAGGTGGGATTCTACTTTTCACTTCAACCCTAAAATAACAAAGCTATGTAATAACAACATCTCTGATGTTTGCTCTCCAACTTCACTGATGATCCTGGATCTTTAGATTGAGATGTTATTTTCCGTGCAGTCACTACACTGTGAAAAATCATTTCTGAAGCACAAAGAATAGGACAATTGCATACAGCTCTCTTTCTCAAAACACATTGGAGGAGAAGGTCAGAGGGGAGGGATCTCTGGCTTTCTCATCCAGTGGGTTTTGAGAAGGAGACGAGGAGAGAGTAGAGCGGACACGAGGAGTATGTAATTGAGATATTCCTAGTGAGTCAGAAGCTTTTGCATGAGAGGGATATTTAGCATTTGAACTCCCTCTATTGAAACAATTAGGAACTGTATGTACCTCCTTCAACTCTGCGATGCGTGCCTAAGAACAGCCCACAGCCGTGGTATATTAGCCATATACCACACCCCCTCAGTCCTTATTGCTTACATACACACATAAATGTTCATGTATTTTATGTGGTTTCAGCCAACAGAAAGACTTTGTTGGACTCAGCTTCCCATCCATTTCCAGTGTTGGACCAAACGGAGCAATCATTCATTACAGGTACCTTTGTTTATTGTAGAACTTTATTACACTGTAATTAATGTAGTTGTCTATAATCATGTTTTTGATAACTTATTTTCTATTTATGTACTTATTTTTGTTGTCCTATAGACCCCTCCCTGAAACCAACAGAACTCTCTCTCTAAACGAAATCTACCTCCTCGACTCTGGAGCCCAGTATATGTAAGCAATAATCCTACATGTGATAATGCTGCACATAATCCTACATGTAATACTGCTGCACATAATCCTACATGTAATAATGCTACACATAATACTGCACAAATCCTACATGTAATAATGCTGCACATAATGCTACACATAATGCTACATGTAATAATGCTGCACATAATGCTACATGTAATAGTGCTGCACATAATCCTACATGTAATAGTGCTGCACATAATGCTACACATAATGCTACATGTAATAATGCTGCACATAATACTGCACATAATCCTACATGTAATAATGCTGCACATAATGCTACACATAATGCTACATGTAATAATGCTGCACATAATACTGCACATAATCCTACATGTAATAATGCTGCACATAATGCTACACATAATGCTACATGTAATAATGCTACACATAATGCTACACATAATGCTACATGTAATAATGGTACACATAATACTGCACATAATCCTACATGTAATAATGCTGCACATAATGCTACACATAATGCTACATGTAATAATGCTGCACATAATCCTACATGTAATAATGCTACACATAATCCTACATGTAATAATGCTGCACATAATCCTACATGTAATAATGCTGCACATAATGCTACACATAATGCTACGTGTAATAATGCTGCACATAATACTGCACATAATCCTACATGTAATAATGCTGCACATAATGCTACACATAATGCTACATGTAATAATGCTGCACATAATCCTACATGTAATAATGCTACACATAATCCTACATGTAATAATGCTGCACATAATCCTACATGTAATAATGCTACACATAATCCTACATGTAATAATGCTGCACATAATACTGCACATAATGCTGCACATAATGCTACATGTAATAATGCTGCACATAATACTGCACATAATCCTACATGTAATAATGCTGCACATAATGCTACACATAATGCTACATGTAATAATGCTACACATAATGCTACATGTAATAATGCTACACATAATGCTACATGTAATAATGGTACACATAATACTGCACATAATCCTACATGTAATAATGCTGCACATAATGCTACACATAATGCTACATGTAATAATGCTGCACATAATCCTACATGTAATAATGCTACACATAATCCTACATGTAATAATGCTGCACATAATCCTACATGTAATAATGCTGCACATAATGCTACACATAATGCTACGTGTAATAATGCTGCACATAATACTGCACATAATCCTACATGTAATAATGCTGCACATAATGCTACACATAATGCTACATGTAATAATGCTGCACATAATCCTACATGTAATAATGCTACACATAATCCTACATGTAATAATGCTGCACATAATCCTACATGTAATAATGCTACACATAATCCTACATGTAATAATGCTGCACATAATCCTACATGTAATAATGCTACACATAATACTGCACATAATGCTGCACATAATGCTACATGTAATAATGCTGCACATAATACTGCACATAATCCTACATGTAATAATGCTGCACATAATGCTACACATAATGCTACATGTAATAATGCTGCACATAATACTGCACATAATCCTACATGTAATAATGCTGCACATAATACTGCACATAATCCTACATGTAATAATGCTGCACATAATGCTACACATAATGCTACATGTAATAATGCTGCACATAATCCTACATGTAATAATGCTACACATAATCCTACATGTAATAATGCTGTACATAATCCTACATGTAATAATGCTGCACATAATCCTACATGTAATAATACTGCACATAATCCTACATGTAATAATGCTGCACATAATGCTACATGTAATAATGCTGCACATAATCCTACATGTAATAATGCTACACATAATCCTACATGTAATAATGCTGCACATAATCCTACATGTAATAATGCTACACATAATCCTACATGTAATAATGCTACACATAATGCTGCACATAATGCTGCACATAATGCTACATGTAATAATGCTGCACATAATACTGCACATAATCCTACATGTAATAATGCTGCACATAATGCTACACATAATGCTACATGTAATAATGCTGCACATAATACTGCACATAATCCTACATGTAATAATGCTGCACATAATGCTACACATAATGCTACATGTAATAATGCTGCACATAATCCTACATGTAATAATGCTACACATAATCCTACATGTAATAATGCTGCACATAATCCTACATGTAATAATGCTGCACATAATCCAACATGTAATAATGCTACACATAATCCTACATGTAATAATGCTGCACATAATCCTACATGTAATAATGCTACACATAATCCTACATGTAATAATGCTACACATAATGCTGCACATAATGCTGCACATAATGCTACATGTAATAATGCTGCACATAATACTGCACATAATGCTACATGTAATAATGCTGCACATAATACTGCACATAATCCTACATGTAATAATGCTGCACATAATCTTACATGTAATAATGCTGCATATAATCCTACATGTAATAATGCTACACATAATCTTCATGTAATAATGCTGCACATAATCCTACATGTAATAATGCTACACATAATGCTGCACATAATGCTGCACATAATGCTACATGTAATAATGCTGCACATAATCCTGCACATAATGCTACATGTAATAATGCTGCACATAATACTGCACATAATGCTACATGTAATAATGCTGCACATAATACTGCACATAATCCTACATGTAATAATGCTGCACATAATACTGCACATAATCCTACATGTAATAATGCTGCACATAATCTTACATGTAATAATGCTGCATATAATCCTACATGTAATAATGCTACACATAATCCTACATGTAATAATGCTGCACATAATCCTACATGTAATAATGCTACACATAATGCTACGTGTGATAATGCTACATGTAATACATAATAATGTGACACATAAGAAAAGCACGTTACAAATAAAACATATTGTTCTAATAAATTCTGGTGTTTTCTAGTGATGGAACAACAGACGTCACCCGCACCATGCACTTTGGATCCCCCTCTGCTTATGAGAAGGTAACAATTATCCATATGCCTCTCCTCTCATGACCTGCTACAGCATATGACAGAAGGAAAGTCCCAGTGGCCAGTGGTATGTTCAGTGACATATAGGTTTTCTCTCTGTATCTCAGGAAACCTTCACCTATGTTCTGAAGGGACATATAGCCGTCAGCGCTGCCATTTTCCCCAACGGAACCAAAGGTGAGACCTTGTTGTTTGTGGAGTACTCAATGTTGCCAGTGTTTGTTTTTAAATGACTAATATGTAAAATGTAAACCTCCACTCCCCCCTCCTCCCCATCCACCCTTAGGCCACCTGCTGGACTCGTTTGCCCGCCAGGCGCTGTGGGACTCTGGGCTGGACTACCTTCATGGTACGGGCCACGGGGTGGGATGTTTCCTCAATGTCCACGAGGGACCCTGTGGGATCTCCTACAAGACCTTCGCCGACGAGCCCCTGGAGGCAGGCATGATTGTCAGCGATGGTGGGTACGCTCACACATATATGGACATACACAGACTCACGTACATGCATGCAAACACACACAGACATGCAGGCACGCATACACACACGCACTTACTAACTATCATGCATGCATACACAAACACACAGACAATTTAACTATTTCTCTCTCTGTTTCTTTCCGTCTCTGTTTCTCTCTCACACACACCTGAACTTGTCTCCTTCCTTTCCTCAGAACCTGGGTACTATGAGGACGGCTTGTTTGGCATTCGAATTGAAAACGTTGTTCTGGTGGTGCCAGCAAAACCCAAGGTAAGAGATTGACTGAATAAGTATAAAATGAAGTAAAGTGTGTGTAGAGTGAAGAATGAGTATGGATGTTTATGGAGACAGATTGACTGAATAAGTATAAAATGAAGTAAAGTGTGTATAGAGTGAAGAATGAGTATTGATGTTAATGGAGACAGATTGACTGAATAAGTATAAAATGAAGTAAAGTGTGTATAGAGTGAAGAATGAGTATTGATGTTTATGGAGACAGATTGACTGACTACATGTAAAATGAAGTGTGAAGGCTAGTGAAGACCATGTGACCTTTGTGTCTGTGTCCTCAGTACAACTACAGGAACAAGGGCAGTTTGACGTTTGAGCCTCTCACTCTGGTCCCCATCCAAGCCAAGATGGTAAACACAGATCTTCTCACCCAGAAAGAGGTCAGTCTTGGTCCCCATTCTTTGGAATTCATATTTTACCAAACACACTTCACTTTCTTTAGGAGGTGTCATTCATTTATTTATACTAAAATAAAGCACAAATATATTTATACTAAAATAAAGCACAAATGTATTTATACTAAAATAAAGCACTCATTTATTTATACTAAAATAAAGCACTCATTTATTTATACTAAAATAAAGCAATCATTTATTTCTAATTTTAAAAAAGTCATCATTATACAGCTCTAAAATTTAAACAGCCCTTGAAACTTGTGTAGAAATACTGTATTGTTTGGTGGAATCTTTCAGTTTCAAATCAGCTTTGCCATAGGAGACAAAGATCATGTATAAGGAGGTCTTCAGGAAATATCCACAGTTTCAAATCAGCTTTGCCATAGGAGACAAAGATCATGTATAAGGAGGTCTTCAGGAAATATCCACAGTTTCAAATCAGCTTTGCCATAGGAGACAAAGATCATGTATAAGGAGGTCTTCAGGAAATATCCACAGTTTCAAATCAGCTTTGCCATAGGAGACAAAGATCATGTATGAGGAGGTCTTCAGGAAATATCCACAGTTTCAAATCAGCTTTGCCATAGGAGACAAAGATCATGTATGAGAAGGTCTTCAGGAAATATCCACAGGTGCCCTTTGAAACCGGGGAAATCGATTAGTAATAGTTCTGCCATTTTGTATGTTATCACTCTGTGTGTGACACTCTCTCTTCTCTTCCTGCAGCGTGATTGGGTGAACGAGTACCACAGGCAGTGCCGGGAGACGATTGGAGCAGAGCTGGAGAGGCAGGGCCGCAAGGAGGCCATGGATTGGCTGATCAGGGAAACCCAGCCAATCGCCTGAAGGCTATTCTGTGACTGACTCTTATTTAATTCAATTGTATTGCCCAGGTGTACAATTGATCGATCAATTGATTGCTCATCTCAGCAGTGATGATAACCTTTTCTTTTGATATTTTCTCTGAGAAGCTACTATCTATGGTTCTGGTCTCTGTGTATTTCACGCTATGCTTCTTTTCTAAAGCATCATCACCATCCATGTCTGAACTGTTTTATGGCGATTCAATAAATATCCAAGTGTGGAAAAAAGGATCGTTCACAACTTCCAAATAACTTCATCAAAGTTCATCCACTTTAGACAATGTTTTTCCCAAAATACAAACTTGAATAGGACAAAAAAATCAAACACCCCTCCCATGAAGTGGAACATGCCACCTTGCTCTAGAGCTGCATGTAGAAGTTGGGCGGGTCCAGGATGATACCACTATTGGGATCATTGGCGTAGTCCTGAAAGGTTAGCTCTTCTTGCTCCTTCGATCCACCAGGGGTGATATTCTGCATATTGTCCTCTTCCTCCAGCCCTATGGGTAGAGGGTTACTGTAGATGTAGTAGATTCTGGAGTTGTCCTTAGATGCTTCCTGCTTTCTGAAGAATGAGAGAGGGTTTCTGAAACTGGCGGATCTCTTGATAGCTCTGATGTCCACCGGGTTGACTGGTACGTCACGGAGCACAGCACTCTCATACATTTGGACCCTCTTCAACAGCCTGGAGGCGGGAAAAGATATAATGCGCTTTCAGGGAACTGTGGGACATTCTATGTGTTCTTTCTTGTCATTTTAAACCAATGCATTAAAATCATTATCCATCATTATTTTGTGTGCACACCAACATGGTAAACCAACATGGTAAACCAACATGGTAAACCAACATGGTAAACCAACATGGTAAACCAACATGGTAAAAAGACCATTCAGTTTCATCATATGTCCATGGAGTGTCACTGTTCTACTGTGTTAAATGTGGAGTCGTACAGTGAGGAAAAGGCTACGCCAGAGGAAGCCGGGCTCATTGTAATGTAATGGCTGGAATGGAATAAATGGAAAGGTATTAAACGCATCAAGCATGGAAATGACATGTTTGACTCCGTTCCATTAATTCCATTCCAGCCTCTACATTGAGCTGGCCTCCTATAGCTCCTTCCACCAGCCTCCTCTGGGCTACACGTCTAGGTTTGTCACCAAAACCACCTTCAACAAAGGTTCAATGTAATTTAAACATCATATTCCATTACCAAATATTTTGTTTGCTCCAATGTAGGCTAATGAGTGAGAGTCATTACTAAGATGACTTTAGCTGAGGATGCCAACATGACTCAGAGAGGTAATTGTAAGCCAGAGATATAAACATGACCCAGAGACAGATGACCTCCTGCGACCATGACAGGAGATGCTGTAGAGCCTCTTTAGATATATATGAAGTACAGGGAATTATGGGTACTGTAGTACAGCAAGACTTACCTCCTGTGACTGTGACAGGAGATGCAAAGCGAGAGGTTTTACTCCACCCAAAATCTGTCCACGAAAATAATTTATTTACAAGAATATTTTTTTTATGGAGGTCAACGAGAGTGTTGAATTTGTCAATAAAAAAATGTAATTGCTAATTTGCTATTTGAGGCTTATTTGATCGAATTGACGTTTTGTAATGTTTGTTACGAATGCACTGATATACAGTGGGGGAAAAAAGTATTTAGTAAGCCACCAATTATGCAAGTTCTCCCACTTAAAAAGACGAGAGGCCTGTAATTTTCATCATAGGTACACTTCAACTATGACTGACAAAATGAGAGAAAAAAAATCCAGAAAATCACATTGTAGGATTTTTTATGAATTTATTTGCAAATTATGGTGGAAAATAAGTATTTGGTCAATGACAAAAGTTTATCTCAATACTTTGTTATATACCCTTTGTTGGCAAACGTTTTCTGTAAGTCTTCACAAGGTTTTCACACACTGTTGCTGGTATTGTGGCCCATTCCTCCATGCAGATCTCCTCTAGAGCAGTGATGTTTTGGGGCTGTTGCTGGGCAACACGGACTTTCAACTCCCTCCAATGATTTCCCATGGGGTTGAGATCTGGAGTCTGGCTAGGCCACTCCAGGACCTTGAAATGCTTCTTACGAAGCCACTCCTTCGTTGCCCTGGTGGTGTGTTTGGGATCATTGTCATGCTGAAAGACCCAGCCACATTTAATCTTCAATGCCCTTGCTGATGGTAGGCTTTGATACTTTGGGCCCAGCTCTCTGCAGGTCATTCACTAGGTCCCCCCGTGTGGTTCTGGGATTTTTGCTCACCGTTTTTGTGATCATTTTGACCCCACGGCGTGAGATCTTGCGTGGAGCCCCAGATCGAGGGAGATTATCAGTGGTCTTGTATGTCTTCCATTTCATAATAATTGCTCCCACAGTTGATTTCTTCAAACCAAGCCGCTTACCTATTGCAGATTCAGTCTTCCCAGCCTGGTGCAGGTCTACAATTTTGTTTCTGGTGTCCTTTGACAGCTCTTTGGTCTTGCCCATAGTGGAGTTTGGAGTGTGACTGTTTGAGGTTGTGGACAGGTGTCTTTTATACTGATAACAAGTTCAAACAGGTGCCATTAATACAGGTAACGAGTGGAGGACAGGGGAGCCGGTCTGTGAGAGCCAGAAATCTTGCTTGTTTGTAGGTGACCAAATACTTATTTTCCACCATAATTTGCAAATAAATTCATTAAAAATCCTACAATGTGATTTTCTGGATTTTTTTTCTCATTTTGTCTGTCATAGTTGAAGTGTACCTATGATAAAAAATTACAGGCCTCTCATCTTTTTAAGTGGGAGAACTTGCACAATTGGTGGCTGACTAAATAATTTTTTGCCCCACTGTAAGTGGACACGTGGAATTTCTGCAACTTGTCCAATTTCTGCAAAAACGACTTTATATCGGAGATGTGCCTTTTGTCATAGAGATAGAACTCTCATCATGGATATAACCTGTTTTAGAATGGGCCTTGCCATTGAGGGCCTCCACCATTTTAAAGTAGTCAACTGAGTGGGGATTCCTATGAGTTAGGAACAATCAATCAATGATGAAGACTTTTAAATAGAGTTAGCCTCAATGGCGCTGCCAATGCTCTCTAACAGATGCTATTATGCCCCAGATACAAAGATGAGTGCTCTATCTAACTCTATGGCCTGTTTACGCGATTATCTGCCCTCTCATTGGCTAGAATGGTTCCACCTGATCTCACCTCCTCCGGCCTGCCTTCCTTATTTGAGGACATATCCAATATCTTGTCAATATAATATACAATCTTTGCAAAGATTCATATGTAGTACAAAGCATTATGGGTATTGTAGTACATCAAGTCTTACCGTCTGCGGTTGTGACAGGATATGCTGCAGAACAGGCCAGTGATGGTGAGAACACACAAGGCTAGAGACATTAGGATGATGTTGAACACGTTGAGCTCTGGAAGAAGAAGGATAGGAACAAGTGACTACGGTGACCATATTCTAAGAAGAGGGGAAAACAAGTGAAGACTAAGGTTCACCTTCATTTCAAGTCAAACACTGAAACTTATTCAAGACCCACTCAACTAACAACACTCCCAATTCAACTTACAAATGAGGAGGCTAGATTCAACAGTGAGCCTTCTTACAATATGTTTATAGGTACCAAAAAGCAGCCCTATAGTTGACCTTACCTACCATGTACTGCTGCGTTCATATCCTGGTCGACCGTGGTGAGAGCCGCAGTCCTGTTCATATCAAACGCCATCACCGTCACACTACTGTGGTTGTGGGTCCCAATCCCACTCATATTGTTGCCATTGGCATCCACCACATGGACTGATCCCAGGCTTCAAGCTCTACTCGCTGATTTAAAAGCCCTCAACACCATGTGACTCCCCCCAACTATTCTTGGCTCTGTTCTGTTGTCGTGGAAACTTGGCGCCCCTCTTTTAGCGCCCCCCAGCCTTTGTTCTGCACCCTTTTTAGTTGTTGTACCCCTCTTCCCCCCTCCCATCTCTCCATACACCACTCGTTTGCATGTTATTAGTATTCTCTCCATCCCTGAGGGACAGTGAGAGAGGGAGTATTCTCTCCATCTCTGAAGGACAGTGAGAGAGAGGGAGAGGGAGTATTCTCTCCATCTCTGAAGGACAGTGAGAGAGAGGGAGAGGGAGTATTCTCTCCATCTCTGAAGGACAGTGAGAGAGAGGGAGAGGGAGTATTCTCTCCATCTCTGAGGGACAGTGAGAGAGAGGGAGAGGGAGTATTCTCTCCATCTCTGAGGGACAGTGAGAGAGAGGGAGAGGGAGTATTCTCTCCATCTCTGAGGGACAGTGAGAGAGAGGGAGAGGGAGTATTCTCTCCATCTCTGAGGGATAATGAGAGAGAGGGAGAGGGAGTATTCTCTCCATCTCTGAGGGACAGTGAGAGGGAGTATTCTCTCCATCTCTGAGGGACAGTGAGAGGGAGTATTCTCTCCATCTCTGAGGGACAGTGAGAGAGAGGGAGAGGGGGATAGTGGTGGAGGGTGGATGGGTAACAGTCTGAATACTCATGGCAGGTTCTGAGTGGTGCCCCACTACATTAACAGGGAGCTACAGTACTTTAGGCCTCTTGGGTTGAACACCACCAACTTTTCCCTCAACACCGCCACCCACTTTAGTACAGACAAGATATGTTGTGTTCATGTTCTGACACTATAATTGGTTTCACAGCTAGTTGAGCTTCAGCTAACGACCCCAATAATAACAATATGTTGTAATATGGCCTCTATAAGAAAAAAGTCCATCGTGTTCAATACATCACGTATCAGCTTCTTTTCATCACATCCTGTCAAACAAGGAACATACTGTCTGTGTCCCAAATGGCCCCTATCCCTAACTAGTGCACTACTTTTGACCAGAGCCCTTGTCAAAAGTAATGCACTTTATAGGGAATAGGGTCCCATTTGGGGAGCACACACTGTATTGTATTGGAACACATTGCGTAATAGCCTGGCTATCTGCAGTAGCGTTCCAGTGTGAAATGAAGCATGACGAGTTGGTAGAGGAATACAATGCTCTCTTTGTCTCTGTCTGCTCTCTGTGCGTAGCCCATATTGGGAAACCATGGCTACAACCTGGATATAGAGGTCATTATTAGGATTCTCGGTATTCATAACAAAAAACGAGTCTTTCAACCATGCCATCTCCCATCGATCTAGGACCATTTTATTTGGGGTTCCTCACTTTCCAGTAAATGTGTGTCTATAGTTCATAGGTCATCATTGGGCCCTTGTGGATGTATCAAATCTACATAAGGCCTACTGTCCAATATCCATATATGTGAATAGGAAAACATCTCAATCTCCCCTGATACTTCTAGAATAATCCCATCCTAGTTGTTGATATCGTATATTTTCCGTGCTCATCTTCAGTACTGTTTTGGACATTCTTGACAATGTCACAGTCCCCGGCCACTCAATGCCGTGCCAGACGTGTATTAATAGATTGTCCCAGTAGAAGTTCAGTAAACATCTTTCCACTTTTTCGTCTTGTTCTCCTGAGGCTGTCTTCATGGTCACCAACAAGTTTATTGTGGTGAATCTGGCTACGATCCTAGTTAAAGCCATGGGGGGGTGGAAGCAATGGTGGAAAAAGTACTAAATTGTCATACTTGAGAAAAAGTAAACATACTGTACCTTAATAGAAAATGATTCAAGTATAAGTGAAAGTCACCCAGTAAAATACAAGTAAAAGTCTAGAAGTATTTGGTTTTAAATATACTCAGGTGAATGGAATTGCTAAAATGTACTTAAGTACCAAAAGTAAAAGTATAAACCATTTCAAATTTCCTTATATTAAGCAAACCAGACGGCACCATTTATTTTGTCATGTTTTTATTGATGGATAGCCTGGGGCACACTCCAACACTCAGACATAATTTACAATTAAAGCATTTGTGTTGAGTGAGCCAGCCAGGTAAGAGACAGTAGGGATGACCAGGGATGTTCTCTTGATAAGTGTGTGTGTTGAGTGAGTCCGCCAGATAAGAGACAGTAGGGATGACCAGGGATGTTCTCTTGATAAGTGTGTGTGTTGAGTGAGTCCGCCAGGTAAGAGACAGTAGGGATGACCAGAGATGTTCTCTTGATAAGTGTGTGTGTTGAGTGAGTCCGCCAGGTAAGAGACAGTAGGGATGACCAGGGATGTTCTCTTGATAAGTGTGTGTGTTGAGTGAGTCCGCCAGATAAGAGACAGTAGGGATGACCAGGGATGTTCTCTTGATAAGTGTGTGTGTTGAGTGAGTCCGCCAGGTAAGAGACAGTAGGGATGACCAGAGATGTTCTCTTGATAAGTGTGTGTGTTGAGTGAGTCCGCCAGGTAAGAGACAGTAGGGATGACCAGGGATGTTCTCTTGATAAGTGTGTGTGTTGAGTGAGTCCGCCAGATAAGAGACAGTAGGGATGACCAGGGATGTTCTCTTGATAAGTGTGTGTGTTGAGTGAGTCCGCCAGATAAGAGACAGTAGGGATGACCAGGGATGTTCTCTTGATAAGTGTGTGTGTTGAGTGAGTCCGCCAGGTAAGAGACAGTAGGGATGACCAGGGATGTTCTCTTGATAAGTGTGTGTGTTGAGTGAGTCCGCCAGATAAGAGACAGTAGGGATGACCAGGGATGTTCTCTTGATAAGTGTGTGTGTTGAGTGAGTCCGCCAGGTAAGAGACAGTAGGGATGACCAGGGATGTTCTCTTGATAAGTGTGTGAATTGGGTGTCAGGGAAAATGTATGGAGTAAAAAGTATATTATGTTCTTTAGGAATGTAAAAGTGTGCAAAAATATAAATAGTAAAGTAAAGTACAGATTCCCCAAAAAACTACTTAAGTAGTACTTTAAATTAGTTTTACTTAAGGACTTTACCCCACTGGATAGAAGGAAGGAGAGAGAGGGAGAAAGGTTGAGAGAAAGAGTTATACAGACAGAAATAGGAGGGAGAAGAGAGGAGAAGGATAGAGATACACAGAGAGAGAGATGGAAGAGGAGAGAGAGAAAGAACCCACTGGACTTGGGTGTGTAGAGGGACAGTTCTCTAGACATAGGGGGGATCTGTTCACCTCATGGGAAATCAGTGCCTTGCTCCTCTCTCCGCAATGAGCCAATGGAACGTGGGAGAAATAGTTTCCTTGTGAACTCTCACTGCTGCTTATTTGACTGTCCTGACCGAGACCAGTTGGACAGCAACCAAACTGGCTACTGTAAACCATAGCCCACTAGATAAGTGCTGAGTGTGATTGGTGAATTTGCCTGAAACACAAACAGAATAATGACATGGTAAATATTCAATAACGGAAATTAAATTATCTGGATGTCAAAACAATAATAATAATTTCCTATATCCTCCTTGGCTGTGATATCTTATTGTAGGACCATTTGGAATTTGAAAGAGGGATAGATTTGACTTTATAATCCACTAGAGGTGAGTATTGACATGGGTTTCTGTCATGAAACCACTGTAGGAGTTAGAAGTTGTTAGAAGTTGTACCCTAAATGCTGGTCCAGGATTAGATGTTTCTTTTCCACCTTAGTTATGGATAGGGTTGAGGAACAGGTCATGTTATCCTAGATCTGCTGTTTGGGGAAAGTTGTTCCTCAAGCCAGTTGTAAAGCACATTATGTCTACATGGAGGACATGCTGCTGAGTTGAGTGACAGTTATAACCTGTATATATTACAGTAATAACATAACACACTATACTGTATATGTTACAATAATAACACAACACACTATACTGTATATGTTACAGTAATAACACAACACACTATACTGTATATGTTACAGTAATAACACAACACAATATACTGTATATATTACAGTAATAACATAACACACTATACTGTATATGTTACAGTAATAACACAACACATTGTACTGTATATATTACAGTAATAACACAACACACTATACTGTATATGTTACAGTAATAACACAACACACTATACTGTATATGTTACAGTAATAACACAACACACTATATTGTATATGTTACAGTAATAACACAACACACTATACTGTATATGTTACAGTAATAACACAACACACTATCCTGTATATGTTACAGTAATAACACAACACACTATACTGTATATGTTACAGTAATAACACAACACACTATACTGTATATGTTACAGTAATAACACAACACACTACACTGTATATGTTACAGTAATAACACAACGCACTATACTGTATATATTACAGTAATAACACAACACACTACACTGTATATGTTACAGCTCTTAAGGGTATATCATAAGCAAAAACAGCAATATGGAGGCAGATTGACTGATAAGGAAATGAAGCATGACACTGGCCTCTTAAATGTGTTTATTTACCTACTTTCTCCATTTGATATTGTATTCTAGCGTAGCCTATACTGGAGTCTAGCTGTTTTGATCTGAGGGTATGTGTGTGGCACTGGATGGAAAGGTTTATTTGAGAAGCAGTCGGTATTCATAAACCATGCTCCTTACAAGAACCACCGTGGGAAGGAGAGTCTTTTCTAACTCCATTTACAATTGGGGTCAAATATTAACATATTTTAATGTGCTAACATGTCTTACAAGCACGAACGCCACTTAATGCACCATCGCTCAGTCATATGCTATGAGCTGCCATTTTGTGACCTGGTCTACGTCAAGCTTTCCCCTCACACCATAGTGAAGTGACTACATGTGGTTGCTCTTAATGCAGTTTATTTGGGCAAGTGGTGCAGGAATTATATCTTATGAGGAGGGAAAGTGTCTGGGGTAATTATTTGTGTAAACCTTATTCCTCTTGATGTACTTTGTAAAGTAAATAAGCAGAGTTTCTGTCAGAGACAGTGCCAGATAGTTCCAGTGTTGGCGTGGTAGACTGTTTAATGTCGTCATTAATGAATGAATTCCCCTCCCTTACCCCTCACCTGTCTGCCTCACTCCTCCTCACCCTCCCCTCCCCATTGAGCACACCCTTCCTCCTACCCCCTCCGCACCCCATGCCCTCGCCCCACCTCCCCCTCTCACCCTCCCCTCCCCATTGAGCACACCCTTCCTCCTACCCCCTCCGCACCCCATGCCCTCACCTCACCTCCCCCTCTCACCCTTCAGTCTATGTTTACTGAAAAGCTGGTAGGGAATTAGTGTTCTGACGCGGTACATTTGTTCTGATGCGGTTCAATGGCAAGGCCTGACTATTGATTTATTGCACGTGCCATTTCTAATACCCAGGATACTTCTTAACCATAGGGCACTGCCTGAGTTCTAATACCCAGGATACTTCTTAACCATAGGGCCTGAGTTCTAATACCCAGGATACTTCTTAACCATAGGGCACTGCCTGAGTACTAATACCCAGGATACTACCATAGGGCACTGCCTGATTCTAATACCCAGGATACTTCTTAACAATAGGGCACTGCCTGAGTACTCATACCCAGGATACTTCTTAACCATAGGGCACTGCCTGAGTTCTAATACCCAGGATACTTCTTAACAATAGGGCACTGCCTGAGTACTCATACCCAGGATACGTCTTAACAATAGGGCACTGCCTGAGTACTCATACCCAGGATACTTCTTAACAATAGGGCACTGCCTGAGTTCTAATACCCAGGATACTTCTTAACCATAGGGCACTGCCTGAGTACTAATACCCAGGATACTACCATAGGGCACTGCCTGAGTTCTAATACCCAGGATACTTCTTAACCATAGGGCACTGCCTGAGTTCTAATACCCAGGATACTTCTTAACAATAGGGCACTGCCTGAGTTCTAATACCCAGGATACTTCTTAACCATAGGGCACTGCCTGAGTTCTAATACCCAGGATACTTCTTAACCATAGGGCACTGCCTGAGTACTAATACCCAGGATACTTCTTAACCATAGGGCACTGCCTGAGTACTAATACCCAGGATACTTCTTAACCATAGGGCACTGCCTGAGTTCTAATACCCAGGATACTTCTTAACCATAGGGCACTGCCTGAGTACTCACTACTCTTTTTCGTGTCGGTACAGAACTGATAAATGTTGTTTATCCAGTCATCTGTTGGTTCTAGAATCCCTCTTCATCCTGGTATGTCATGTACTGTCATGTTGTGTCTTGTCTCTGTCCTTTCCCTTCACCCTGTCTCCCTCTGCTGGTCGTTGTTAGGTTACCTTTTCTCCCCCAGCTGTTCCTTGTCTCCTCTAACTACCCATTCACCCCGTTTCCCACCTGTTCCCTTTTTCCCTCTGATTAGGTCCCTATATCTCTCTCTGTTTCTGTTCCTGTCCTTGTCGGATTCTTGTTTGTTGTGTTTCATGCCTGAGCCAGACTATCGTCATGTTTGCTGTAACCTTGTCCTGTCCTGTCGGAATCTGCCGGTCTATCTGAGCCTACCTATGTTTGGTTATTAAAGAAGCTCTGTTTAAGTTAGTTCGCTTTTGGGTCCTCATTCACTCACCATAACAGAAGAATCCGACCAAGAATGGACCCAGCGACTTCGGATCCTCTCCACTCAGCCGTCGGGATCCAGGGAGCGATGCTAGGCAGACACGAGCAGGAAGTGTCTGCTGCTCGACATGCCGTTGAGACCCTGGCCACCCAAGTCTCCAACCTCACAGAACAGGTTCACCATCTCCGCCTCGATCCACCGGCCACTTCCAGGGCTTTCGAATCTCCGGAGCCCAGAATCAATAACCCGCCGTGTTACTCTGGGGAGCCCACTGAATGCCGCTCGTTCCTCACCCAGTGTGATATTGTGTTTTCTCTCCAGCCCAACACTTACTCCAGGAGCACTGCTCGTGTCGCCTACGTCATATCTCTCCTTATTGGACGGGCTCGTGAGTGGGGCACGGCAATCTGGGAGGCAAGGGCTGAGTGTACTAACCAGTATCAAGACTTTAAGGAGGAGATGATACGGGTTTTTGATCGATCTGTTTTTGGGGAGGAGGCTTCCAGGGCCCTGTCTTCCCTATGTCAAGGCAATCGATCCATAACAGACTACTCTATTGAGTTTCGCACTCTTGCTGTCTCCAGTGGCTGGAACGAGCCGGCCTTGCTCGCTCGTCTTCTGGAGGGTTTCCGCGCAGAGGTAAAGGATGAGATTCTCTCCCGGGAGGTTCCTTCCAGCGTGGATTCCTTGATTGAACTCGCTATTCGCATTGAGCGACGGGTTGATCTTCGTCACCGAGCTCGTGGAAAGGAGCTCGCGCTCTCCGTCGCCTCCCTCTCCGCATCACTACCATCTTCCTCTGCCGGCTCGGGTGCTGAGCCCATGCAGCTGGGAGGTATCCGCATCTCGACTAAGGAGAGGGAACGGAGAATCACCAACCGCCTCTGTCTCTATTGCGGTTCCGCTGGTCATTTTGTCACTTCATGTCCAGTAAAAGGCCAGAGCTCGTCAGTAAGCGGAGGGCTACTGGTGAGCGCTACTACTCCTGTCTCTCCTTCAAGATCCTGCACTACCTTGTCGGTCCATCTACGCTGGACCGGTTCGTCAGCTTCCTGCAGTGCCTTAATAGACTCTGGGGCGGAGGGCTGTTTTATGGACGAGACCTGGGCTCGGGAACATGACATTCCTCTCAGACAGTTAAAGGAGCCCACGGCCTTGTTCGCTCTGGATGGTAGTCCTCTCCCCAGGATTCAGCGTGAGACGCTACCTTTAACCCTCACTGTTTCTGGTAATCATAGTGAAACCATTTCTTTTTTAATTTTTCGTTCACCTTTTACACCTGTTGTTTTGGGCCATCCCTGGCTAGTTTGTCATAATCCTTCCATTAATTGGTCTAGTAATTCTATCCTCTCCTGGAACGTCTCTTGTCATGTGAAATGTTTAATGTCTGCTATCCCTCCTGTTTCCTCTGTCTCTTCTTCACAGGAGGAGCCTGGTGATTTGACAGGGGTGCCGGAGGAATATCACGATCTGCGCACGGTGTTCAGTCGGTCCAGGGCCACCTCTCTTCCTCCACACCGGTCGTATGATTGTAGTATTGATCTCCTTCCGGGAACCACCCCCCCCCGGGGTAGACTATACTCTCTGTCGGCTCCCGAACGTAAGGCTCTCGAAGATTATTTGTCTGTAGCTCTTGACGCCGGTACCATAGTCCCCTCCTCCTCTCCCGCCGGAGCGGGGTTTTTTTTTGTCAAGAAGAAGGACGGGTCTCTGCGCCCCTGCATAGATTATCGAGGGCTGAATGACATAACAGTGAAGAATCGTTATCCGCTTCCTCTTATGTCTTCAGCCTTCGAGATCCTGCAGGGAGCCAGGTTTTTCACTAAGTTGGACCTTCGTAACGCTTACCATCTCGTGCGCATCAGGGAGGGGGACGAGTGGAAGACGGCGTTTAACACTCCGTTAGGGCACTTTGAATACCGGGTTCTTCCTTTCGGCCTCGCTAACGCTCCAGCTGTCTTTCAGGCATTAGTCAATGATGTCCTGAGAGACATGCTGAACATCTTTGTTTTCGTTTACCTTGACGATATCCTGATTTTTTCACCGTCACTCCAGATTCATGTTCAGCACGTTCGACGTGTCCTCCAGCGCCTTTTAGAGAATTGTCTTTTTGTGAAGGCTGAGAAGTGCACTTTTCATGCCTCCTCCGTCACATTTCTCGGTTCTGTTATTTCCGCTGAAGGCATTAAGATGGATCCCGCTAAGGTCCAAGCTGTCATTGATTGGCCCGTCCCTAAGTCACGCGTCGAGCTGCAGCGCTTTCTCGGCTTCGCGAACTTCTATCGTCGTTTCATCCGTAATTTCGGTCAGGTGGCAGCTCCTCTCACAGCCCTTACTTCTGTCAAGACGTGCTTTAAGTGGTCCGTTTCCGCCCAGGGAGCTTTTGATCTCCTCAAGAATCGTTTTACATCCGCTCCTATCCTTGTTACACCTGACGTCTCTAGACAGTTCCTTGTCGAGGTTGACGCGTCAGAGGTGGGCGTGGGAGCCATCCTTTCTCAGCGCTCCCTCTCTGACGACAAGGTCCACCCATGCGCGTATTTTTCTCATCGCCTGTCGCCGTCGGAACGTAACTATGATGTGGGTAACCGCGAACTGCTCGCCATCCGGTTAGCCCTAGGCGAATGGCGACAGTGGTTGGAGGGGGCGACCGTTCCTTTTGTCGTTTGGACTGACCATAGGAACCTTGAGTACATCCGTTCTGCCAAACGACTTAATGCGCGTCAGGCGCGTTGGGCGCTGTTTTTCGCTCGTTTCGAGTTCGTGATTTCTTATCGTCCGGGCTCTAAGAACACCAAGCCTGATGCTTTATCTCGTCTCTTCAGTTCTTCAGTAGCCTCCACTGACCCCGAGGGGATTCTCCCTGAGGGGCGTGTTGTCGGGTTGACTGTCTGGGGAATTGAGAGGCAGGTAAAACAAGCGCTCACTCACACTCCGTCGCCGCGCGCTTGTCCTAGGAACCTTCTTTTCGTTCCCGTTCCTACTCGTCTGGCCGTTCTTCAGTGGGCTCACTCTGCCAAGTTAGCCGGCCACCCTGGCGTTCGGGGTACGCTTGCTTCCATTCGCCAGCGTTTTTGGTGGCCCACCCGGGAGCATGACACGCGTCGTTTCGTGGCTGCTTGTTCGGTCTGCGCGCAGACTAAGTCCGGTAACTCTCCTCCTGCCGGCCGTCTCAGGCCGCTTCCTATTCCCTCTCGACCGTGGTCTCACATCGCCTTAGATTTTGTCACCGGACTGCCTTCGTCAGCGGGGAAGACTGTTATTCTTACGGTTGTCGATAGGTTCTCTAAGGCGGCTCATTTCATTCCCCTTGCTAAGCTTCCTTCTGCTAAAGAGACGGCACAAATCATCATCGAGAATGTTTTCAGAATTCATGGCCTTCCGTCAGACGTCGTTTCAGACAGAGGTCCGCAATTCACGTCTCAATTTTGGAGGGAGTTTTGCCGTTTGATTGGGGCTTCCGTCAGTCTCTCTTCCGGCTTTCACCCCCAGTCTAACGGTCAAGCAGAACGGGCCAATCAGACTATTGGTCGCATCTTACGCAGTCTTTCTTTTCGTAACCCTGCGTCTTGGTCAGAACAGCTCCCCTGGGCAGAATACGCCCACAACTCGCTTCCTTCGTCTGCGACCGGGCTATCTCCTTTTCAGAGTAGCCTCGGGTACCAGCCTCCGCTGTTCTCATCTCAGTTCGCCGAGTCCAGCGTCCCCTCCGCTCAGGCTTTTGTCCAACGTTGCGAGCGCACCTGGAAGAGGGTCAGGTCTGCACTTTGCCGTTATAGGACGCAGACTGTGAGGGCTGCTAATAAGCGTAGAACTAAGAGTCCTAGATATTGTCGCGGTCAGAGAGTTTGGCTCTCCACTCAGAACCTTCCCCTTAAGACGGCTTCTCGCAAGTTGACCCCGCGGTTCATTGGTCCGTTCCGTATTTCTCGGGTCATTAATCCTGTTGCAGTTCGACTTCTTCTTCCGCGATACCTTCGTCGCGTCCACCCGGTCTTCCATGTCTCCTGCATCAAGCCCGTCCTTCGCGCCCCCGCTCGTCTTCCCCCCCCCCCCCCCCCATCCTTGTCGAGGGCGCACCCATCTACAGGGTCCGTAGAATTTTGGACATGCGTCCTCGGGGCCGTGGTCACCAGTACCTCGTAGATTGGGAGGGGTACGGTCCTGAGGAGAGGAGTTGGGTTCCCTCTCGGGACGTGCTGGACCGTGCGCTGATCGAGGATTTCCTCCGTTGCCGCCAGGTTTCCTCCTCGAGTGCGCCAGGAGGCGCTCGGTGAGTGGGGGGGTACTGTCATGTACTGTCATGTTGTGTCTTGTCTCTGTCCTTTCCCTTCACCCTGTCTCCCTCTGCTGGTCGTTGTTAGGTTACCTTTTCTCCCCCAGCTGTTCCTTGTCTCCTCTAACTACCCATTCACCCCGTTTCCCACCTGTTCCCTTTTTCCCTCTGATTAGGTCCCTATATCTCTCTCTGTTTCTGTTCCTGTCCTTGTCGGATTCTTGTTTGTTGTGTTTCATGCCTGAGCCAGACTATCGTCATGTTTGCTGTAACCTTGTCCTGTCCTGTCGGAATCTGCCGGTCTATCTGAGCCTACCTATGTTTGGTTATTAAAGAAGCTCTGTTTAAGTTAGTTCGCTTTTGGGTCCTCATTCACTCACCATAACATGGTACACATCATCACACACTTCATGCAGCATCTGCCTACTTTGGATGAATAGGTGCCAATATATTCTGTTATACTGTATATACATGATGTATTATGATGTGGCACGCTGACTGTCTGGTGAGCATAGCCTTAGTGGACCTACAGTATAACATTTTAAAGATCAAATCTTCTAAACATATTGTACTGTTTCTGTATGTTGCCAACACATTTCCTTTTATTTCTATGACCATTTACAAATAGAAGCCAATGAGACCAGCGGACATGACCTGTTAAACCCCTCCCATCACACTAATCTCACCCATAGCAGAACGGGAGCCACCAAGGACCACTGAAAACCCAGGCAGTCAGGACACATTTTATGTGAATGATTTAATGATTCCTGCTGTCATCGCCGTTCCATCCTACTGAATCCATACACATGGCACATGGTCATATGTCATGTATAACAGGTCCCAGTGTTACACGCACACACGCACACACACACACACACACACACACACACACACACACACACACGTCCCAGTATGACTGTATCATATATCAGAGGGGGATTGTACATGGTGCATGACCCATAAACTCTGTTAATACACTGCCTCCACGATCCTGTCTGACCTATACATACCGTTCTGATGCCAACAAGAGCTTTGTAGCCATGCACCGGATTGCATATCCAGCTAAGCTTTAACGTTATATTAAACATAATTACTCTTTACGGAAATCCCTGTTTTCATAAACAATATAGCCCTCTGTGATCCCATAATATAGAAACACATCATTTAATGGATTCCTAGAATACCTGTTGCAATCCATGGCTTCACTACATCCCTGACCTCATCCTCCACACAGCTAAAGCAGACGCTGATGGACAAGTGAAGATCCTCGTAACCCCACAGAGAGGTTGTAATTTGTGCCAGATGTGTAGGAGATATCAGTGTGAGCAAAGATCGTACATGAATCAGAAATATGTGCTTCTTATTTAGTGGTGAATCGTTTTACCAAACAATTATCAAGTGTGCGTGTGTGTCGGTCTTCCAAAAACAATTACTGCTTTTCTGCCAAAGCTATACTGTCTAGAGAGAAGCATACATTTGGACCAATACTTGTCCTATAGATAACGCTTTAGGAAACCCAACAAAGATGAAATTATCCTATCAATCTCTACCTATCTATCAATCTCTACCTATCTATCAATCTCTACCTATCTATCAATATCTACCTATCTATCAATATCTACCTATCTATCAATCTCTACCTATCTATCAATCTCTACCAATCTATCAATCTCTACCCATCTATCAATCTCTACCTATCTATCAATATCTACCTATCTATCAATCTCTACCCCTCTATCAATCTCTACCTATCTATCAATCTCTACTCATCTATCAATCTCTACCCATCTATCAATCTCTACCTATCTATCAATATCTACCTATCTATCAATCTCTACCCCTCTATCAATCTCTACCTATCTATCAATCTCTACCTATCTATCAATCTCTACCTATCTATCAATCTCTACCTATCTATCAATCTCTACCTATCTATCAATCTCTACCTATCTATCCCACCAGAAAGCTATATACTAAAATGCCATAACTTGTCTGTCTGTCTGCCTGTCTGTCTGCCATGACTCAATACAACCACGGGGGTATGGATCATAGATCATCCAAGCACCCCCAATGCTCCTTCCTTCCCGGCCCAGCTCAGTGCACTGTTGGCTGGGTACCAAGCCCTCCTTGACCCTCTGAGGATAGCCAGGCCTGCTATTCTGGCTGGTGGTAGCAAATACAGTTTGTCTGGAAGTGGACCATGGAGACACGGTGGGAACTAAAAGAAGAAAACACTTGTTGCTGTGTTTAGGACTGTTCCTTGTGTGACTGGGTCCTTTTGCTGTTAGGGCTTGTTGCTAGGCTTGTTGCTGTGTTTAGGACCTCACACTCAACGTCAACAAAACTAAGGAGATGATTGTGGACTTCAGGAAACAGCAGAGGGAACACCCCCCTATCCACATCGATGGAACAGTAGTGGAGAGGGTAGCAAGTTTTAAGTTCCTCGGCATACACATCACAGACAAACTGAATTGGTCCACTCACACAGACAGCATCGTGAAGAAGGCGCAGCAGCGCCTCTTCAACCTCAGGAGGCTGAAGAAATTTGGCTTGTCACCAAAAGCACTCACAAACTTCTACAGATGCACAATCGAGAGCATCCTGGCGGGCTGTATCACCGCCTGGTACGGCAACTGCTCCGCCCTCAACCGTAAGGCTCTCCAGAGGGTAGTGAGGTCTGCACAACGCATCACCGGGGGCAAACTACCTGCCCTCCAGGACACCTACACCACCCGATGTCACAGGAAGGCCATAAAGATCATCAAGGACATCAACCACCCGAGCCACTGCCTGTTCACCCCGCTATCATCCAGAAGGCGAGGTCAGTACAGGTGCATCAAAGCTGGGACCGAGAGACTGAAAAACAGCTTCTATCTCAAGGCCATCAGACTGTTAAACAGCCACCACTAACACTGAGTGGCTGCTGCCAACACACTGACACTGACTCAACTCCAGCCACTTTAATAATGGGAATTGATGGGAAATGATGTAAATATATCACTAGCCACTTTAAACAATGCTACCTTATATAAATGTTACTTACCCTACATTATTCATCTCATATGCATACGTATATACTGTACTCTATATCATCGACGGTATCCTTATGTAATACATGTATCACTAGCCACTTTATACTATACTATGCCACTTTGTTTACATACTCATCTCATTTGTACATACTGTACCCGATACCATCTACTGTATCTTGCCTATGCTGCTCTGTACCATCACTCATTCATATATCCTTATGTACATATTCTTTATCCCCTTACACTGTGTACAAGACAGTAGTTTTGGAATTGTTAGTTAGATTACTTGTTATTACTGCATTGTCGGAACTAGAAGCACAAGCATTTCGCTACACTCGCATTAACATCTGCTAACCATGTGTATGTGACAAATAAAATTTGATTTGATTTGATTTGATTTGATTTGATTTTGTGTGACTGGGTCCTTTTGCTGTTAGGGCTTGTTGCTAGGCTTGTTGCTTGTTGCTAGGCTTGTTGCTTGTTGCTAGGCTTGCTTGGGATTGAGATGGATGCAAGCTGGCTATCTGGCAGAGGACTGTAGGGATCTTGATCCATGACAAGAAATACATTTCTATAATTCTTGAATCAACGTATTTAGATAGGCTAGATACATTAAAGCATAAGTCAACAGTCTTGGCATCTGTTGTGATGCAAAGTTTAGCCTCTTAGTGGACATCATAATGACAGCAAACACTTCGTAGCCTATGTGCCATGACACAGCCCAAATGTTATCCATGTGTGTGTGTGTGTGTATGTGTGTGTGTGTGTGTGTGTGTGTGTGTGTGTGTGTGTGTGTGTGTGTGTGCGTGTGTAGTTTGGCCCTCGTCACAGGGTGTGTGTGTCAGCGGTTTGCCCCTCATCACAGTGTGTGTGTGTGTGTCAGCGGTTTGCCCCTCGTCACAGTGTGTGTGTGTGAGAGCGGTTTGCCCCTCGTCACAGTGTGTGTTTGTGAGCGGTTTGCCCCTCGTCACAGTGTGTGTGTGTGTGTGTGAGCGGTTTGCCCCTCGTCACAGTGTGTGTGTGTGAGCGGTTTGCCCCTCGTCACAGTGTGTGTGTGTGCGAGCGGTTTGCCCCTCGTCACAGTGTGTGTGTGTGCGAGCGGTTTGCCCCTCGTCACAGTGTGTGTGTGTGTGTGTGCGAGCGGTTTGCCCCTCGTCACAGTGTGCTACTTAACAATAAAAAAAAGCTTCCCTCACTACCACAAGAGAACATAGACCACCCAGTACTCTCTAAGGGGGTTGTCACAAGGGAACAATCACTTTATAGTCTAGTGGGAAAATGTGGTAATTTTAGTTCAACTACACCTTTAAAACAACCTTACTACATTAAGATGTATTGTAAGTTACTCTGGTAAAAGTTGCTAAATGACTAAAATCTAAATATAAATCTAACTGAATTTAAGTCAATATAATATATCTCAACAAAATGTTAATTTTCTGCTCATGGAGTCTTATAAAAAAAAACTGTTCTGACACAGCTCTCTCTCTGCCTCCTGTTTTCTAGGTGAACATTTCCGGGCAAACTCAGTCAAGTCAGTTTATCTCTCCCTGTGATTTCACTCCTCAGAGGTGATCCCCTCTTCCAGACAAGAGTGTGTGTGTGTAAGAGACAGGTTGCATCCCAAATGACCACCTATTCCCTACGTAGTGCACTACGTTTGACCAGAGACATAGAGTATGGACCCTGGTCAAAAGTAGTGGGATTTGGGATACAGACAGAGAGTGTAGAGCTGGCATGTGGGAGCCTGGACAGCCCACACAAATACCCTGATCTATGTCTGTGTGTGCAGTCATCAGACAGAGCACCACAGTCTGTGCTTTGTACCAAACACACACTCTGTCATGAAGATGAACTCTCCCACACACACACACACACACACACACACACTACCACCCCCTAGTCAACCCTGTTACTTGAACAAAACCCATCAGATGTGCATTAATACTCATATCTCTGACAGGCTGAGGGAGGCTTGCTAATACACAGTCCCTACAAGATCCAATATTGATTATGATTTGGGAACCTCTACAGCAGGGGTGTTCAACTCTTACCCTACGAGGTCCGGAGCCTGCTACTTCTCTGTTCTACCTGATAATGATTTGGGAACCTCTACAGCATAGGTGTTCAACTCTTACCCTACGAGGTCCGGAGCCTGCTACTTCTCTGTTCTACCTGATAATGATTTGGGAACCTCTACAGCAGGGGTGTTGAACTCTTACCCTACGAGGTCCGGAGCCTGCTACTTCTCTGTTCTACCTGATAATGATTTGGGAAACTCTACAGCAGGGGTGTTCAACTCTTAACCTACGTGGTCCGGAGCCTGCTACTTCTCTGTTCTACCTGATAATGACTTGCACCCACCTGGTGTCCCAGGTCTGAATCAGTCCCTGATCAGACAGGAAGAATGAGAAAACTCAGAGGAACTGACTTCCAGGTTCAGAGTTGACTTTGGGGTGCTAGAGGTTTTTACATCCATGCTATTACAATGAATTGACATTATGATAAAATAATTAGACACTTTGGACCTGGAACTAAAACCTTATGGTTTCAAATAAAGACCAACTCTAAATCCAACGTCCTTTCACTCATGCCTCCCATTCCTTTAACACTTGTACAGATTTGTGGTCTTAATTTGATCATTGTGTCTTCTGTGAAGATCATCCCATCCTCGTCATCCCCACGGAGAGGCCTAGGAAGAACTAAGGATCATTCCATCCTCGTCATCCCCAAGGAGAGGCCTAGGAAGAACTAAGGATCATCCCATCCTCGTCATCCCCACAGAGAGGCCTAGGAAAAACTAAGGATCATCCCATCCTCGTCATCCCACGGAGAGGCCTAGGAAGAACTAAGGATCATCCCATCCTCGTCATCCCCACGGAGAGGCCTAGGAAGAACTAAGGATCATCCCATCCTCGTCATCCCCACGGAGAGGCCTAGGAAGAACTAAGGATCATCCCATCCTCGTTATCCCCACGGAGAGACCTAGGAAGAACTAAGGATCATCCCATCCTCGTCATCCCCACGGAGAGGCCTAGGAAGAACTAAGGCGAGAGAACTAAAGTAGCTCGACTTTCTTGGCAGTGGAGAGGAGACTCTTTGGAGGGAAGGGTCTTTGGATGCAGTAGTGGAGACTCCCTAGACTGGAATACTTACGTTTTAGTATTTTATTCAACATCTGACAGACTTCTTGGCTGTGTCTGGATGCTGGAGTCCAGAGAGACCATGTATTTTATACAGAACCTTCATAGATGTGTCTGGATTAGGATTATGGCTTGGTGTCCATCCTACCTGTCCTGTACAAACACCCAATGGGAGTTTCTCACAGTCTAACCCCACAGTTCCAACTAGGTGATGATCCCGTAATAATCCATGTTGATCAGAGTACACAACACCATGCCTACTGAAAACTTGCCCGTTCAGTTTACATCCAGGTGTAATTAGCAGGTCTAAATAGACTTCTTCTGTCCATGTTGTACTATACAAGGGTTAGTGCTTATTTACTGGTTATGGTATCATGCAAGTATTTTATTCAACGTCTGACAGAAGTGCAGTGCAATAAAGCTGCCACTAAACACTGATCTTAGGTCAGTTTTCACCCCGAATGAAAGATAGTTGGTTAATATGCCCCTAACCCTCTCCTCCTCTTCTCCTCTCCTTTCCCCCTCCTCTTCCACTCTTCTCCTCTCCTCCTCTCCTCTCCTCTCCCCCTCTCCTCCTCTCTCTCCTCCTCATTCCATTTGTGTGTTCTCAGCATTGCACTGTAGTGTAAATCTCATCCATTACATTACAGTGGCATCTCTAGTTTCATCTACACACCCTAGATATTAACATACTGTGCATCCCAAAATGGCACCCTATTCCCTACAAAGTGTATTACTTTTGACAAAAGTAGTGCACTACATAGGGGGAGGGCTAGTCAAAAGTATCGCTCTACAGATGCTGTATCTTAATTCGATCCTCCTGTTGTTACAGGAATCTTCCTGCATGGCAGGAAATACAAACTAGCAGTGTATTCAAGGATGGTAATTTCCACGTTAAAATTTCAGACTTCATTTTCCCTTCTGAAAATGTATCAACCCCTACAAACATGTCCATGAATTATAATCCACATAATAATTCACTTTTCCTGTTGCACACGATTCTCTTCCTGGTGTAACAAACGGGCTCACATTAAGATCCTACATCTGTATCTAGGGAATATGGTGGCATTAGAGACCATAGTCTGTCTTGATCATCTAACTCCCATGAATGTTATATGAATCTCTGTATGTGATAAGAGGGGTGCTATCTGCCGTAACACAAGAGTAGAGTCAACCCACAGTCGTTTAACTAAGCTTGAACATGACAGCGGTGCAATGAAGACATATTAATCAGGTTACTAAGGAGTACGAAAATCAAAGGAAAAATAAATAGAAGCTTTGCACTTGTTGATAAGGTAGAATAATTTAAACAAACTTAACACGGGTGGCTTTTAATCCTTAGACTACTAGTCATTTCTATATGTGAACGTACCATTAGGGAGGGTGAGTAGAGTAGAGTGATGGTTCACCATAGAGGAGTGTGTAGCTTTCAGCCATATACAGATCTTTATCCTCGAAGTGCAGTTGATCCAAGGTCGTCCCTCACACTGTGTAGCCTAATCAGTGTGAAGCAGAACGTATGGAGACAGTGTCTGTATGTCAGGCCCATGGACATACATCAGACCCAGTTCTCCTCGCCCTCTCACCTCAGGCGGGATGAATGAAGACTAGGAACTGTGGTTATGTCTGATGATGTGGTGTAGGAAGGAGGAGGGAGCGTACCGGTGTGTGGCACACACATGTAGATAAATACTGGAGGATGAATTACAGTATGTGAGAGAGAGAGAGAGAGAGAGAGAGAGAGAGAGAGATATGGGGAGGGAGAGAGAGATATGGGGAGGGAGAGAGAGAGAGAGAGAGAGGGAGAGAGAAAGATATGGGGAGGGAGAGAGGGAGAGAGAGAGAGGGATATGGGGAGGGGGAGAGAGGGAGAAGGAGAGGGGGAGGGAGAGAGGGAGAGAAAGGGCGAGGGCGAGAGGGCGAGAGAGAGAGAGGGAGAGGGAGAGAGAGAGAGCAAGGGAGCGAGGGAGAGGGAGAGGGAGAGAGAGAGAGAGAGCGAGGGAGCGAGGGAGGGAGAGGGAACGAGGGAGATATACACAGAGAGAGATACTCAGCCTGTTCTCTATCTGTTGTGCACTCACCCACTCCGTCACCACCCACTTACACCATTCACAATCCTCAACCATTTTAGGATCTCTGCAGTGCTGCTATGGGGTCTAACAGAATCAAAAACAGCATTCCTGTCCCTCCACTCTTCCATAACCCTACAAACACCAGCCCCAGACACACAGTCTATGTGTATCCAGCACAATGTCTTCAGCACAGCTAGGATTGGAATGATTGGGTATAAGGCCTTTAAAACGCCATATTAACGTAAACCGGATTATTGAATGAAATGAAATTGTTACCACTTGTGGACTAAACAGTATTGTCTGTCCTTTACCATGTTTCTAGTCACGAAGACCTTAATGCCTCAACCAGGCTACAGTGGCCTCAGAGTAGGGCAATTACAATCAGAGTTTCTGGTTTAGGAATGTGTGGGGAGAGTGTGTCTGGTCTGGTGGTGGCGCATCATAAAGACTGTAGCAGCATAGCTGGACAACTCCTACAGCTCTGGTATAGATACATTACATTACCTGAACAACTTGAATAGACACGGCTAACTACTCTGTCTGAAGATTACGTAGTCATTCTGAATGACCCATACATGCATCAGTACAGACGTTGGTTGATATGAAACTGATACAACTTTCAACTGAACAATGGGAACAGTGAAACATTGTCTACTTTGGGTACAGAGAGTGATGACCAGCCGGTTCAGCCAGTTCAAGGCTGGATTGGTCACGAGTTGAGGCTTCTGAGAATGTTGTGTCCTGTGTCATCTGGGTCTTCGTCAGGCATCCGGCTGGCCGGGCTGTCCCCCACAGCCACAGCGAAAGAGGACACCCAAACAGTCTCTCCGACTGCTAAGAAAAATGGCCTACCTTCTTTCTCTCTCCTTCTTCCTCCTCTTCCTAGGACTCACACAGGCCCACCCTCTCCAGCTTGATGAGATGGTCTTCACAGAAGACCCAGATGATCTGGTGGACATCACAACCAGGATCCTGGAGACCAACAATGGCACCACAGAGATGCTGATGGAAGGAGACGTCATGGTCCCCAGAACCAGGACTGCCATCAGGTGCTTGTGGTCCAACAAATGTCTCTGGGAGAGGAAGAAGTCAGAGAACCTCGTCAAGGTTCCTTACACGCTCAGCTCAGATTTTGACTCTTATTCCCAGGGGAAGATCAAGTACGCCATGAACACCTTCCACACCAAGACCTGCGTGCGCTTCGTCCAACGTAGCAACCAGAGGGACTACCTTAGCATCGAAAGCAGATCCGGCTGTTCTTCATGGGTTGGAAAAACCGGAGGTAAGCAGCTCGTATCCCTCGAAAAAGGAGGGTGTGTTTACCACGGTACCATCCAGCACGAGCTGCTCCACGCTCTGGGTTTCTACCACGAACAGAACAGGAGTGACCGCGACAAGTACATCCGGATCAACTGGGAGTATGTTGAACGTGGGGAGGAGCCCAACTTCGACAAAGAGGACACCAACAACCTGGACATTCCCTATGACTACTCCTCTGTCATGCATTATAATAGATGGTCGTTCAGCACTGTGTATAGGAAGGAGACGATCACTCCTATTCCTGACGCCACTGTGCCCATCGGACAGAGCTTGGAGATGTCTGCGATCGACGTTCAGAGGGTTAACAAGCTCTACAGGTGTTAAAGGGAGGGAAAAGTTGGAGCTGAATCTGATGTCTGAATCTGATGTCTGAATTTGATGTCTGAATCTGATGTCTGAATCTGATGTCTGGATCTGATGTCTGGATCTGATGTCTGAATCTGATGTCTGAATCTGATGTCTGAATCTGATGTCTGAATTTGATGTCTGAATCTGATGTCTGAATTTGATGTCTGAATCTGATGTCTGAATCTGATGTCTGAATTTGATGTCTGAATCTGATGTCTGAATCTGATGTCTGAATCTGATGTCTGAATTTGATGTCTGAATCTGATGTCTGAATTTGATGTCTGATTCTGATGTCTGGATATGATGTCTGAATTTGATTCTGGACTGTCAATGTTAAAATGATCTGGCATTGTGTTGTTTGAAGGCAATGTGGGGTTAACTCATTTTGTCATGTTCATTACTTGATAGTAATGGAAATAAATACATCTCATGAGGAAGCACATAAGTCCTCTATCTTTCTTTTGTCAAGTCATTTCAGTCAATTGTCCACACTACATCATTTAGGGTTAGATTAGAGCTAGGGTTAGGGGTAGAGCTAGAGTTAGGGGTAGAGATAGGGTTATGGTTATGTGTAGGGTTAGAGCTAGGGTTAGGTTGGGGTTAGAGCTAAGGTTAGGGTTAGAGCTAAGGTTAGGGTTAGAGCTAGGGTTAGGGTTAGAGCTAGAGTTAAGGTTAGAGCTAGGGGTAGGGTTAGAGCTAGGGTTAGGGTTAGAGCTAGGGTTAGAGCTAGGGTTATGGGCTAGGGGTAGGGTTAGAGCTAGGGTTAGGTTGGGGTTAGAGCTAGCGTTAGGGTTAGAGCTAGGGTTAAGGTTAGAGCTAGGGGTAGGGTTAGAGCTAGGGTTATGGTTAGAGCTAGGGTTAGAGCTAGGGTTATGGGCTAGGGGTAGGGTTAGAGCTAGGGTTAGGTTGGGGTTAGAGCTAGCGTTAGGGTTAGAGCTATGGTTATGGTTAGAGCTAGCGTTAGGGTTAGAGCTGGGGTTATGGTTAGAGCTATGGTTATGGTTAGAGCTAGTGTTAGGGTTAGAGCTAGGGGTAGGGTTAGAGCTAGGGTTAGGTTGGGGTTAGAGCTAGCGTTAGGGTTAGAGCTATGGTTATGGTTAGAGCTAGCGTTAGGGTTAGAGCTAGCGTTAGGGTTAGAGCTATAGTTATGGTTAGAGCTAGAGGTAGGGTTAGAGCTAAGGTTGGAGCTAGGGGTAGGGTTAGAGCTAAGGTTATGGTTAGGGGTAGGGTTAGAGCTAAGGTTAGGTTCAATAAATGACTGACGAATCTGATGTGCACTGGCACAGGCAACCCCTTTAGCATAAATGGTAAGACTTGTGTATAAGATACTTTAAATTACTAAAAAAAAGCTCTAAAAAGAAGACCAGAATCAGACATTAAAATAGGGCTTAGGTTAAGAGCCAGAAATTCTAAACTAAGAATAGAGGCCAAGTGCCAAGGTCAGAGCGGTGGTCTAGGAGGAAAAGTTCGGTATGAGAATCTAAATATTAAAATAGATATAGAGAGTGAGGGATTCGGATTAGATATGGGGGTGTAGGGACACAAGGTTAGGGTTAGGAATTAAACTGAAGATTTAAAATCTATAGGTTAAGCCAGGAGATGAACATGAACCTAGAGTTAGGGTTAGGGTTAGGGTTATGGTTAGGGTTGAGCCAGGGGATGAACATGAACCCAGAGTTAGGGTTAGGGTTAGGGTTATGGTTATGGTTAGGGTTGAGCCAGGGGATGAACATGAACCTAGAGTTAGGGTTAGGGTTATGGTTAGGGTTGTGGTTATGGTTAGGGTTGAGCCAGGGGATGAACATGAACCTAGAGTTAGGGTTGTGGTTATGGTTAGGGTTGTGGTTATGGTTAGGGTTGAGCCAGGGGATGAACATGAACCTAGAGTTAGGGTTGTGGTTATGGTTAGGGTTGTGGTTATGGTTAGGGTTGAGCCAGGGGATGAACATGAACCTAGAGTTAGGGTTATGGTTAGGGTTAGGGTTGAGCCAGGGGATGAACATGAACCCAGAGTTAGGGTTAGGGTTATGGTTAGGGTTGAGCCAGGGGATGAACATGAACCCAGAGTTAGGGTTAGGGTTATGGTTAGGGTTGTGGTTGAGCCAAGAGATGAACATGAACCTAGAGTTAGGGTTAGGGTTATGGTTATGGTTAGGGTTGAGCCAAGAGATGAACATGAACCTAGAGTTAGGGTTAGGGTTATGGTTAGGGTTAGGGTTGAGCCAAGAGATGAACATGAACCTAGAGTTAGGGTTAGGGTTATGGTTATGGTTAGGGTTGAGCCAAGAGATGAACATGAACCTAGAGTTAGGGTTAGGGTTATGGTTAGGGTTGTGGTTATGGTTAGGGTTGAGCCAGGGGATGAACATGCACCTAGAGTTAGGGTTAGGGTTATGGTTATGGTTGTGGTTGAGCCAAGAGATGAACATGAACCTAGAGTTAGGGTTAGGGTTATGGTTAGGGTTGTGGTTATGGTTAGGGTTGAGCCAGGGGATGAACATGAACCTAGAGTTAGGGTTAGAGTTAGGGTTAGGGTTAGGGTTAGGGTTATGGTTGTGGTTATGGTTAGGGTTGAGCCAGGGGATGAACATGAACCTAGAGTTAGGGTTAGGGTTATGGTTAGGGTTGTGGTTATGGTTAGGGTTGAGCCAGGGGATGAACATGAACCTAGAGTTAGGGTTATGGTTAGGGTTGAGCCAGGGGATGAACATGAACCTAGAGTTAGGGTTATGGTTATGGTTAGGGTTGAGCCAGGGGATGAACATGAACCTATAGTTAGGGTTAGGGTTATGGTTATGGTTATGGTTAGGGTTGAGCCAGGGGATGAACATGAACCTAGAGTTAGGGTTAGGGTTCTGGTTATGGTTAGGGTTGAGCCAGGGGATGAACATGAACCTAGGGTTAGGGTTAGGGTTATGGTTATGGTTAGGGTTGTGGTTATGGTTAGGGTTGAGCCAGGGGATGAACATGAACCTAGAGTTAGGGTTAGGGTTATGGTTAGGGTTAGGGTTGAGCCAGGGGATGAACATGAACCTAGGGTTAGGGTTAGGGTTATGGTTATGGTTAGGGTTGTGGTTATGGTTAGGGTTGAGCCAGGGGATGAACATGAACCTAGAGTTAGGGTTAGTTGAACAGTTGTTGATAGTTAGTTTGAACATCTATAAATCATCTGAAGGGGGCTGTCCCGATAGTGGGATTCTACTGGTTCACTCCCACTGACCATGCACTTGCAGAGTCTCCCTCCATCCTTCTTGTTCTAGACACACTTATCTCCTGGACCCTGGTCCCACAGACAGACACACACATTCTCTCTCTGAATGCTGTATGAAACCATATCTTTTGCCATAGTGGAAGCATGCCCTGCGTCTCAAATCACTCTCTATTCCCATACATAGTGCCCTACTTTTGACCAGGGCCCATGCCCTATGGTCCCTGGTCAAAAGTAGTGCACTAAATAGGGAACAGGGTTTCATTCGAGACGCTGGCCATGGACAACGTCCTATCTGTTCAGTGTCACATGTTAATGCGGATGAGGATGAGCCACATTTTGAATTACATGTAGAAAGAGCGAGCGATCTTAGGATCTCTGGTACTAGGAGGAATGCATGTCCATGTGAAAGTGCTCTTAAAATGGAACTGGGCAACTTCTTGAGTCCAGTGGAATGAGTGCATTTGGCAAGAGTACAAAGGCAGAGGAATACAGTAGATTACATATTGTGGAAGATTTCTTAAAAAGCATATGGATTATTTCTCTTTGCCATTAGGTCTATCTCTTCCATCTAATAGCACTGGTTCTGTTATGAAGACTCACCTCATGCGTTTTAAAGTATAGAAATGACTCAAAGCCCAAAGAAAATGTTAAATGGAAGCAAGGAGGTTGATTTTGCTCCTATCTTCCTTCACATCTGTAGAGCTATAATGGAGCTATGGAACACTCCTAAATCAATATGACTATAATGGAACTATAGAACACTCCTAAATCAATATGATTACAATGGAACTATAGAACACTCCTAAATCAATATGATTACAATGGAACTATAGAACACTCCTAAATCAATATTATTACAATGGAACTATAGAACACTCCTAAATCAATATTATTACAATGGAACTATAGAACACTCCTAAATCAATATTATTACAATGGAACTATAGAACACTTGTAACGGACGTCTTGGGGAGAAAGAGAGGAGGACCAAAGTGCAGCGTGGTTAGTGTTCATCTTTTTAATAAGAAACTGAACACTTCAAAAATACAAAACAACAAAGTGACAACCGAAACAGTTCTATCTGGTGCAGACACACAAAGACTGAAAATAACCACCCACAAAACACAAAGGAAAACAGGCTACCTAAATATGGTTCTCAATCAGGGACAACGATAGACAGCTGCCTCTGATTGAGAACCATATCAGGCCAAACACAGAAATAGAAAATATAGAAAAACTAACATAGACTGCCCACCCCAACTCACGCCCTGACCATACTAAATAAAGACAAAACAAAGGAATAAAGGTCAGAATGTGACAGTCAACTCTGGCGGCTCAGGACAGACGGGCGACACTGGCGGCTCAGGACAGACGGGCGACTCTGGCGGCTCAGGACAGGCGGGCGACTCTGGCGGCTCAGGACAGGCGGGCGACTCTGGCGGCTCAGGACAGGCGGGCGACTCTGGCGGCTCAGGACAGGCGGGCGACTCTGGCGGCTCAGGACAGGCGGGCGACTCTGGCGGCTCAGGACAGGCGGGCGACTCTGGCGGCTCAGGACAGGCGGGCGACTCTGGCGGCTCAGGACAGGCGGGCGACTCTGGCGGCTCAGGACAGGCGGGAGACTCTGGCGGCTCAGGAAAGACGGGCGACTCTGGCGGCTCAGGACAGACGGGCGACTCTGGCGGCTCAGGACAGACGGGCGACTCTGGCGGCTCAGGACAGACGGGCGACTCTGGCGGCTCAGGACAGACGGGCGACTCTGGCGGCTCAGGACAGACGGGCGACTCTGGCGGCTCCGGACAGACGGGAGACTCTAGCAGCTCAGGACAGGAGGAAGGCTCTGGCAGCGCTGGACAGGCGGGAGCACCTGTAGGCAGACGACGGAGAGACAGCCTGGTGCGGGGGGCTGCCACCGGAGGGCTGGTGCGTGGAAGTGGCACTGTAACGGACGTCTTGGGGAGAAAGCGAGGAGGACCAAAGTGCAGCGTGGTTAGTGTTCATCTTTTTAATGGAAAACTGAACACTTCAAAAATACAAAACAATAAAGTGAAACCCGAAACAGTTCTATCTGGTGCAGACACACAAAGACTGAAAATAACCACCCACAAAACACAAAGGAAAACAGGCTACCTAAATATGGTTCTCAATCAGGGACAACGATAGACAGCTGCCTCTGATTGAGAACCATATCAGGCCAAACACAGAAATAGAAAATATAGAAAAACTAACATAGACTGCCCACCCCAACTCACGCCCTGACCATATTAAATAAAGACAAAACAAAGGACTGAAGGTCAGAACGTGGCAACACTCCTAAGTCAATATGACTATAATGGAGTTCTGGAACACTCCTAAATCAATATGATTACAATGGAACTATAGAACACTCCTAAATCAATATGACTATAATGGAGTTCTGGAACACTTCTAAATCAATATGACTATAATGGAGTTCTGGAACACTTCTAAATCAATATGACTATAATGGAGTTCTGGAACACTCCTAAATCAATATGACTATAATGGAACTATAGAACACTCCTAAATCAATATGACTATAATGGAGTTCTGGAACACTCCTAAATCAATATGACTATAATGGAACTATAGAACACTCCTAAATCAATATGACTATAATGGAGTTCTGGAACACTCCTAAATCAATATGACTATAATGGAGTTCTGGAACACTCCTAAATCAACATGACTATAATGGAACTGTAGAATACTCCTAAATCAATATGACTATAATGGAGTTCTGGAACACTCCTAAATCAATATGACTATAATGGAGTTCTGGAACACTCCTAAATCAATATGACTATAATGGAACTGTAGAACACTCCTAAATCAATATGACTATAATGGAGTTCTGGAACACTTCTAAATCAATATGACTATAATGGAGTTCTGGAACACTCCTAAATCAATATGACTATAATGGAACTATAGAACACTCCTAAATCAATATGACTATAATGGAGTTCTGGAACACTTCTAAATCAATATGACTATAATGGAGTTCTGGAACACTCCTAAATCAATATGACTATAATGGAGTTCTGGAACACTCCTAAATCAATATGACTATAATGGAACTATAGAACACTCCTAAATCAATATGACTATAATGGAGTTCTGGAACACTTCTAAATCAATATGACTATAATGGAGTTCTGGAACACTCCTAAATCAATATGACTATAATGGAGTTCTGGAACACTCCTAAATCAATATGACTATAATGGAACTATAGAACACTCCTAAATCAATATGACTACAATGGAACTATAGAACACTCCTAAATCAATATGACTATAATGGAGTTCTGGAACACTCCTAAATCAATATGACTATAATGGAACTGTAGAACACTCCTAAATCAATATGACTATAATGGAGTTCTGGAACACTCCTAAATCAATATGACTATAATGGAACTGTAGAACACTCCTAAATCAATATGACTATAATGGAGTTCTGGAACACTCCTAAATCAATATGACTATAATGGAGTTCTGGAACACTCCTAAATCAATATGACTATCATGGAACTGTAGAACACTCCTAAATCAATATGACTATAATGGAGTTTTGGAACACTCCTAAATCAATATGACTATAATGGAACTGTAGAACACTCCTAAATCAATATGACTATAATGGAGTTCTGGAACACTCCTAAATCAATATGACTATAATGGAGTTCTGGAACACTCCTAAATCAATATGACTATAATGGAACTGTAGAACACTCCTAAATCAATATGACTATAATGGAGTTCTGGAACACTCCTAAATCAATATGACTATAATGGAGTTCTGGAACACTCCTAAATCAATATGACTATAATGGAACTATAGAACACTCCTAAATCAATATGACTATAATGGAGTTCTGGAACACTTCTAAATCAATATGACTATAATGGAGTTCTGGAACACTCCTAAATCAATATGACTATAATGGAGTTCTGGAACACTCCTAAATCAATATGACTATAATGGAACTATAGAACACTCCTAAATCAATATGACTACAATGGAACTATAGAACACTCCTAAATCAATATGACTATAATGGAGTTCTGGAACACTCCTAAATCAATATGACTATAATGGAACTGTAGAACACTCCTAAATCAATATGACTATAATGGAGTTCTGGAACACTCCTAAATCAATATGACTATAATGGAACTGTAGAACACTCCTAAATCAATATGACTATAATGGAGTTCTGGAACACTCCTAAATCAATATGACTATAATGGAGTTCTGGAACACTCCTAAATCAATATGACTATAATGGAACTGTAGAACACTCCTAAATCAATATGACTATAATGGAGTTTTGGAACACTCCTAAATCAATATGACTATAATGGAACTGTAGAACACTCCTAAATCAATATGACTATAATGGAGTTCTGGAACACTCCTAAATCAATATGACTATAATGGAGTTCTGGAACACTCCTAAATCAATATGACTATAATGGAATCTATAATGACATCTTTATAAACTCTTCATTTTTTGCAGAAGAGCTGAATCGTGGTATCACCCTCCATATAAAACTACAGTTCTCTTCTGAACTACAGTCTCAGCAATAACTCCTGGACATATCTTGAATCGTTGCTGTAAAACGGGACTGCATAAATCCTCTCAAAGACCCAAAGACACCTCCAATGACAACAGTACAGTTGTACAGTACAGAGACTTGGCTTGCTTTTTCTCCCTCCCTTGCTCAGTTTGAGATGGATAGTAGTCTCTCGTGACATATTTGGTTCTGGGTTTGGAAATTAGATGGATAGAAACGCTTGTCTCTGGGAACGCATATATGTTTGATGTGGGATTTGCCCATGAAAAGTAAAAAGCAAACCGGTCGGGGAGTCGAGACGAGCATCCGGGACTGCATCATGAATGCACCCTATTCCATTTTTAGTGCACTACTTTTGACCAGGGCCCTGGTCGAAGGTAGTGCACTATAGGGAAAAGGGTGCCATTAGGGATGCAGCGCGGGACGCTGGGAAACAATGTCTCAGACACTCAGGGGGAATCATGTATGTGGGGGACGGACACAGGAGCACACAGCCGCCCCAAAGATAGAACCGACTGACATCTCCATATCTCTCAGCAGCCTTGCATGGCGACTGTTGGAAAAATGTGCCCCCCTGTTGACTTGTGTGTTCACACAGGGTGCGTGGACACGGGAAACAGGCAGGGTCTGGGGCTCGTAATGGGCCAGATACCTTCATGTCTTGTACATCACGGCAGTGGTTCTCACAGATACAGTTTAGTAGTCCAGGTTTTTGTTCCAGTTTAGATTCATTCATTCTCTCTGTTCTCTTCTCAACACAATCCAGTGGGGTTTTCCCTGTAGTTGAAGAAGAATCAGACAGGTTTGTTAACCATTGCCAAACCCAACAGTGAAATCACATACACCACAGCTCACAGTACATTGAGTACGCTCATCCAAGCGTGGAGAAAGGGGATGGAGGGATGGAGTGGAGAGGTATTGGGTTCTGCCCCCAGAGACAAGACACTCTGGAGGGGCTATATATTGTAAAACCTCTGCCAGCTGCACCGGACAACCCTGCCTGGGTTCAAATCATCTTTGTTTTCTTTCAAACCCATTCACTGTGCTTGATTGAGCTTACCTGACGCAATAGAACCAATGGAATAGTCCCAAAAGTGCAAACTACATCCATCTGGCAGTCCAGACAGACTCTAATAAAACCATCAAACTATTTGAAGGGAAACCAATGCAGTTTGAACCCAGGTCTTCCACTGAGGAGCTCCACTTGAAACGCTGGACAATCCTGAGAAAGGGCAGTATTTCAACCAGCTATAGCAGCTCCACTGTCAACATGTTACAATACATGGTGGATTGATGACATTAAAATCGCACTATGTTGTAGCTGGCAGATAGAGGTGGTGGAGAAAGAATACAATGTCTGCTCAGACATGGTATTCAAATGGGATTCCAATCTTATAGGAGCAGGGTGGTAATTTGGCTTTAGCGTTTATAATAATAAGATTTGAAGTAATTCAATATAAATAATGATACATAAGTGTAAAAAGGTCATTGTCACATTGGGAATGTTTTCACTGTGTTTAGTGGGTCTATTGTGATTACCCAGATAGAGAGAGAGCTAGCCTACAGGATCAGGTTGGTTTTCACTGTGTTTAGTGGGTCTATTGTGATTACCCACACAGAGAGAGAGCTAGCCTACAGGATCAGGTTGGTTTTCACTGTGTTTAGTGGGTCTATTGTGATTACCCACACAGAGAGAGAGCTAGCCTACAGGATCAGGTTGGCTTTCACTGTGTTTAGTGGGTCTATTGTGGTTACCCACACAGAGAGAGAGCTAGCCTACAGGATCAGGTTGGTTTTCACTGTGTTTAGTGGGTCTATTGTGGTTACCCACACAGAGAGAGAGCTAGCCTACAGGATCAGGTTGGTTTTCACTGTGTTTAGTGGGTCTATTGTGGTTACCCACACAGAGAGAGAGCTAGCCTACAGGATCAGGTTGGTTTTCACTGTGTTTAGTGGGTCTATTGTGGTTACCCACACAGAGAGAGAGCTAGCCTACAGGATCAGGTTGGCTTTCACTGCATATGCCTTACTGTATTCCTATAGGAAACGCCAGGATATGTAACTTGATGGTCAGTTGGTTATGAAGGGAAAACTATATTCTCCATCCTCCTAATCCCAGGTGCACATTGTCATACTGTGACATATCCCCAACGATAACAAATTACGCTGTCAACTTCTACTGGAAAAGGTATTTGGCATTATATGTATTGATAGGCCTATATTCTGTAGAAGTCTCCTTGGTCTTATGAGCGAAGACTTGTAGTTAGGAAACTTAATACAGTGATATACACTGAATTTACAAAACGTTAGGAACACCTTCCTAATACTGAGTTGCACCCCCTTTTGCCCTCAGAACAGCCTACATTCGTCGGGGCATGGACTCTACAAGGTGTCGAAAGGGCTCCACAGGGATGCTGGCCCATGTTGACTCCAATGCTTCCCACAGTTGTCAAGTCGGCTGGATGAACCATTCTTGATACATACGGGAAACTGCAGTTCTCGACACACTCAAACCGGTGTGTCTGGCAGCTACTACCATACCCTGTTCTAAGGCACATTGTTTGTCTGAATGACACACATGCACAATCCGTGTCTCAATTGTCTCAAGGCTTAAACCTTTTATTTTACCTGTCCCCTCCCCTTCATCTGTACTGATTGAAGTGGATTTAACAAGTGACATCAATAAGGGATCATGGCTTTCACCTGGATTCACCTGGTCTATGTCGTGGAAAGAGCAGGTGTTCTTAATGTTTTGTACACTCATTGTTCAATACATTAAAAGAAGAACCAAACAAAAGAACTTCATATTCTGAAAGTCACACATAGGCTGATCTCTCCAGTAAAGCTGTTACTGAAGAAATATTTATATAATGTCTAGATACTGTTCGTGTTAAATGATGTATAGATAATGTTCATGTTGTGGGTGGCAGGTCGCCCAGTGGTTAGAGCGTTGGACTAGTAACCGAAAGGTTGCAAGATTGAATCCCCGAGCTGCCAAGGTAAAAATCTGTCATTCTGCCCCTGAAACAAGGCAGTTAACCCACTGTTCCTAGGCCGTCATTGAAAATAAGAATTGATTCTTAACTGACTTACCTAGCTAAATAAAGGTTAAATGATGTATAGATACTGTTCATGTTAAATGATATATAGCTACTGTTCATGTTAAATGATTTATAAATACTGTTCATGTTAAATGATATATAGATACTGTTCATGTTATATGATGTATAGATACTGTTCATGTTAAATGATTTATAGATACTGTTCATGTTAAATGATATATAAATACTGTTCATGTTAAATGATATATAAATACTGTTCATGTTAAATGATGTATAGATACTGTTCATGTTAAATGATTTATAAATACTGTTCATGTTAAATGATTTATAAATACTGTTCATGTTAAATGATTTATAAATACTGTTCATGCTATATGATGTATAAATACTGTTCATGTTAAATGATATATAGATACTGTTAATGTTAAATGATATATAGATACTGTTCATGTTAAATGATATATAGATACTGTTCATGTTAAATGATATATAGATACTGTTCATGTTAAATGATGTATAAATACTGTTCATGTTAAATGATATATAGATACTGTTAATGTTAAATGATATATAGATACTGTTCATGTGAAATGATATATAAATACTGTTCATGTTAAATGATTTATAAATACTGTTCATGTTAAATGATTTATAAATACTGTTCATGTTAAATGATTTATAGATACTGTTCATGTTAAATGATGTATAGATACTGTTCATGTTAAATGATATATAGATACTGTTCATGTTAAATGATTTATAAATACTGTTCATGTTAAATGATATATAGATACTGTTCATGTTAAATGATTTATAGATACTGTTCATGTTAAATGATATATAGATACTGTTCATGTTAAATGATGTATAGATACTGTTCATGTTAAATGATATATAAATACTGTTCATGTTAAATGATGTATAGATACTGTTCATGTTAAATGATATATAAATACTGTTCATGTTAAATGATGTATAGATACTGTTCATGTTAAATGATATATAAATACTGTTCATGTTAAATGATGTATAGATACTGTTCATGTTAAATGATATATAAATACTGTTCATGTTAAATGATGTATAGATACTGTTCATGTTAAATGATATATAGATACTGTTCATGTTAAATGATATATAGATACTGTTCATGTTAAATGATATATAAATACTGTTCATGTTAAATGATATATAGATACTGTTCATGTTAAATGATGTATAAATACTGTTCATGTTAAATGATGTATAGATACTGTTCATGTTAAATGATATATAGATACTGTTCATGTTAAATGATGTATAGATACTGTTCATGTTAAATGATATATAAATACTGTTCATGTTAAATGATTTATAAATACTGTTCATGTTAAATGATATATAAATACTGTTCATGTTAAATGATATATAGATACTGTTCATGTTAAATTATATATAAATACTGTTCATGTTAAATGATATATAGATACTGTTCATGTTAAATGATATATAAATACTGTTCATGTTAAATGATATATAGATACTGTTCATGTTAAATTATATATAAATACTGTTCATGTTAAATGATGTATAAATACTGTTCATGTTAAATGATATATAAATACTGTTCATGTTAAATGATATATAGATACTGTTCATGTTAAATGATGTATAGATACTGTTCATGTCAGATACTGTTAATGTTAAACTTCCAAAATGCAGAAATCCTCCCGGTATGAATCATTTTGCATCACATGATGCAAAACGCAACATCACATGATGCAAAACGCAACATCACATGATGCAAAACGCAACATCATGTGATACAAAACGCAACATCACATGATGCAAAATGCAACATCATATGATACAAAACGCAACATCACAGGATGCAAAAAGCAACATCATGTGATACAAAACGCAACATCATGTGATACAAAACACAACATCACATGATGCAAAACGCAACATCATGTGATACAAAACACAGCATCACATGAAGCAAAACGCAACATCATGTGATACAAAACGCAACATCATGTGATACAAAACACAACATCACATGATACAAAACGCAACATCATGTGATACAAAACGCAACATCATGTGATACAAAACACAACATCACATGAAGCAAAACGCAACATCATGTGATACAAAACGCAACATCATGTGATGCAAAAAGCAACATCATGTGATACAAAACGCAACATCATGTGATACAAAACGCAACATCATGTGATACAAAACGCAATCATAAGGGGATGCTTTTTGTATTTTGAAACTTACATATCTTGAAAACTTGATTGACGACAACCAAAACATTTTTGGACTATGTCATCAATTGACTAATGAAACAAGTACGGTACTAAAATATTGTTTTTGGGTGGAGATTCCTTTAACCTTTAAGCCACAAAGCACAATGATCTTATCACCTAGTGCCCATGTCTCTGTACAACCTACCCCTACAACAATCTGTTTATGTTATCTCTCCATAAGCACTCTCTCTCTATGTTTGCAGTGTTTAAGCACTTTAAATCTCCTTTTTTTGCTCATGTCAGCTCTTTCCACTGAAAATGATTGATTATAGGTTTGTCAGGTTTGTTGTTTAAAGTAGTATTTAGTCTGAATCCAGGGAAAGCAAGGAACTCTGTACGTTTGCAATTCTTCAATACTTTAGATCTCATTTTCTGCATCAGTGTCATGTTATCATTCTCCTAGCTAAATGTTTCATCAGACTGTTGGTGGACAAGATGGATGGCAGTCACTCTAAAAGTACATATTTGTTGGTGGACAAGATGGATGGCAGTCACTCTAAAAGTACATATTTGCCGTCATGGAATATTAAGAACCTATCTGAAGGTTGAAATGAGTTATGGAATCTTAGACAGTCCTGTTCAGAAAACACTGCCAAGACAGACAGACAGACAAACAGACAGACAGACATGACTAGGCCTAATAAGGCAATGTGTTCTCAGTAAAAAAAAATGCATTTTCGGCACCATTGAAATCCCAATGAAGCGTAAGAATAGCATGATTTAATAGCATGAGTTTGTTTCCAAAACGCTACATCCACAAACGTCACACATTTGTGGTTTTTCATCAGAAATGATTGCTGATGTGTACATTCATGTGTGTGTAAAAATATTACTGTTCTCAGATTTTTTATACATAGATTTTAGATGATAGATTTTAGAGTTATTTTTTTGTAAAACACTATATATCCATTGTTGAGCAGGAATCAAATCTTTGTATCCTGTATACTTGACTGTCAAATGTGGTTGTCTCACCTAGCTATCTTATGATGAATGTTGCTGTAAGTCACTCTGGAGAAGAGCATCTGCTAAATTACTCAAATGTCAAACGTAAATGTTTTACATACAGATCTCACATTACTGTACTGAACTATTTAATATATATATTTTAAAATGTCTTTATAATTTTGTTTTATTTGTTACATTTGACTGTGTAAAGCCTAGCAGTACTATTTATTTCTCTGAGAGTGAGGCGGATATATAGCATTATGCAAAAAAATAAGGATTATTTGTCTCTCTGAAACCACCAAGTGATACATTTTAAACAAATACATGTCTGTCATTGAACAACCCCATGACATGATTAGACAGTGAAAAAACACACCAATCTCTTTCAGAATATCTTTAAACAATAAAAGCTAATTTAACAACATTTCTGAAAATGCATATACATATAGCATTTTTGAATGAAACTCTTAATTTAAATCTACCCCATACTGCAATACCAGCCCTAGTGAACAGCCTAGTCCCTATCTCATCCCTATCTGTAGCTAATAAGTCATTACGTCCTCAAACTTCTCTATTGGCTGTTTATTTTTACAATTTGGACCGGCGCCATGTTGATATTATACAGATCATCGTAAGCCATAAAAAATATACCATACTGCCTAGACAGGAAGGAAGTCATAGACTGCCGTTAGTTTACTCTGGAAAGACGTTATTGTAAAGCAACAATGTTACGGTGCGTGAATGAGGACCCAAAAGCGAATTAACGTAAACAGAACTTCTTTAATTGTCACGCCCTGACCATAGTTTACTTTGTATTTTCTATGTTTTGATTGGTCAGGGTGTGATCTGAGTGGGTATTCTATGTTTCATGTCTTGTTTGTCTATTTCTATGTTCAGCCTGATATGGTTCTCAGTCAGAGGCAGGTGTTCGTCATTGTCTCTGATTGGGAACCATATTTAGGTAGCCTGGGTTTCACTGTGTGTTTGTGGGTGATTGTTCCTGTCTATGTGTTTTTCACCAGATAGGCTGTTTTAGGTTTTCGTTACGTTCATCACGTTCTTTATTTTGTAGTGTTTGCATTGATTCGTGTTTTACGTTTGTTCATTAAAACATGGATCGCAATCTACATGCTGCATTTTGGTCCGACTCTCCTTCACATACAGAAAACCGTGACAGAATCACCCACCACAAAAGGACCAAGCAGCGTGTCAACAGGCAGGAGCAGCGCGAGGAGATGCGCAATAAGGATTTCTGGACATGGGAGGAAATCCTCGACGGGAGAGGACCCTGGGCTAAACCAGGGGAGTGTAGCCGCCCAAAGGTGCAGCGGGAGAAGAAACAACAGGAGCAGCCCAAAGAGGAGTGCAGTATGGAGTATACGACTTGGGAGGAGATCGACAGGTGGGCGGCCGACCCAGGGAGAGTGCCGGAGCCCGCCTGGGATTCGATGGAGCAGTGCGCGGAAGGATATAGGAGAATGGAGTTTGCGAAGCAAGCAAGGCGGCGCGGACGGAGGCCCCATAGTCAGCCCCAAAAATTTATTGGGGGGGGGCTCAGGGAGAGTGTGGCAGAGTCAGGAGCCAGACCTGAGCCAACTCTCCCTGTTTATCGTGAGGAGCCAAGGAGGAGACCAGAACCAGAGCCGGTGTTGGAGGTGAGTGAAACAGAGACTGTGAAGGAGTTAATGGGGAAATTGGAGGAGAGAGAAATGAGGGAGTTGCTGTGTTGGTGCATTTTGCATAGAATTCGCCTGACGGAACAGGGATTTGATGGCACCTGGGTTAGCGCTCCATACTCGTCCTGAGGTCCGTTTTAGTCGGCTGGTGAAGTTGGTTCCAGTCTCACGCATCAGGCCTCCTGTGCCCATCCCTAGCCTTGCACGTCCTGTGCCAGCACTATGCATCAGGCCTACAGTGCACCTCGCCTGTTCAGCGCAGCCAGAGCCTCTCTCATCTCATTCGTTATCGGAGTCTCCCGCCTGTTCAGCGCAGCCAGAGCCTCTCTCCTCTCCTGCGCTGTCGGAGTCTCCCGCCTGTTCAGCGCAGCCAGAACTGCCAGTCTGCATGAAGCAGCCCGAGCTGCCAGTCTGCAAGGAGCTGCCAGTCTGCAAGGAGCTGCCAGTCTGCAAGGAGCTGCCAGTCTGCAAGGAGCTGTCAGTCTGCATGGAGCAGCCTGAGCTGTCAGTCTGCATGGAGCAGCCTGAGCTGTCCGTCTGCATGGAGCAGCCTGAGCTGTCAGTTTGCAAGGAGCAGCCAGAACTGTCAGTCTACATGAAGCAGCCAGAGCTGCCAGTCTGCAAGGAGCTGCCAGTCTGCAAGGAGCTGCCAGTCTGCAAGGAGCTGCCAGCCTGCAAGGAGCTGCCAGTCTGCAAGGAGCCGCCAGAGCTGCCTGTCTGCAGGATGCCGCTAAAGCTGCCAGCCTGCAAGGAGCTGCCAGCCTGCAAGGAGCTGCCAGCCTGCAAGGAGCTGCCAGCCTGCAAGGAGCTGCCAGCCTGCAAGGAGCTGTCAGTCTGCATGGAGCAGCCTGAGCTGTCAGTCTGCATGGAGCAGCCTGAGCTGTCCGTCTGCATGAAGCAGCCCGAGCTGTCAGTTTGCAAGGAGCAGCCAGAGCTGTCAGTCTACATGAAGCAGCCAGAGCTGCCAGTCTGCAAGGAGCTGCCAGTCTGCAAGGAGCTGCCAGTCTGCAAGGAGCTGCCAGTCTGCAAGGAGCTGCCAGCCTGCAAAGAGCTGCAAGCCTGCAAGGAGCTGCCAGCCTGCAAGGAGCTGTCAGTCTGCATGGAGCTGCCAGTCTCCAAGGAGCCGCCAGAGCTGCCTGTCTGCAGGATGCCGCTAAAGCTGCCAGTCTGCAAGGAGCCGCCAGAACTGCCAGTCTGCAAGGAGCCGCCAGAGCTGCCAGTTAGCATGGAGCAGCCAGGGCCGCCAGTCAGCATGGAGCAGCCAGTCAGCATGGAGCAGCCAGAGCTGCCAGTCGGCATGGAGCTGCCAGTCGGCATGGAGCTGCCAGTCAGTATGGAGCAGCCAGAGCCGCCAGTCAGCATGGAGCAGCCAGTCAGCATGGAGCAGCCAGAGCTGCCAGTCGGCATGGAGCTGCCAGTCAGCATGGAGCAGCCAGAGCTGCCAGTCAGCATTGAGCAGCCAGTCAGCATGGAGCAGCCAGATCTGCCAGTCGACCAGACTCTTCCAGATCTGCCCGTCGTCCAGACTCTTCCAGATCTGCCAGTCGTCCAGACTCTTCCAGATCTGCCAGTCGTCCAGACTCTTCCAGATCTGCCAGTCGTCCAGACTCTTCCAGATCTGCCAGTCGTCCAGACTCTTCCAGATCTGCCAGTCGACCAGACTCTTCCAGATCTGCCCGTCGTCCAGACTCTTCCAGATCTGCCAGTCGTCCAGACTCTTCCAGATCTGCCAGTCGTCCAGACTCTTCCAGATCTGCCAGTCGTCCAGACTCTTCCAGATCTGCCAGTCGTCCAGACTCTTCCAGATCTGCCAGTTGTCCAGACTCTTCCAGATCTGCCAGTCGACCAGACTCTTCCAGATCTGCCAGTCGACCAGACTTTTCCAGATCTGCCAGTCGACCAGACTCTTCCAGATCTGCCAGTCGACCAGACTCTTCCAGATCTGCCAGTCGTCCAGACTCTTCCAGATCTGCCAGTCGTCCAGACTCTCTCAGATCTGCCAGTCGTCCAGACTCTCCCAGATCCGCCAGTCGACCAGATTCTCCCAGATCCGCCAGTCGACCAGATTCTCCCAGATCCGCCAGTCGACCAGATTCTCCCAGATCCGCCAGTCGACCAGATTCTCCCAGATCCGCCAGTCGACCAGATTCTCCCAGATCCGCCAGTCGACCAGATTCTCCCAGATCCGCCAGTCGACCAGATTCTCCCAGATCTGCTAGTCGACCAGGATCTGCTGAAACCGCCAGCCAGCCAGGTTCTGGTAGTTTCTACTACCTGCCTGGGCTTCCTCTCAGTGCTGAGCTTCTTCTCAGTGCTGAGCTTCCTCTCAGTGCTGAGCTACCCATCTGTCCCGAGTTACCTCTGTCCCGAGCTGTCCCTCTGTCCCATGTTATCATTGTGGTGGGTAACCTATTTAGGGACGTTTAGGAGGGGGATTAAAACTGTCATGGAGTGGGGTCCACGTCCAGCGCCAGAGCCGCCACCGCGGACAGATGCCCACCCAGACCCTCCCCTATAGGTTCAGGTTTTGCGGCCGGAGTCCGCACCTTGGGGGGGGGGGGGTACTGTCACGCCCTGACCATAGTTTACTTTGTATTTTCTATGTTTTGATTGGTCAGGGTGTGATCTGAGTGGGTATTCTATGTTTCATGTCTTGTTTGTCTATTTCTATGTTCAGCCTGATATGGTTCTCAGTCAGAGGCAGGTGTTCGTCATTGTCTCTGATTGGGAACCATATTTAGGTAGCCTGGGTTTCACTGTGTGTTTGTGGGTGATTGTTCCTGTCTATGTGTTTTTCACCAGATAGGCTGTTTTAGGTTTTCGTTACGTTCATCACGTTCTTTATTTTGTAGTGTTTGCATTGATTCGTGTTTTACGTTTGTTCATTAAAACATGGATCGCAATCTACATGCTGCATTTTGGTCCGACTCTCCTTCACATACAGAAAACCGTGACATTAATAACAAAACATAGGTAGGCTCAGATGGACCGGCAGATTCCGACAGGACAGGACAAGGTTGCAGCAAACATGACGATAGTCTGGTTCAGGCATGAAAAACACAAACAAGAATCCGACAAAGACAGGAACAAAAACAGAGAGAGATATAGAGGACCAATCAGAGGGAAAAAAGGGAACAGGTGGGAAAAGGGGTGACGAGGTAGTTAGGAGGAGACAAGGAACAGCTGGGGGAAAGAGGGGGAGAAAAGGTAACCTAATAACGACCAGCAGAGGGAGACAGGGTGAAGGGAAAGGACAGAAACAAGACACAACATGACAATACATGACAGTACCCCCCCACTCACCGAGCGCCTCCTGGCGCACTCGAGGAGGAAGCCTGGCGGCAACGGAGGAAATCATCGATCAGCGCACGGTCCAGCACGTCCCGAGAGGGAACCCAACTCCTCTCCTCAGGACCGTACCCCTCCCAATCTACTAGGTACTGATGACCACGGCCCCGAGGACGCATGTCCAAAATCCTACGGACCCTGTAGATGGGTGCGCCCTCGACAAGGATGGGGGGGGGGGGGGAAGACGAGCGGGGGCGCGAAGAACGGGCTTGACACAGGAGACATGGAAGACCGGGTGGACGCGACGAAGATATCGCGGAAGAAGAAGTCGCACTGCGACAGGATTAATGATCCGAGAAATACGGAACGGACCAATGAACCGCGGGGTCAACTTGCGAGAAGCGGTCTTAAGGGGAAGGTTCTGAGTGGAGAGCCAAACTCTCTGACCGCGACAATATCTAGGACTCTTAGTTCTACGCTTATTAGCAGCTCTCACAGTCTGCGCCCTATAACGGCAAAGTGCAGACCTGACCCTCTTCCAGGTGCGCTCGCAACGTTGGACAAAAGCCTGAGCGGAGGGGACGCTGGACTCGGCGAACTGAGATGAGAACAGCGGAGGCTGGTACCCGAGGCTACTCTGAAAAGGAGATAGCCCGGTCGCAGACGAAGGAAGCGAGTTGTGGGCGTATTCTGCCCAGGGGAGCTGTTCTGACCAAGACGCAGGGTTGCGAAAGGAAAGACTGCGTAAGATGCGACCAATAGTCTGATTGGCCCGTTCTGCTTGACCGTTAGACTGGGGGTGAAAGCCGGAAGAGAGACTGACGGAAGCCCCAATCAAACGGCAAAACTCCCTCCAAAATTGAGACGTGAATTGCGGACCTCTGTCCGAAACGACGTCTGACGGAAGGCCATGAATTCTGAAAACATTCTCGATGATGATTTGTGCCGTCTCTTTAGCAGAAGGAAGCTTAGCAAGGGGAATAAAATGAGCCGCCTTAGAGAACCTGTCGACAACCGTAAGAATAACAGTCTTCCCCGCTGACGAAGGCAGTCCGGTGACAAAATCTAAGGCGATGTGAGACCACGGTCGAGAGGGAATGGGAAGCGGCCTGAGACGGCCGGCAGGAGGGGAGTTACCGGACTTAGTCTGCGCGCAGACCGAACAAGCAGCCACGAAGCGACGCGTGTCATGCTCCCGGGTGGGCCACCAAAAACGCTGGCGAATGGAAGCAAGCGTACCCCGAACGCCAGGATGGCCGGCTAACTTGGCAGAGTGAGCCCACTGAAGAACGGCCAGACGAGTAGGAACGGGAACGAAAAGAAGGTTCCTAGGACAAGCGCGCGGCGACGGAGTTTGAGTGAGTGCTTGCTTTACCTGCCTCTCAATTCCCCAGACAGTCAACCCGACAACACGCCCCTCAGGGAGAATCCCCTCGGGGTCAGTGGAGGCTACTGAAGAACTGAAGAGACGAGATAAAGCATCAGGCTTGGTGTTCTTAGAGCCCGGACGATAAGAAATCACGAACTCGAAACGAGCGAAAAACAGCGCCCAGCGCGCCTGACGCGCATTAAGTCGTTTGGCAGAACGGATGTACTCAAGGTTCCTATGGTCAGTCCAAACGACAAAAGGAACGGTCGCCCCCTCCAACCACTGTCGCCATTCGCCTAGGGCTAAGCGGATGGCGAGCAGTTCGCGGTTTCCCACATCATAGTTACGTTCCGACGGCGACAGGCGATGAGAAAAATACGCGCAAGGGTGGACCTTGTCGTCAGAGAGGGAGCGCTGAGAAAGAATGGCTCCCACGCCCACCTCTGACGCGTCAACCTCGACAACGAACTGTCTAGTGACGTCAGGTGTAACAAGGATAGGTGCGGATGTAAAACGATTCTTGAGGAGATCAAAAGCTCCCTGGGCGGAAACGGACCACTTAAAGCACGTCTTGACAGAAGTAAGGGCTGTGAGAGGAGCTGCCACCTGACCGAAATTACGGATGAAACGACGATAGAAGTTCGCGAAGCCGAGAAAGCGCTGCAGCTCGACGCGTGACTTAGGAACGGGCCAATCAATGACAGCTTGGACCTTAGCGGGATCCATCTTAATGCCTTCAGCGGAAATAACAGAACCGAGAAATGTGACGGAGGAGGCATGAAAAGAGCACTTCTCAGCCTTCACAAAAAGACAATTCTCTAAAAGGCGCTGGAGGACACGTCGAACGTGCTGAACATGAATCTGGAGTGACGGTGAAAAAATCAGGATATCGTCAAGGTAAACGAAAACAAAGATGTTCAGCATGTCTCTCAGGACATCATTGACTAATGCCTGAAAGACAGCTGGAGCGTTAGCGAGACCGAAAGGAAGAACCCGGTATTCAAAGTGCCCTAACGGAGTGTTAAACGCCGTCTTCCACTCGTCCCCCTCCCTGATGCGCACGAGATGGTAAGCGTTACGAAGGTCCAACTTAGTGAAAAACCTGGCTCCCTGCAGGATCTCGAAGGCTGAAGACATAAGAGGAAGCGGATAACGATTCTTCACTGTTATGTCATTCAGCCCTCGATAATCTATGCAGGGGCGCAGGGACCCGTCCTTCTTCTTAACAAAAAAAAACCCCGCTCCGGCGGGAGAGGAGGAGGGGACTATGGTACCGGCGGCAAGAGCTACAGACAAATAATCTTCGAGAGCCTTACGTTCGGGAGCCGACAGAGAGTATAGTCTACCCCGGGGGGGAGTGGTTCCCGGAAAGGAGATCAATACTACAATCATACGACCGGTGTGGGGGAAGAGAGGTGGCCCTGGACCGACTGAACACCGTGCGCAGATCGTGATATTCCTCCGGCACCCCTGTCAAATCACCAGGCTCCTCCTGTGAAGAAGAGACAGAGGAAACAGGAGGGATAGCAGACATTAAACATTTCACATGACAAGAGACGTTCCAGGAGAGGATAGAATTACTAGACCAATTAATGGAAGGATTATGACAAACTAGCCAGGGATGGCCCAAAACAACAGGTGTAAAAGGTGAACGAAAAATTAAAAAAGAAATGGTTTCGCTATGATTACCAGAAACAGTGAGGGTTAAAGGTAGCGTCTCACGCTGAATCCTGGGGAGAGGACTACCATCCAGGGCGAACAAGGCCGTGGACTCCCTTAACTGTCTGAGAGGAATGTCATGTTCCCGAGCCCAGGTCTCGTCCATAAAACAGCCCTCCGCCCCAGAGTCTATTAAGGCACTGCAGGAAGCTGACGAACCGGTCCAGCGTAGATGGACCGACAAGGTAGTGCAGGATCTTGAAGGAGAGACAGGAGTAGTAGCGCTCACCAGTAGCCCTCCGCTTACTGATGAGCTCTGGCTTTTACTGGACATGAAGTGACAAAATGACCAGCAGAACCGCAATAGAGACAGAGGCGGTTGGTGATTCTCCGTTCCCTCTCCTTAGTCGAGATGCGGATACCTCCCAGCTGCATAGGCTCAGCACCCGAGCCGGCAGAGGAAGATGGTAGTGATGCGGAGAGGGGGGCAACGGAGAACGCGAGCTCCTTTCCACGAGCTCGGTGACGAAGATCAACCCGTCGCTCAATGCGAATAGCGAGTTCAATCAAGGAATCCACGCTGGAAGGAACCTCCCGGGAGAGAATCTCATCCTTTACCTCTGCGCGGAGACCCTCCAGAAAACGAGCGAGCAAAGCCGGCTCGTTCCAGCCACTGGAGGCAGCAAGAGTGCGAAACTCAATAGAGTAGTCTGTTATGGATCGATTACCTTGACATAGGGAAGACAGGGCCCTGGAAGCCTCCTCCCCAAAAACAGATCGATCAAAAACCCGTATCATCTCCTCCTTAAAGTCCTGATACTGGTTAGTACACTCAGCCCTTGCCTCCCAGACTGCCGTGCCCCACTCACGAGCCCGTCCAGTAAGGAGAGATATGACGTAGGCGACACGAGCAGTGCTCCTGGAGTAAGTGTTGGGCTGGAGAGAAAACACAATATCACACTGGGTGAGGAACGAGCGGCATTCAGTGGGCTCCCCAGAGTAACACGGCGGGTTATTGATTCTGGGCTCCGGAGATTCGAAAGCCCTGGAAGTGGCCGGTGGATCGAGGCGGAGATGGTGAACCTGTTCTGTGAGGTTGGAGACTTGGGTGGCCAGGGTCTCAACGGCATGTCGAGCAGCAGACAATTCCTGCTCGTGTCTGCCTAGCATCGCTCCCTGGATCTCGACGGCTGAGTGGAGAGGATCCGAAGTCGCTGGGTCCATTCTTGGTCGGATTCTTCTGTTACGGTGCGTGAATGAGGACCCAAAAGCGAATTAACGTAAACAGAACTTCTTTAATAACAAAACATAGGTAGGCTCAGATGGACCGGCAGATTCCGACAGGACAGGACAAGGTTGCAGCAAACATGACGATAGTCTGGTTCAGGCATGAAAAACACAAACAAGAATCCGACAAAGACAGGAACAAAAACAGAGAGAGATATAGAGGACCAATCAGAGGGAAAAAAGGGAACAGGTGGGAAAAGGGGTGACGAGGTAGTTAGGAGGAGACAAGGAACAGCTGGGGGAAAGAGGGGGAGAAAAGGTAACCTAATAACGACCAGCAGAGGGAGACAGGGTGAAGGGAAAGGACAGAAACAAGACACAACATGACAATACATGACAAACAAGGTAAAGACATATGGTTTATGGCCACATTATGGTTTAAGTACATTTTCCAAGGACTTAGTGGATGTTCAATGAAGTTTAAAATGTAATTGTGAGGGATAATGTTGTTGGAATAGATGTATGCCATTCACACTTCAATTATATACGATGTCATTCTTTCATTTCTAAAAGATGACTAACTCATCTTTAGATTTGCTTTTCAACACCGAGGTGAAACTTTAGGTTAGGAGGTCTGAATTCCATCATGACATGACAAGCGGACTGTGAACACCACTGCATGAGAATTACATGGCAAGGGACGACTCCATGTCACTACAACTGTCATGGCACACCTATGAATCAACTGTAGGTTGACTCAGAGTCATATTTATATAACTCTCTGCTGGTCCTAGATGGAGTTGAATGTTGACCTATGACTGATTCTTTACAAGGGACTCCACTTTCATGGAGGTGTCTCTCATGGATACAATGAGCACTGCACACCCGAGAATGGTCAAACATAAAGCAGAAATGACCTTAGGGCCATAAATACACCACTCCCACCACATAGCTCAGACACAAACCCTGTTAACACACCACTTAAAGAACTTAGCACTGTGAAAACCAGATCTATGTAACACTCGCACAGAATCCTTTCCCAGTACATTTTAACATCCCAGAGTATTACAGCTAACGTTTTCACAGTATCGCCCCTGAATATACAGTACATACAGGAGCAGCTAGCATGTCAGACCCCAGACCCAGAGACCCATGGCACTGTTAGCTTAGCTATCATTCCCTCTCCCAGGCTAACAGTTATGAACTTGAGGGAAAGTTTATTATTTTAACTCAGTTAGTCTAAACCTGATATTCCAATGGAATGTATTTATTTTCCCTCCACGCCTTAACGTGAAAATCTCCTATTATGAGAAGGAGAGGAAATTCATTAATGAGTTACATATCACTTTTAAGTGGTGGTGACATTAGTACAAGTCAGCTTCCGCTATTGGCAACCTATTAGCAACCTGTTAGGGAAGTTAGGGAAAACATCCCAGGGTGACAAGGCGTCTCTACGGTGATGATCGCATCACATCACCGCAAAAGGACGGCGGCCATCTTAATTTGATTAGCAAATCCCATACGAAAGCTTAACATTTCTAAAACATGTCCTGTGTTAGGAAGTACATGTTGAGGGCACTCATAAGGACCATATTCTACAGTATTGACAGTCCCCATAAGTCTGTGTTAGTCCCAATAAGTCCTGTCTTGTTTTAACAGGTGTGTATTCGTTTTGGGGGGAGACTGACACAGCCATTAGACCATTAACGAACATGTCGTCCGTACAGGGAGTATAGGTTTCACTTTTCTCAAACGACTTCTGCATTTAAATACAACACCATGATGACAGGAAAATCTAAACCATCTGATCTCTCAGACATAAACCTTAGACCTTGCTATTAAACAAGACAAGGAAATGATTATATCGATGTGAAAATATGACCCAAAGTCAATGAAAATACTGACTGTTAGTAGTGTCTCTGAATGCCTGTAGATGAATAATATATTACTGTCTGACTGTGAAGAAAGCGTCATTCAACTAAGCCATGTTCTGAACTGTGAAGGTTAAGACTCTCCTAGAGACTATGAAGCAGCCATCTGGTGGTTACCCCAGACCCAAGGCACCAGTCTGGGGCTCTATACCCAGGCCAAGAGACCACTAGAGCTCAGTACCCCTAAAGCGGACATAGAAGGAAGGATAAACGGCCATATTACAACCTATTGCGTTATTTGCTCTATAACCTGCTAATTGATATGTCTTGACATCGTGATATACAGGCCTAAAGGCCGAGACAATAACAAGACAGTGGCAGAATAAATTCAACCACACCTTTGTTTTATCACAAAACCGGATAGAAACCTCTGTCTGGTGAAGTCCACTACGCATATAGAATGTAACAGACATTTACATTTACAGACAGTTACATGACCTACAGCAGGGTCAAGCAAGTTCATGTTTCTGACATTTTCGGACCATTAAAAAACTAGCGATTAAGAACCACAGAGAGTTACCAGCAAGATGCAAAAAACAACAGGAGTTGCCTCCACTTAACATCATCACATCACCTTTGCTTAGTGTAATACAGTGACAACTAAAAGATACCAAAAACAATTTAGTCCAATCAACGTCAGCTAAATATGATGTGGCTGATTTCTGTGTGCGCGTGTGTGTGTGCGCGTTCGCATTCATCATACTTGTAGAGAAAAGCCAATGCCATGTTTTGTATTATTTTTGGGGGTAAATTATTTTGGGAACGCTGGCTCCCCTCGGCATTCATGAATACACACCACTGAGTCATAGGGGGTTAGATGGGAAGATATGGGTATGAGGGTGTAAGGGTAGAAGATTAGTGTCCTTTTACTTTAAGGTCTGATGTTAGATATACTTTTTATACACGGTGAGAGTGAGACAATCATCAAGTTGATTCACCGGTTGTATAGTAGGACCCTGCCGGTTCACATAGGTGACCTCACAGAATTCCTGGTCAGTAGGGGTCAGGGTAGAGCTGTTTAGAAATGTATCTCCCTCTCACTCTTTTTTCTGTTGCTCTCTCTCTTTTCTCTCTCTCGGTCTTTGAAATCCACACTGTACTCCTTCATACAAACCACCCATTTATTCATTCCTCTATCGTGTTTAATTAAATCGGAATTGCACAGACCTCCATGGTATCTAAATAATAACAAG